>NC_072432.2:21691171-21999375 GCF_028878055.3 Symphalangus syndactylus | reverse complement strand
ATATGTACCATTAATACCTAGTTTATTGAGAGTTTTTAGCATGAAGGGATGTTGAATTTTATCAAAGGCCTTTTCTGTGTCTGTTGAGATAATCATGTGGTGTTTGTCCTTGATTCAGTTAATGTGATGGATTACTTTTATTGATTTGCGTATGCTGAACCAGCCTTACATCCCAGGGATGAAGCTGACTTGTTCATGGTGGATAAGCTTTTAATGTGCTGCTGGATTCAGTTTGCCAGTATTTTATTGAAGATTTTCACCTATTGATCTTCATCAGGAATATTGGCCTGAGATTTTCTTTTTTTGTTGTGTCTCTGACAGTTTTTGGTATTAGGATGATGTTGGCCTCATAAAATGAGTTGAGGAGTCCCTCTTTTTCCATTGTTTGGAATCATTTCAGAAGGAATGGTATTACCTCTTTTTTTCTCTGGTAGAATTTGGCTGTGAATCCATCTGGTCCTGGGCTTTTTTTTTTTTTTTTTTTTTTTGGTTGGTAGGCTATTAATTACTGCCTCAATTTCAGAATTTGTTATTGGTCTCTTCGGAGATTTGGCTTCTTCCTGGTTTAGTCTTGGGAGGGGGTGTGTGTCCAGGAATTTATCCGTTTCTTCTAGATTTTCTAGTTTTAGTAGAGGTGTTTATAGTACTCTGATGGTAGTTTGTATTTCTGTGGGATCAGGGGTGATATCCCCTTTTTATTTTGTCTATTTGATTCTTCTCTTTTTCTTTGTTAGTCTAGCTAGTGGTCTATTTTGTTAATCTTTTCAAAAAAACCAACTCCTGGGTTCATTGATTTTTTTGACGGGTTTTTTGTGTCTCTGACTCCTTCAGTTCTGCTCTGATCTTATTTCTTGTCTTCTGCTAGCTTTTGAATTTGTATTCTCTTGCTTCTCTAGTTCTATTCATTGTAATGTTAGGGTGTCGATTTCAGATCTTTCCAGCTTTCTGATGTGGGCATTTAGTGCTATAAATTTCCCTCTAAACACTGCTTTAGCTATGTCCCAGAGATTCTAGTACATCGTCTCTTTGTTCTCATTGGTTTCAGAGAACTTACTTGTTTCTGCCTTAATTTCGTTATTTATCCAGGAGTCATTCTGGAGCAGGTTCATTTTCCATGTAGTTGTGCAGTTTCGAGTGTTTCTTAATCCCAAGTTCTAATTTGATTGCACTGTGGTGTGACACACTGTTACGATTTCATTCTTTTGCATGTGCTGAGGAGCATTTTAGTTCCAACTGTGGGGTTGATTTTAGAATAAGTGCCCTGTGGCACTGAGAAGAATGTATGTTCTGTTGATTTGGAGTGAAGAGTTCTGTAGATGCCTATTAGGTGCACTATATCCAGAGCTGAGTTGAAGTCCTGAATATCCTTGTTAATTTTCAGTCTTGTTGATCTGTCTAGTATGGACAGTGGGGTGTTAAAGTCTCCCACTATTATTGTGTGGGAGTCTAAGTCTCTTTGTAGGTCTCTCAGAACTCGTTTTATGTATCTGTGTGCTCCTGTATTGGGTGCATATATATTTAGGATAGTTTGCTCTTCTTGTTGCATTGATCCCTTTACCATTATGTAATGCCCTTCTTTGTCTTTTTTGATCTTTTTTAGTTTAAAGTCTGTTTTGTCAGGGACTAGAATTGCAATCCCTGCTTTTTTTTTTTTTTTTTTTTTGCTCTCTCCATTTGCTTGGTAAATATTCTTCCATTCCTTTGAGCCCCTGTGTGTCTTTGCACGTGAGATGGGTCTCCTGAATACAGCACACCAATGAGTCTTGACTTTTTATCCACTTTGCCAGTCTGTCTTTTAACTGGGGCATTTAGCCTATTTACATTTAAGGTTAATATTGTTATGTGTGAATTTGATCCTGTCGTGACGCTAGCTGGTTATTTTGCACATTAGTTGATGCAGTTTCTTCGTAGTGTCCTTGGTCTTTATATTTTGTTGTATTTTTGCAGTGGCTGTTACCAGTTTTTCCTTTCCATATTTAGTGCTTCCTCAGGAGCTCTTGTAAGGCAGGGAATGCCCATTTTAGATATGAGTAAATGAGGCTCAGACCAGTTCAGGATTCTTGCCTCGGTGGCTCTGCATGGTGATCTATTCCTTAGTGAGTCCTCTTGCATTTGGGGTAAGTCTATTTATTGTCTGTCATCTAAGGGAGCTTGCTTTTTGTCTTCTGGTGCATATCAAAAAGTGGCTGTTTCCTCTTTTAAAAGTTTATTTTTAATTTTTGTGGGTACACAGTAGGTGTGTGTATTTATGGGGAATATGAGATACTGTGGCTCAGGCATGCAATGTGTAATAATCACATCGTGGTATATTGGGTATCTATCCTTTTGAGCATTTGTCCTTGTTACAAACAATCTAATGATACTCTTAAGTGTAAGTTATTGATTATAATTCCCTTGTGGTGGGGGGACTATAGTGAATTATTTAATTATTGTTCATTCTATTTTTTTTCAACCACTGACCATCACTACTTTTCCTCCCAACCCCCTACTACCCCTCCCAGCGTCTGGTAACCATCCTTCTACTCTCTATCTCCATGAGTTCAATTGCTTTGATTTTTAGATCCCACAAGTTAGTGAGAACATGGACTAGCTGGTTCTTGATTTAACATCTACAACATTTATCAGATTATTTTTGCTTGTTTACAGTTTTTAAATGTTACACCTAATTTGAAATTTAGATATTGGTGAATTAACTGCTAAGCACGATTATTTCCATTAAGTATGGGGGAGCTTTGCTTACCTACTTTGTACTTCTTGTTCCTAAACGTTACAGTTATATATTATATAGCTCATCTCAGCACTAACATTATTCCTTACCCATATTTTGAACTTTTTTTTCCTGGCCTTAATGCTATTGTCCACAATCCCTGCAAGTACCCCTGAATCCAACCCAGTAGTTTTGCCGTGTGACCTCAAATTCCCAAGGAATATAGCCTGGTAAGAGATTGTTTCATGTATTTTTACACACATGTGATCTTCACATCCATCAGTAGTTAGTCTTCTGCACTCACCAAAAGCACGATGTCATGTCTGGGGAAAGGTTTTTTTAAGAGCTGTAGACATTTTAATAAAAGTTTCTTCTCAGCTTTTCTCTGATGCGTATCAGGAGGAAAGTATAGTAACAGAGAATATAGCATTACTGCAACATGCCTGTCTGAATACATTTCAGTTCATTGAGCTAGATTTCCCTGAAAAGGGAACGTTCCCAGCCAAGTCTGCCCTAAAATCATAACCAAGGTGGCAAGCCCAGATTCTTGGTATCTGCAGGTGTCATTTTTGTAATATTTTATTCTCCAGCACAGTGGCAACCAGGATCAGAGCTAATAGTCTAATCAAAATGAAAGATGCCCAGGCTCAGATGGGGATGGGATGAAGCCCTACACCCACTTAGAGTGGTGAAGTCCACTAGTGTTTCTGACCAAGGTGCCGACTCTTGGCATGAACCCACACAGTCTCTGAACTGTTGTGCTGGTCATGACCACTAAGGCGTGGCAGGAAGGTGGTCTCTGTGGAGATTCACAGCCTGCTTACAGGCAATTCCAGGAGCAGGAAGCACAGAGACATATGGAAATTCCACTCTCATGCTTAATATACAACATGCAAAATGAATTTTTCATATTGGCTTTTTTAAAAAATGGAAGAGTTCCAGGTTTCCCTCACTGGTGTGCCTTTTGGAGTTAGTGTCCTTTAAAGCAGCCAGAGGGGGATTAACTGTAATGTAAGCAGAGTGGTGTTTGCAAGTGAGAGCTGGGGGAGAGGCGATGATTATTTTGGAAACATTATTCTGGGTGTTGAATTGAACAAAGAGTTATTACTGAAGGAAAAAATACCCAGAAGTGCATTGTTAATGCTCTCTCAGATTTGGACCTGGAGAACCATACTGTGAACTGAGTGGAAGATAAATAGAGAGGAAAATAGCAAATTAAGGGGACAAATAACCAGGGGTAAAAGGAGGGGGGAAGGTTGCCTGCTGGCATCAGGAGAGGAGAACATATAACCAGTGTCTGATGCACTTCCTTAAGAAATCAGTGTGTTTGCAAATTGCTCCGTTGCATCTTAGCAGAATCTAATCTGGGTAATGAAGAGCTGACTAGCGAACATAGTTGGATGAATTCCCCGAGTACTCCTGAAATATAACAGAGCAAGGAACAGTATAATGAAAAATAACAGAGAGAGTAGCTAGAGGCTTAACTTATGATCAGTGTTCATTACAACAAATGACATTTTCACTACAGAGTTACCATAAGATTATTGACTCTTACGTAATATGGTTCCCATCTGAACAGATTCAAGAACAGCTTAGCCTGTCAATGGGAGAGCTGCAGCCACCAGAGGACTGAAGATATACTCAGTCCCCTCATTCATGTTTTCAATTAGTCCTTGGGAGCTGCCTGTTCAGGACCATGGACAGAGCAAAGAGAGTTTTACGCCTTCCTCCAGGCAGAGTCTTGGCGATTGTCTTTGGCGATGACTGGCATGGTCATGTGTAATATTCAGTGAAAACCAGGCTCAGAAAGTGACTAAACTTGTTGGTAGTTTCATATCCAAGGCCTCCTCCTTATGTTCTCTGCCATTTGCTATTTTCCTCAAGCATACATATTGCAACATTTAAAAAAATATATATCACTTTGGAAAGAAACTGTGTTTTGTCTAAAACTTTGGGCACACAACCATAAGGCATATTGCAACTCTATGGCTTCAACCACATTTGAATGGACAACCCCAGTTCTGAGCGTAGTGTGGCATTGCCTTGGTTTATTGAGCACCTGTTTGATACCTGCTGAGCACTCTGTATTTCTATTATTTTGTCCTCCCAACAACCCTATTGAGTTATGTGCTATTATTATCAGTCCTGTTTTATGGAGGATAAAGCACTCTCAGAGAGGTTAAGTAACTTGTCCAAGGATACCCAGCTGCCAAGAATCACGAATGAATTTCAAAGTCATTTCTACCAGTCTGCTGTACACTATAACTTCCATACAGGTGCTGAACATAAAGAGAGATTCATTCATATTCATTATCTCTCACTCACTCTCTCGCTCTCTGGAAAAGCAGCCTGGATAGTAAGTCTATCCAGAAGCCTTGCTTTCAGCCAGTATTCATGAGTCATACCAGCGTTGCTTGCTGTGTATTTTAAAAGTTAACTCTGCACAGGTATCTCCCATGAGAAAGGGTTTACTGTCACTATTAGCTGGAGGTGCAGATGGCAGCCCTCAGTACATGGGAGTTAGAAGCAAGCAAGAGAACACAAAGAGGCCAGTGGGTGAGGGGCTGTCTTGTTGCAGGGAAAGCAGCAAAGTGGTATTTGGAAACAAATCAACAGTTGTGAAAAGAATAACAAAGACATCTATGGGAACTCAGTAGTAGCGTCTTCGGATCTCACCTTTTCTTTAGTTTTCAGTTGTGTATTTCTAAATTTTATGGGAAAAAAAATACCTCAACAAAGAATGGGGAAGTTAAAAAATACAATTAGCCATATTATAACGAGGGGATTTCGTGTTTGTTTCCTATCACTTCTAAGCAGTTTATTGCCTTGTTTATAAAAGCCTGATTGGGACGTCCCTCCTCCTGGCCACTGCAGCCTATTCTAGAGACTTCCCTGCAGCCCGTCTTCCTTGGCAATGGGCCCAGAGGCTAGACGTAGTATGGCCACTCGAGAAGGAGCACAGCTGAGTGAGGAAGTCTGTTCCACCCTGGAAATGGCAAGCTCATGAATGCACCCAGCCTGTAGTCACTGCTGCTTGAGCCCCCAAGGAGGGCCTCATGGATAATGCACTCTAGCCAGCTGGGCATTGGGGACCTTTGGCTCTTAAGTTTGTGTGCTTTGGGGGAGGAGACGGACTGAACATATTTTCTCCAAGCAAGTAGCATTTACGGGCTTCAGGAGTTATTCATTTTGGCTTAAAAACCTTTCCAATATCACAACTATTACAAATAAGGATATTGGGAAAATCTCTAGGTAAACGGGACTCTAGATAACAGATTTCCTGTGTGTATCCTTCCTTACTCTAAACCAGCAGTCTCCAGCCTTTTTGGCACCAGGCACCAGTTATGTAGAAGACAGTTTTTCCATGGACTAGCAGGGTTGGGGGGAGATGGTTTGGGGATGCTTCAAGCATGTTACATTATAGTGTGCCTTATTTCTATTATTATTACATTGTAATATATAATGAAATAATTATACGATACACCATAATACAGAATCAGTGGGAGCCCTGAGCTTATTTTCCTGCAACTAGACAGTCCCATCTGGGGGTGATGGGAGACAGTGACAGATCATCAGGCATTAGATTCTCATAAGGAGCGTGCAACCTAGATCTCTCGCATGCGCAGTGGGGAGCAGCTGTAAATAAAAATGAAGTTTGCTTGCTTGCCTGCCACTCACCTCCTACTACGTGGCCCAGCTTCTAACAGGCTGCAGGTGGGTACCTGTCCATGGCCCAAGGGTTGGCCACCCGTGTTCTAAAGTATTAAAAGTAATCAAGTGCCAGGATGACAGGAAAGGGGCCATCAGCCATTAAAATATCTTTCATCTAAGTACAAGAAGATGACTCAACTCCACCATGTTCAGCTTGTCTATATCTGCTGTGCAGTAGCATAGCCACCAACTACAGGTAGCTCCTGAGCTGTTGAATTGTAGCTTGTCTGACGGACAGTGTGCTCTAACTCTAAAATACTCACCAGAGTTCAAAGACATAGTACTCAAAAAATCATTAAATTTATGTAACAAATTTACTAAATTATTCATCATCAAATTATAGATAACACAGATCATGAATCATTTTTAAATTGATGACATGTTGAAATGATATTTTGGCTATATTGGGTTAAATAAAATATGATATTAAAATCAATTCCATCCAGTCTTTTTTACTTTTATAATGCAGCTACGAGAAAATTTAAAGCTACATTCATGGCTCAAATTGTATTTTGGACAGTGCTATTCTGTAGAGATATGTGGAATATGGAATGTGCCTCTGCAAATTGGACGTACTAATGTGTGTTTAAGAAGATTTTAGAAACAGCTTATGAGAAATTAACTCGAGGTATTCAGTGCAGCAAATACTAAATAAAAGAGGGCTTGTTTTACCTTTTTGAGGAGATATGTTGGATGGAAATCTTCTTGGACGATCGTTGTTCAGGGAAGAATACTTTTCCATGAGAATATTGTTGAGGTAGTAGGAGACGATTGTTACAGAACATGGTTTGTTGACGTTTGAAAATAACCATGGTGCACCCGTTCCTTTGGAATGTTCCATCCAGTGTCGTCGTTCGGGGCCGGGGAGGTGCTTGGCTTTGCAGACACCTGCTCCTCTGCCATCTCCACCCCACGCTTTTACTTCCACCTCGCTTTCACCAGCTGTATTTAGCATGCTGTAGCACCTTCCAGGGGTGTTTTGTGGGTGAGATTCTTAGATGAAACACTTTGGATTCTTGGATGCTAGGGGCTGTTATGACAAGCTTTGGCTCTTCCCTCCCCACCCACAGCCACAGTTTTGCTTGCAGCCTTACGGGGCCTGTTGGGGGCATGAAGCAGCTAAAGCTCTCCCCTAGCCAGAGGCAGCTCCTAGGTGAGGCAGTGCCAGGGTCCCACTCAATTCCTTGCTGATGCATGGAATCTTCTCATAGATCATTTTTAACATCAACTTTAAACCATAGACATCTTTATTTTTAAGCGTTTTGCACTTGCAGACCATACATTTTTCTGAGATTCTTAAAAATCTGTTTTTAGGCTGGGCACTGTGGCTCACACCTATAATCCCAGAAGGTCTGAGGAAGAGGAGGTCTAAGGCCAAGGCAGGAGGATCATTTGAGGCCAGGAGTTCTCTATTCCCTATCTCTACAAAATATTTAAAAATTAGCCAGACGTGATGATGCGCACCTGTAGTCCCAGCGCTTTGGGAGGCTGAGACAGGAGGATCTGTTGAGTCCAGGAGTTTGAGGCTGCAGTGAGCTATGATCGCACTGCAGTCAGGGCAACAGATCAAGACCCTGTCCCTAAACTAGGAGGAAATGGATGAAAATTATTGTCTGCTGAATGTACCCAGGGCTACAAGTATTTTTTTAAACTTCAAACTGTTCTTTTTCAGGATTTTTTTTTTTTCCAAAAAACTCAGAAATGTGAAAGTGAAAAAAGAAGGGATGGGGTTCAAAGTCTCATCTCCTGTTGAGCCCTGGGAGATGCCGTCTCCATTATCCCATTGCCAGGTGTTGACTTGCTCCTAAAATACCACTTTGCTCTTTCTGCACACCAGCAGAAATGAGATGCTGTGTTTGTGGATAGTATTTGCCACTTCAAAGAGAACACGGCTTACATGGGGAAGTTTGTCTTTGCCAGGGAAGTGGAAAAAGGTACCAGATGCAGTTTCTCCTAGCTGCCTGTGCCTAAAGCTCACCTGGTGAGAGCCTCATAGATAAAGCACATGTAGGTAGTAGGGTAGCTGGGTATTTTCTGGCATTGATTCCTAAGAATTTTTAAAATATTACTCTACTTGTTTTTGTTTTTAAACAGACATGGGGTATTGCTCTATTTCCCAGGCTGATCTTGAACTCCTAGGCTCAAAGGATCCTCCTGCCTCAGGCTCCGAAAGTGCTGAGATTATAGGCATGAGCCACCGCACCTGGTCTGCTCCATAAGTGGAACATGATTCACCTTCCAGAAAATCCATGGGCGACGGAGGAGGGGACAATAATACAATGCTGTCTAAAAATCTCATGATAATGGCCGGGTGTGGTGGCTCACGCCTGTAATCCCAGCACTTTGGAAGGCCAAGGCATGGATGGCTTGAGTCCAAGAGTTCAAGACTAGCGTGGGAAACAAGGCAAAACTCCATCTCTACAGGAAATGCAAAAATGAGCCGGGTGTGGTGGTACGTGCCTGTAATCCTAGCTACTTGGCAGGCGGAGGTTGCAGTGAGCTGATATCGCTCCATTGCACTCCAGCCTGGGCAACAGAGCAAGACTCTGTCTCAAAAAAACTCATGATAATTAAAGATTATCATGCCATAATCTAACCAGAGCACAGGAGTCTTAGAGGTACAAGCCCTGTAGAGTTTCACGTAACATGATTTGGTTGAGGGGTAAATATGTTAATATTAAAGTGATGTGCTCTACAGGGTTCCTGGGCAAAGCATGTAAGTTCCATTCAGATGCCCAACCCTGACCAGGTTGAATCCTTTGCCTGGAGGGCTTTATCTTAGTGAGGTCTGGCACAT
Source organism: Symphalangus syndactylus (assembly GCF_028878055.3). Classification (NCBI taxonomy): domain Eukaryota; kingdom Metazoa; phylum Chordata; class Mammalia; order Primates; family Hylobatidae; genus Symphalangus; species Symphalangus syndactylus. Next base: position 21,990,160 of record NC_072432.2, on the reverse strand, counting down.
TCCAACAGAGCACCTGCTCAGTGTGTGATATCTGCCGTGGATATGAGATGGGGAGTAGCAGTGCTCAGGCCAGATAGTTGCCATCCCTGTTTAGATCCAGACACCTCCTTTTTCTGTTTGGGGAAACACAAATCACCCTGCTAGTGGATTAATCCCAAAGCCTTCTGAATTCCAGTTCACCATTCTCTGCCCTGCGCTCTGAAACCTATAGGCCTGAACTTAGATTGAACGTGATGTCCAGCTTTCCACTGACATGGTGTATTAGTCCATTCTCACACTGCTATAAAGACATACCTGAGACCGTGTCATTTATATAAAAGAGGTATAACTCACTAATGGTTCTGCAGGAGGTACAGGAAGCATGGCGGCTTCTGCTTCTGGGGAGGTCTCAGGAAACTGAGAATCATGGTGGAAGGCAGAGGGGGCAGGCACACCACATGGCAGAGCCAAAGAGGCCGGGGGGTCAATGCTGCATGCTTTTCAACAACCAGATCTCGCGAGAACTCACTCAATATCACGAGAACAGCACCAAGGGGATAGTGCTGAACCATTCATGAGAAACCGCCCCCATGATCCAACCACCTCCAACATTGAGGACTACAATTCCACATGAGATTTGGTGGGAACACAGATCCAAACTATATCACACGGCCATGTGTCACCTGCTGTGGTGAAATCATCAGGTCACCTGGGCTGAGAGGGAGGGACAGTGCCAAGAGCAGATGGCCAACAGCCACAAATAGGGAGAGGAGGAGGAATATCAGTGGCGATACTAATACCACTATGTATGGTGTGCTTTTACCATTTGTCCTTATCGTAAAACAAGACAAAGCAAAGGCATCTCTCCAGATACTGGCATTCCTTTTCATGGGACACCAGATTTGTGTAATGTCACTACATCTAGAGCCACAGGACAATGTGTGCTCGTCATGGTTTCCTTCACGTGATATTGCTTAAGGCGTCAATGACTTAGTATATGCAACGTGGCAGAGGAGCTTCCTGTGCGCACACTACAGGAATCCTGCCCTGGTGATGACCAGCCTAATGACTCAGAGGTCATGAACGACCCTAACCTGTCCATGTAGCAGCCTCCTGTGGCCAGAAAGACTCTAACCCTTCCATGATAATAAAAATTCATTCTGATTTTTTTTCCAACAGAAAGAGAAGAAAACACTACTTTTATGTGAATTTTAGCTGGGCCTGGTGAGTTGTACCTGTAATCCCAGCTACTCAGGAGGCTGAGATCACTTGAGGTCAGAACTTTGAGACTAACCTGGGCAACATAGCAAGATCCCATCTATAAAAATAAAGTTTAAAAAATATATATAATGTTAATTTTAACTGAATTCTCTTATAAATTACTATCTTCAACTAGTTCTTATCAACATTAAAAATAATTAACATTCTATAAAAGTCCTTTGTACCTTAAAGGAATTTAGTAGAATCACCCTGGTCACGGTACTGTAAAAAAGTGTCCACAAGAGGACAATGGCCTGGCTCCCAAAAGGCCTCACGAAGCGGCACTGCAGCTCCTTTACTGAGTGCCTGGTCTTCCCTTTGGCCTTAGAAGCCCTGCAAGCTGGCAAGGTGTGCCTGTAATCCCAGCATTTTGGGAGGCTGAGGCAGGAGGATCACTTGAAGCCTGGTGTTTAAAAAAAAAAAAAAAAAAATTAGGCATGGTGGCACGTGCTTGTGCCAGCTACTCAGGAGACTGAGGCAGGAGGATCACTTGAGCTCAAGAGGTGTAGCCTACAGTGAGCCGTGATCGCTCCACTGCACTCCAGCCTGGGCAACAGAGTGAGACCCTGTCTCAAAAAGGCAAGAAAAATGAAACCCTGCAGCCAACTGAGGAAAAAACATAAGAAGCTGTTGGAGGAACCCCAATTCCACAACACAGGGTAACTGCCCCCAAAGACGGGAGCACTTGCCTCGGTCTGCACAGCACACATCCCTTCAGTAGACAGCTCCAGGCGGGAAGCTGATGGTAGTCACCTGATGAGCGTGGAATTGAGGACATCAGGAAGTGATCCTTGGCTCAGATGTTCAGTCACTCCATATTTTTGGGGTGACAATTGTGTACGAGGCACCAGGCACTGGAGAAACAAAAGTGATGTAGGCCTAGTCCCTGTCTCAGAGGCACTAATGATCCAGTTGGGATCCATGTATTTGGATATTTGTAATACTTCCTAGTAAGTACAGCTATACACACATCCATTCACTCAATCAACAGACATTTCTAGTGTGTCCCAGGGACACTGAACAAGACAGATAAAGTTCTGGTGCTCTAGGAATGAACCTTCTATCAAGGGAGGCAGGAAACAGACATCAAATAAATAACTAGATGGTGACGAGTGGTATGATGGAAATGAACGCAGTCAAAGAAAGTGTGGGCAAAGATGACCTGGCTGGGGAACTCACATTTGCAGTAGACCAGAGTGGTGATGTGTTCATCAGGACCAGCACTGCTTTGATTACAAGGAACACAAGGCCTAAGAGGGAGGGGGATTATTTGATGATTTTACACTAAACATCATCCAGCAATACAGCTGACTTCAGGCATGGGGACCCACACAATGTCCTTGGGCCCAGTCTGTCTCCGTCCTTCAATTCTGCTTTGTCAGCTTGTCTCTCCCCCAAGCAGGCTCTCTCGCCACAGTGTTAGGACAGGGTACTGGCAGATCTGGGCTCATCCTTCCTAACTTCAAGTAAAACAAAAAAGAAAGGACTTTTCTTCCCACGCGGTTTGAGCTCCGATGTGAGGCCTGTTTTTCTCGTTGGCTCTCCTTGGCCCCTTGCTTGTGCGTAAACCAGTTATGGTACCCAGGGTGACAGGACACCCTGATGGACCTAAGACTGAGTCATGTTGACACTAACATCAGGGAAGCACAGCCAGACCCTGGAGTCTGAACCTGCGGTCACATCACAGTATGTAAACTCTGTGCCTTGTTTCCCCACCTGTCAAATGGGAATGGTAGTAGCGCCTGTCTCAGGGGGACCTTGAGATGAGCATTCCAGGCAGAGTGAATAACAATGGGAAACAGAAGCCCCTAAGGAGTTGGGATCAGGGGCATGGAGGGTCGCGGCAGAAGGTATGGAGGGGAGCTGGCCAGAAGCTGGACCGTGCAGGTGTGGATCGCGTGCGCCGGGTGGGCAGTGCTGTGTTGTTTTCTGTGATTCCTCCTAGACACGTAGTCCTGCCAGGGCATCCACAGAACTCACAGCTGCTGGTACCCACTGCCTGCATTTTCTCCCCCATTTTCAGTGCTGACTCTGATGGGCAGATTCTCTCTCCAGCTTTGTTGATATCCCTGGTCTGCTTATAGTTGAGGCACACTGTTCTGGGAGTGCTGGTGTTATTTTGGGTGACTTTTCATGTTTCTGCTTTGATCTATTCTGTGTTGATTTTTATTACTTAACACCCAGGGGAAAACCTTATTTCCCCATACGTTCAAGTTTTGGGGTGGTGCCTCACTCTTGCCCCGACCAGAGTCATCCCCAGCTAGTTCTGTGTTGGCAGGGCATAAAATCTGAAGCAGGTTATGTTAATATGGACCAAAGTGATCACTGGTGACTGTATCGTATCATCAGCCAGCCAGCCATTTTAAGAGGTCCATTAGATGGTTACTATTTAGGTTCTGAGAGCTAGATTCAAGTTAGTGGATTTTCATAGTAGTGTTTTTGAAGAATAATTTTTAAACGGGTAAATTGCCCATACAAAAATAATTACTAACTTACTTCCTTATATGTATGAATAGGTTTGTGTATCGTTGTATTACAAGCACATACATATACAGTTGGATGTCTCTTTTTAGTCTCTGCAGATGCCAAGTACTAAAATAATTTTCTTTTCATAAGTAAAAGAAATCCACTCCAGGTATGAAGTCTATCAGGGAAGTAGCTTGTTTGGGAAACTTACCAGTGCCCTTGGACTGATTTCCTTTTGCCTTTGAGTTTATTCTAGAAATTGCAACATTTACCACTTTGCAGTTTAATTTAAAAGGATTACCTATTTTCTTAAATGCTTAAGCAGGGAAGCAAGTTGCAGTTATTGATTTTTCTCCGCATGTATTCCGTGGAAGCTCCTTCCCCAGGGAACATACCTCCTGAACTGCATGCCTGCTGGTGACAGCTTGGACCTCTGATACATAACCAAAGACCTTGCCTAATATCCTTGCAACTGCTCCAGGCATTTTTATTAAGTAAAAGCATCATTAGAGTAGACAGGATGATGAAGTTTAATGAGCATCTTTTGTGCATGATATTGTTAGTTTTGCTCTGCCAGAATCCTCATTTCTCCCCTCCAGTGGGGCAGATCGTGAGTCTAGAATATATGGCTGTTTTGAAATCTGCCTTATATATTATAGCCTATTTTTCATATAGCTTGCTATCTGTCTTAAGCCAACTAACACATTTCCTTGTGGCTGTTTATATAGATGCCATTTGTGCATGCATGTTTATACTTTCTTTCTCCACTATGTTGGGAACAGAAAGCAGGTTATAATGGAAAAGAATGTAACAGACACATGCTGCCATTCGTAAATTGCATGGAACCAACTCTTGGAGGTTTGATCTCAAAAAAAAAAAAAAATCATTTCCTTTTGAATTAATGAGACTTCTCACAGGAATTAGGGTAACTGTTAATTTTTTTTTTCTTTAGGACTCAGCAATTTACATGCTCAGGTTCTGTCACCAGCCCGTGACAGCTGCCGGATAGGAGAAATAAAGCTATTACAAGTGCTTATTAATAATCTCAGCTTCACACTTTGTCCGCAGATCTATTTGTGGAGATTTTAAATTTGGCATCCTACCAGAAGATTACAGATTAGAAGCAAAATTATTTTTCTCCATTATTTTCACTGGCCATATCCTGAGATTTTAAAATTGGTTCTTTTCTTGGTCTGTATGAGGACTTGCCATGGAAACACCCAAAACAACAGTAGGGATACATATGACACGAGCAAACGACTTCAGAACAGCATATTGCACCTCTCATATACCTGGCATTCTGAAAGACAATATTTACATAGCACACAATGTGTTTCTAGCAGTGCCTGGAGTGTATAGACTACAAAAGAAATTAAGCCTGCACTCCCTGCCCTGCAGAAAATGGTAGACTTCTTAAGAAAACAAACCAAGATGGGAGATGGGATAACTTAGTGCTTTAAGAGTTTGGACTTTGGAGTCATTGCCTGGGTTTATCGGAGCCTCAAGCCGCTAAGCCTCAATTTCCTCATCTGACAAATAATGATAATAGGAGCTTCCTTGTTGGGTTGTTGCGACAGTGAATAATGAATGCACGTTAGCTGCATTGGAAATGTGCTCCGATCATGGCACTCTGCTGATGTTTTGAGATAACAGGCCAAGGTCAGAAGTCACTTTATGTATCATCAAGGACTTAGTGATAAGATCCTGATACATCCCGTAGGGCTTTGTGACAGCAGAATGGAGAAGGGGAGGAGGAAGCTGTTGAAAGTCCTCAAGGCCTCAAAATATGGACAGAGGAGATCTCAGTTGCAGAGGGGACCTAAGCAGGCATTCCTGGCAGTAATAACACAGATAAGCAATAACAACAAAAACAAGCCAGAAGGAATGTTGGCTGTCAGGAAAGGCTCATCTCAGGCCTCAGATTGAGTTAGCCATTTTTTCATTTTTCAAAACACTTCAGTGAGCCCAAGGCAACGTGATTACCAGTTCACCTGCCAGGTAGATAATGAGCGAATACTCCCCTTTTCCAGTTCAGATGGCAGAGGTTCTGGAAAGATACAGGACTCTGAGGCTACTCAGCTAATAGGTGGCATAGCTCACACTCACTCCATCTTTCCTGCACTCTGCCCTGCCTGCCTCAAGCCCAGCCTTACCTTGCACAGGCCTGTTAGTGCAGAAAGAGAGAGGACATTAGGCAGGCCAGATCCCCCAGCCGCTTGCGCTGTGGCTGCTCCGTGCCAGGTGCCAGGCTAGGTACCCCATCCAGGGGCCAAAGGTTGCTGTTTTTCATGCACGCACCAGGAAGAGTTGTTCAGACATCCTGTGTAGGACACACTGGGAAGGGAAGTCACCTGCATCAGGAAGACCAAGAAGGGAACCATTATAATAATTGAATAGCCATGTGACATGGGCCTGATTAAAGAAGAAAAAAGGAATGGATGATGGAAATAAACGAGGTACCATAAAACAGCTAATTAATGAGTTATGGGCCCTTTGAGGAGCTGATGAAAGCTGTGGTCCCTTTTGCCGAAATATACATATACAACTTTACTTAGCGTTTCAGACAGTTCTAGGGTCCTAGGCTAAGAACTTCTACTGTAGAGGAAACTAAATTCCTATCAGACCTGATTAATCTGGTGACCAAAAACAAAAAGAGGAGAATGTCAAAATAACTTAGCATTTGCTCCTGAAGTTCTGGAGACAGGGAGGGACAGATCTATGGAAGGTGGGGTGAGGGACACTTCCCTGCCTTTTGGGGATTCATAGCCAAAGTGTCCCAGTGGGCTGAAAAGGATGAGGACTTGGAGAACAGCTGCTCAGAGACAGTGATTAAAATGATAAAATTAGATGGGAAGAAGACACAAAGACAGACAGGACCAAAGAGGTGTCCAGAGAGAAAATTAGAACAGGCTGACATCCTAGAGCCACGGGAGGACATTTTGAAGAATGAATGGCTCCGCAGGGTGGGGGTCTTCCTTGCTGCTGCGGCAAAGGGATATGAGACCCTTGGATATAAGACTCAATTTTTCCAAAAATGAAGATGCCCATATTAAATAAAATCCACGTATCAGCCAGGCACTGTGGCTTACACCTGTGATCCCAGCACTTTGGGAGTGTGAGGTGAGAGGATTGCTTGAACCCCAGAGTTTGAAACCAGCCTAGCAACACAGTGAGACTCCATCTCTACAGTAAAATTTTAAAATAAGCTGGGCATGGTGGTCTGCACCTATAGTCCCAGCTACTTGGGAGGCTGAGGCAGGAGGATCGCTTGAGCACAGAGGTCAATGCTGCTGTGAGCTGTGATCATGCCACTGCATTCCTGGGTGACAGAGCAAGACCCTGTCTCAAAAAAAAAGAAAAAAAAAATCCAAAAAAAAAACCACACGTCAGTAATAGAAAATCATGCATAATGTATCTGCTTAATCAAAAAAAAAGTTGCAAAATTTATTCTGAGTACAGTGGACTGGAATTTTTTGCTGTGCAGTCTTAGCTGTCCAGGCGGTAGCGGTCAGTTGCACGGAGCTTTAAGCGGCCTGTCTGCAGGATGTTTTAACAGCACACCACCGAAGTCACCAGCCTGCCAACCCAGGCAGTCTCCAGGATCGTTTCCCAATGATCCTTCTAGTGGAGGGCTTCAGCAGGGGTTCCTGGGGTGGCTGCTCAGGGCAGGGCCCACTCCCACATTGGCATTTGGGCTTCACAGTGAGATCAAGAGCCCTTGTGAGCCTAGCAGACTGGTTCACTCATCTCCCACCGCTGAGAGCATAGCAGGCATCTCACCTCTGAAACCATCTTCAGTCACAGAAACCTGTTCATCAGACTCTCAAGAGCAACTGATCCTCTTGTGTCCCTTCAGAGTGCGCTTTCTCGTTTTTTTCCCACTTCTTAATCATCTCCCAGTTCTCCTCTCCAAACCCCGGGTATCAGGGGAGAGATGTTCTAGGGCTCCATGCCAAAGGGTTTCCTCCAGTTCCTGGGCTGAGCATTTTACCCACCAGCCACTGCAGCCCCATGGCTGACCTTGGGCCAGGCTCCCTTTATCACTCTCTGGCTGTCATGGCCGAGTGGCAGTGCCCACCGAAGCTCTCCCAGAAACATCTACACCGAAGACACAGGCTGGCAGTGCAGATTCCGGGCAGCACGAGGGCGTGGCAGCAGCCTGCAAGAGGTGGAAGGAGCTGGCCCTGTTAGCCTGAGTCAGAGAAGCTTCCTGAGAGGTTAGAGGCGATAGCTGTCATTCTAAAATGCCTACCATGTGCCCAAGGGACAAGAGCGTTTCCTTAATTTAATCTTCTCCCAAGCCCTCCATGGTAGCTGGGAATCTTCATCTTCCTCTTGCAGATGGAGACATTGGACTGTGGGAGGTGAGCGAGGTTCCCCAGGGCACACGTCGTTCAGGGCCGAGCAGCGTAAGGAAGGCAGAGGTGACTATCAGTCCCAGAGACTGTTCTCCAGGAATCCCCGGTGCAGGATGTGGTGGGCTCCTGTAGGGCCAGACGGGTACCATGTGAGCAGAGAGCTGTGGTGGCCCGGAGGGCACATGCTGTCTAGGAGGGGACAGTGGTGGCAGGGTCTGAGGGATGGTTGGCGTTTCCCAGGTGCAGGAGATGGAGAAGCTGTGTTCACCAAGGCCCTAGGGGAAAAGTACAAGTTACAAGAGATCAGGACAAAAGTTTTTCACCAACCCTGGCACTTCCCCGCATGGCCCTGCGTGGTATGCCACACTCTTTCCTCTCAGGAACTGCAAGGAATAGGACGTCTTTCAATGGCACTGACTGCTCTGTCCTTTGTAGTCAGTCACTGCTATAAATTCAATCCAGGTACATGCAAAACACAAGCCACGAGTGTTAGCTTCAGAGGATGGTGGGACAGGGACCAGCCAGTTCGTAGGAGTAAGGGGACAGTTTGCAAAGCTGTTTTCACTTCCTGTCGTAGAAACAACACCCATTTTTCCTTTGGGACATACCTTGTGCCTCTCTGCATCTTGGTTCTTTCATTTTTCCATCTTTTACCCCAGGAACTCATTTTTCCTATTGAAATTAAGCAGAATCCTCACGGACAGGCCGCCCTGTCAGGCCCAGAGAGGGTCACCTACTATGTTAGTTCTCTATTGCTGCTCTAACAGATTACCAAGAACTTAGTAGTTGAAAACAAAACGAATGTATTACCTGACAGTTCTGGAGGTCACAAGTCTGAAACCAGTGTTGGTAGGTTGCCTGTTTCAGGAGATTCTAGGGAAGAGCATTTCCTTGCTTTTCTGGCTTACAGAGACCACCTGTGTTCCTTGGTTCATAGCCCCTTTCCCCATCTTCAGAGGCTGCAGTGTAACATCTTCAAATCTCTTTCACTCTGACCCCCTGCCTGTGTTTATTTTTGATTGATTGTTAAAGACAAGGTCTTGCCCTGTCGCCAGGCTGGAGTGCAGTGGTGTGATCATGGCTCACTGCAGCCTCAAATTCCCGGGCTCGAGAGATCCTCCCAACACAGCCTCCCAAGTAAGTAGCTGGGCCTACAGGTGTGCTCCACCACACCTGGCTAATTTTTTTTTTTTTACTTTTTGTAGAGATGGGGTCTCCCTATGTTGCCCAGGCTGGTCGTGAATGCCTGGCCTCAAGCAATCCTCCCGCCTTGGCCTCCTAAAGTGCTGGGATTACAGATGTGTACCCCTGCACCTGGTCCCTCCTGCTGCTTTCTTATAAGGACCCTTTTGATGACACTGAGCCCACGGGATCATCCAGGATTCTCTTCCCAGCTCAAGGTTCTTAACTAAATCATGCCTGCAGAGTCCCCACTGCCATGGAAAGTAGCAGTCACAGGTGTCAGGGATCGGATGTGGCCATCTTTGGGAGCTGTGATTCTGTCTACCACACTTACTTGCCCAGTTAAGGCCCCGTGGCTCATAACTGGCAGAACCAGGAATGGAACACCAGACTTTGGAGCTTGTTGTGACTGCACCGCCACTGCCATAGCCACATCCCCGTGAAAATGGCCACTTATGTCTGCTTAGTAAAACGCCAGCTCTCGTCTGCCCACACAGCTGGAGGAGTTAAAGGATCGTGCGGCGGACAGCAGCGTCATCCAGCCCTGCCGATGACTCACTGAGGAAGTGGGCCATGCATTCAGATCTTAGTTGCTTTCTTCAAAAAGGATTAAAACCTTTGTTCCAGAGGTGTTTGGGGATTTAGCGTTGATAGAAAATACCGTGTTATTTTGTAGGGGAAACAGCCCTAAAGAAGGAAGGTAATCATATAATTATCTTGATTTAATCACTCTTGACTGTAACCCCACGTCTGTCCTACTTTTCAACAAGCATTCGCTGACTGCTTCCAGTAGGTTTGCCATGGTGCTGGGCTTACTGAACCACCCTGCAAGGAAAACAAACGACATCTCTAGCTTACAGATAAAGAAACTGAGGCACGGAGAGGGAGGCAAACATTGCTGATCATTTGCCCAGAGTCATCAGCTAATAAACGTCAAAAGCAGGATTTGAACGGCAAGTTCAGGGCCACCGGCTCCTACCTGGCCCTTTGTAGTGTGACTTGCTCTGCAGCCCCAGGATGTTGACACACACAGTGGGATCTGAATATAAAAAGGCAGAGACTGAAACACTGGAACATTCCAGTTCGCTGCGAAAAAGGAGAAGAGCCCTGCGGCTTTTGCAACCCCTTCTGAAATCGCTTGCCTGGAATCCCCACGTCAGGGCGCAGCTGAACACCCACCTCAGCCCTTCCCACATTCAAAACTTGACTCGAAGAAGGGCCTTGTCAATTCCTCTCAACTCCTACTGCTCCTCTCTCTCTGCTGACCTCTTATCATTGCCAAGACCCTTTCCTTACACTCAGGTATTGCTAGGTTTCCACGGGCATGAACAGTGGAGTCATCTTTCTGTTGACTTTTAGAATCCTTACAGTTTGGAGGCCAGGTGCGTGGCTCACGCCTGTAATCCCAGCACTTTGGGAGGCCAAGGTGGGTGGATCATTTGAGGTCAGGAGTTTGAGACCAGCGTGGCCAATGTGGCGAAACCGCATCTCTACTAAAAATACAAAAATTAGGCAGGCATGGTGGCACACGCTTGTAATTCCAGCTACTTGGGAGGCTGAGGCACGATAATCACTAGAACTCGGGAGGCAGAAGCTGCAGTGAACTGAGATAGTGCCACTACACTCCAGCCTGGGTGACAGAGCAAGACTCCATCTGAAAAAAAAAAAAAAAAATAGTAATCCTTAAAGTTTGAAACTATCGTTGAATAAAAATGTACATACATATTTTTTTGCTCTGTGTGGATAAGGGGTTGGGAAATAGAGGAAAGATCTCTGAGGCCGTAAGGAAGCTGTGTGTGTAGCTGAAGCTGCCGAGGCCATAGGTGCCTGTGTGAAGACAGGGAACAGAGTCAGACTCTTGCTTCCTGCCAGGTGAAGGGAGCTTGGAGACCTGATGCCTCCAGGGTTTATTACTCTGCAGTGTTAAGCCCTTGAGCATTCAGTCAGTGGCCCTGAGTAAATCAACATCCCAGGACAAGGGCAGGTGCTATTAGAGGAGTAAGCATGTTTCGGAGCTTGGAGGATGAGGAATAGAATGGAGGGATCTACTTTGAGCATTTCCTCTGCCTATTTGTTGTGTCTGGGAGAGATGCCGAGGAGGAGGAACACAGGTTGAGTCGACATGGCTAATGCAGGGTGGTTCTTAACTTCGACACCTGCAGAGCCCCTTTCGTCATGTAAGGTGACATACTCCCAGGTTTCAGGACTTGAACACAGATATCTTTGGAAATTGGGGGCAGCAACAGAGACAGGGTTGGACCCGCTGAACTTTACTCCCTATCTAAACCGGTGGTCTCCTACCTGGGACACGGGACCCCTAGGTGCCCATGGCCTTGTCTTCAGGGGGACCTGTGACCCTTTTAAAAGTGTAGGTTGGGGGAGCCCCTATAGGTTGAAAAATGCGCTTTCATGGAGCAGATTTTTTTTTTTTTTTCTGAGACAGAGTCTCACTCTGTTGCCAGGCTGGAGTACAGTAGCGTGATCTCAGCTCACTGCAACCTCTGCCTCCCAGGTTCAAGTGATTCTGCTGCCTCAGCCTCCTGAGTAGCTGGGACTACAGGCACGCACCACTATGCTCAGCTAATTTTTTCTTTTTTTTTTTTTTTTTTTTTTTTTTTTTTTTTTTTTTTTTTTTTTTTTTTTTTGTAGAGACAGGGTTTCACCGTGTTGGCCAGGATGGTCTTGAACTCTTGACCTCGTGATCTGCCTGCCTCCGCCTCCCAAAGTTCAGATTCTCTTAAGGAGATGTTTCTTCTGTGGCTTCAGAGGAGGCACAGCTGAGCTGAGCAGGACAGGGCTACTGTCTCCATTACACAAGCAAAAAGGCCTCCAAACTAATTCCTAGAGATGTGGAAAGCCAATTTGCAGGCTCTTACGTTGTCTGTCTAGGACATATGGAACCTTCTTGATGCAAACGAATGGCCTCCCCTTTTCCTGGAGCGCAATCCCAGCACCTGGCTGGATGTGCACGCCCTGGCTCGTAGGTCTGTCCCTGGCCAGTTCTGAATCCTGCGTTCTACACTCCATGGGAGTGACTGCCGATGCAACCTGCTTGTACCGCCTCCAAGGTGACACTTGGAAGACTGGAATAGTTAGAATACAGTACGGCCTCTCAAAACCATAGTGTCCAGCTTTCCTGGATCACAAAATCAATTGGGCAGTTCCATCTGCCAGCCCTTCCCCTCTGCCTGTCAGCCATGGTGCAGATGTCATCAAGAACATTAGTATTGGAGGCCAGGCACGGTGGCTCATCGCTGTAATCCCACTTTGGGAGGCCGAGGCAGGAGGATTGCTTGGGGCCAAGAGTTTAAGACCAGCCTGGGCAACATAGTGAGACCCCATGTCTATTAAAATATTTTTTTTTGTCAGGGCATGGTGACTCATGCCTGAATCTCAGCACTTTGGGAGGCCGAGGTAGGTGGATCACTGGAAGTCAAGAGTTCAAGACCAGCCTGGCCAACATGGTGAAACCCCATTGCTACTAAAAATACAAAATTAGCTGGGTGTGGTGGTGCATGCCTGTAAGCCCAGTTACTTGGGAGGCTGAGGCAGGAGAATTGCTTGCACCTGGGAGGCAGAGGTTGCAGTGAGCCAAGATCACACCACTGCACTCCAGCCTGGGCAACAGAATAGGACTCCATCTCAAAAAAAAAATATATATATATGATATGTCATATATATGTCATGATATATATATATAATATATATATGAGATATATATTTTTTAATTAGCTAGGGGTGGTGGCATATATCTGTAGTCCAGCTACTCAGGAGGCTGAGGCATGAGATCACTTGAGCCCAGGAGTTTGTGGCCGAAGTGAACTATGATCGTACCGCTGCCCTCCAGCCTGGGGAACAGAGTGACAGAGTGAGGCACTCAGGAAAAAAAAAAAAAAAATGCCAGATGCCAGTATATGCTAAACAGCCCAAGATGCCAGCATCCAGAGAGTATGTATATTCCTTGTGTGGATGCTGGAGCTGGGGCCACCTGGTACAGGGACCTCAGGCTCTGTGCCACCCCTCATTCACAGCAACTGCAGGCTGTGGAGCCGGGTATGCCCTTGCTGTAGAGGACCTGAGACACCCGCCAGGTTCTCTTGGAGACACAGTTATATCAATAAAAGGAGTAAAGTTTGAGCTGTATTTATTTTAGGGTGGCTTTTAATTTGGTTTAATCAGAATTACTCATAAATTATCAATTGATTACATTCTGCTGTTCAGTTAAATGCTCTCAGCCACGGAGCCAGCTTCGCTGCGCAATGAATGCCATCCACCGTAATTATAGGGCACTTTGTCAGCATTTAATCAGCGGTACTTATTAATGTGGCATTGATATGTGGTAGCCAGCCCCACACTATCCATCATGGGTGAGCAGCCAGCACAGATTTGGACACCACTGCTCTCTGTCCCATTAGCCAGCCCCTGGGCTTTCAGGCTAAGCATCATGCTCACTTTTCACTAAATGGACACTCTCTTCCATTCAGTCCCGTTTCTATCATTGTCCACTTAAACACTCATAAGCTTTTGAACTTCAGTCCAGAACGGCTGAGCAGGGCCTGACCACTTCTCCCAGTGACTGTGAAATCCCAAGAGACTGGACCGTGATCGGACGTCATGGCATGGCGTGCATGTGTAAGAGAATTTTATATTCAGCACAGCGTAGGACCCAGAGAACACAGAAGTGAGCTTTAGGTTTTCTTTGGCTTACTGAATACTTTTGGAGATTCTTCTATTCCTGAAAGCTCTTCCAATGAAAGCTATCTTGTGTTGGCAAAATAGATCTGATGGTGTCCTTTCTCTGTCTTTGCAGCCTCTACGGCAGACACATGCAGGCCAACCCAGAACCACCGAAGAAGAATAATGACAAATCGAAAAAGATCAGCCGGAAACCCCTGGCAGCCAAGAACAGATAAGGAAGGGATTGGCATCAGCTGGCCTTCCAGCACCTTCTCTCTCCAACACTTCATTCTCTCTTGCTCTGTCTGTCTCTCAAATAAACACAATGCGTGTGTGGCCTTTTTTATTATTTTTCTTTTCACTCTCTAATGCTTCCCACCATACCTTTTAGATTCTTTTGCTAGGTGGGAGATTGTTATAAGGTCTTTAAACCATTTCCATTTGTTTCTTTAAAATTACCAAAAGCAGGGAACAAAGCTCTTATTCAACTGCAAATTCCATAGTGGGCTCAGGCTTTTCTTGAATAGAAATCACAAGGTTGCTTATTATCAAAAGAATAATTAAAATCATGTAACCATTTAAATGTCACTGTTACACTTTTCACTCTTTCTGTTGATTCACATAACTCATTATTTTGCTTTATTAAAAGTCTTCTTTCAACACCGAGATATGTTAATTTAACTTACAAATGATTTTAATAAAATCTTGAGTTTGTATCACATGTTACTTATTGACTCAGAATAAAAGAACAGTCTGATCTTGGGGTATAACACATTTTCATTTACTTTTCTGCCCCAAAATCATCTTGTCCAATTTTATTGGTTATACATGATAAACTTTTCATGAAAGAAATGCAAAATTAAATCACAGTTCGTTTCTTCTCACATTAATTTGTCAAGTTTTTTTTTTCTTTGAAGACTTTCTAAATTAGGAAGCAGAAAAACAAATCTCTAGGAGATTCTGCCAAAGGATTTTGGAAAGTAGCATTCCTTCGCCGAAGAAATGGTGATTTCTGCCAGGGGCTGGTAGACAAGAACTGTGAAAGGGAGAGAGAAAAAACCTCAACTGTGTTTTTTTGTCACAGCAGAAAATCTGCTCACATCAAAGCATTCTTCTAAGTGAATTCGATGCCGAGTAAGTTGTGTAAATGTGCACATGCTACACCACACCCAGGGCGGAAACCACAGTCGCAGAGTCATTAAACAATCAATTGTTTAACATCTGTGATAGGCAGCTTTCCTTCTTCTCAACAGTGATACCTATGAAAATGAAAATAAATGCAAGCTGAGGTTTTGTGCTCACTGAAAGGGCTGCCAACCCCAGAAGGCCGACACAAAAAAATGGTATCTGAAGATGCACCGTCTTTTCAAATGGCCTGGGAGAGGGGGCCTACCCTTCTCTGCTGTGTCCTTTCAGCTTCCCAGTTGAGCTCCTAAGACCAGGACCCATTGGGGCATATAATAAGCCAGAAATCAAAATCAAACAAACAAGTTCTGAGTTAATTAGGAAACAGACTTTGCATTTCAATCAGAGAGGTCACAGAGCAAGGTCTAAACTTCCAGCTTCTAGACAAATTCCTGATAGAACACTTCACTTAACTGTGGGAAGCGGCTTCCCCAGGTGCCATCCCCTGTTTAGGGATAGAGTTGATATCATTTTTATAGGTGCCATGTTTGCCTCTGCCTGAATTTTTCTAATTGACTTTTGAGCTTTTGAGATTGCAGGAGGGAGAGCACGCCCTCTGCGGTTGTGGATATGAAAGACTTAACCTAAAATTAAACCAGCAAGAAAGCATTAGTAAGAATCTAACAATATGAAGGGCTCTTATGAGTCATTTTTTTCAAAAGATGAAAACTCCAGAAACGTACAGGAATGAAATACCTCCCAGCAGCATGAAGCAATCATCGAAGACTCACTGGTAATATTTTTAAAAAGTATACAAATCAAAGCAAAAATAAGCCATGTGTAACAAAGAGAAATGTGCAAATATTTTTTAAGGCAGTGCTAAGTGCAGGAGGAGTAACATGAAATAAACATTCTTTCACACGGCTACTGGGAATATAAATTTCGCTCCAGAAAGGCTGAAGCGGTTTGACGGTAGGTGGCAAAACCTTAAGATTGTGTACTCGGGCCCAGAATTTTTATTTATGGGAATGCATCCTGAGGAAATTATCAGAGATCCCCACCAACTGCAATGTTTAGGAATTGTGCTTATAGCATTGTATACGCAAGAAAAACAGAGAAAAGCCTGATGCCTATCAGTGGAAAAGGGGTTCATTGAATTATGGTGTATCTGCATGAGGCTTTTATGACATTAAAAATTGTTGAACAATGGCCAGGCACAGTGGCTCACGCCTGTAATTCTAACACTTTGGGAGGCCAAGGTGGGAAGATTGCCTGAGCTCAGGAGTTCGAGACCAGCCTGGGCAACACGGTGAAACCCCGTCTCTACTAAAATACAAAAAATTAGCTGGGGGTGGCAGCATGCGCCTGTAGTCCCAGCCGCTCAGGAGGCTAAGCCAGGAGAATTGATTGAACCCAGGAGGCAGAGGTTGCAGTGAGCTGAGATTGCACCACTGCACTCCAGCCTGGGCAACAGAGCAAGATTCCATTTCCAAGAAAAAAAAATTGTTCAACAATCAGGGCAAAGGGAGAGAATCATAACATCTGATTAAACAGAAAAGGCAAGATTTTTAAAACTAACTATATAAGGATGGTCCCAGCTCTGTCAAAAGGAAGCTGTGTTTGTAATATGTATGCATAAAAAATTAGAGATGAACACAATTTTAAGGCAGATAAATTATCTCTGTATTGTGAACTAAGACTTCCTAGAATTTTATACTTATTCATTCTGTAAATTTTTTCTAATGAATACATATACTTTTGTAATCAGAAAATATTACATGTATTTTTCTAAATGAAACTGGTATGTCATGGTATATTATGCAATCCAGGAAATATATATTTAAGCTCAAGGCATAATATAAAATGTCGGGAGAGTTTTTTCTCTTTTTGTTACCAAAATGGGTTTCACGTCTCTTCCTACAGTTTTTAGTTATTTGATATCTGGATCAGCAAACAAAGTATCCAAAGTTTGAAAGGTGGCCCCTTTTGTTTGTTTTTTTGAGACGAAGTCTCTCTCTGTCACCCAGACTGAAATGCAATAGCGTGATCACAGCCCACCACAACCTCTGCCTCCCAGGTTCAAGTGATTCTCCTGTCTCAGCCTCCCGAGTAGCTGGGATTCAGGTGCCCGCCACCACGCCCAATTAATTTTTGTATTTTTAGTAGAGACGGGGTTTCACCATGTTGGCCAGGCTGGTCTCGAACTCCTGGCCTCAGGTGATCCATCTGCTCCCCTCGGCCTCCCAAAATGCTGAAATTACAGGCATGAGCCACTGCGCCCGGCTGAAAGGTGGCCTTTTCACAAAGATAATCTAAGTTTTTTAGCCCAGTGATGAAATCAGCTGTCCCCATTGATGCCGTGCAGTCCGGTCTTCCAAGTGCTAAGGGCCCACGTGGGAAGCCGTGCATATTTTTTTATTCCTCATTTGAAACTTCTTCTCCAGGGTTTCTCCCCTTTATATAAAACACTGGCCTTGCCCACGTGGCTAGGTATCTTCAAGATGTTATGCAAAATACTTTAATGCACATAATCACATATGGTTTGTCTAAGAGCCTTGTGGGATAGGCAAGGCAGGTTATTTGAGAATAAACTGTATAATGGTTCTCAGATCCAGGAGAGAAGTGTTTCTCTTTATTTGCTAGAGGTGATTTAATGTTTATTAGGAGTCTTTTTTTTTTTTTTTTTCAATTAAGGTAGGAGCAAGTAGAAAAAGTGGATGGGCCATTTGGCCACAGAACCACTTCTCTAAGCTTTGTACCGCCTTTATAATCTGTGGAACCCAGGTTGGGAAATACTCTGTGGGACAAAGCAACAGGCCCCCAGTCACATCAGGTTCGCCCTTTGGAATAGAAGCGACTTGTACACCACTCTGCAGAAGTCAATCTTCAATTTGATAAACTTAAATATAGAAGAGAAAATCCTGTGACTGCAGAGCACCAGGTTGTCCCAATCATTGTGTCCATATTCACTGAAAACACAAGTTGCCCCATCCATGTTTTTATCCTGTACTTTTACTTCCTTCTACAGACTCCGTACACAACACTTGTTTGTTGCCTCGAATTGCAAAGTTAAGTCACTAATAGTTCAGTTTCTAATAAAGCTTCGTAGTCATAATACCCCGCAAGTATCATGTTAGAAAATCCTCTAGGCTCTACCTGCAAAACATAACCCGAACTGAAGACTCACACCATCTTCTTCCACACTGGCCGAGGTCACCCTGCCCTCTTGCCTGTTCCACTCTGGTATCCTCTGGTGGGGCTCCTTCTTTTGCTCTTGCACTGAGATCTCCATGCAACAGAGCAAATCTTTATATGCTGACATCACATCAGGACGCTCTTCTGCCCACAGTCTTCCAGTGAAGTCCCCTTGTCTCTTTCACTCAGAATGAAAGCCTAGGTTACCAGGGTCTAGGGTCCCCCGACTCGTCCAGGTTCTTCCCCCTTCAAGACTTTTGTGCAGGTGATCGTTTTCTAGAATGTTCTGCCAAATGTATACCTATAACTCCTTCATCAACTTCAAATCTTGGTTAAACAGTCACTTTCTCAACAGAGCCTCCCCTGATTACCCTGCTTTAAATTTGCAATTTATTTTGTCTGTCACGTGCCTCCCACCCCCAGTGAAGTAGAGGTTCCTCCAGGAAAAGGGTCAGCCAACTACAGCTCAGAGGCACCCAGAAGCCAAACCCAGCCCACGCCTGTTTTTGTAAATAAAGTTGTGGGAACACAGCCATCCACATTCATTTACTTAAGGTCTGTGGCTGCTTTTTTCTTTTCCTTTTTTTTTTTTTAATTTTGGAGAGGGAGTCTCCCTCTCTTGCTCAGGCTGGAATGCAGTGACACAGTCTCAGCTCACTGCAACCTCCACCTCCAGGGTTCAAGTGGTTCTCGTGCCTTAGCCTCCCATGATTACAGGTGTGCACCGCCAGACCCGACTACTTTTTGCGTTTTTAACAGAGACGGGGTTTTGTCATTAGCCAGGCTTGTCTCGAACTCCTGGCCTCAAGTGATCCATCTGCCTCAGCCTCCCAAAGTGCCGGGATTACAGGCATGAGCCACCATGCCCAGCCAGTCTGTGGCTGTTTTTATGTGACCACAACAGAGCTGACTGGCTGACACAGAGACCCTATGGCTCACAAAGCAAAAGGCTTCTACTATCTGGCCCTTTCCAGAGAAACTTCTGCTGATTATTCTATCAGCTGTTACATCCCCAGCACCCAGAATGGTGCCTTGTATACAACAGGGGCAATAATTATTTAATTGAATAGACTACAAATTGGATACTTGTGATTTGGGTGATACAAAGCTAATATTAAGGTAGAGGGAAGGGAAAAAATCCTAGACATTCCTTTTATTACTTCGTCATTCAAGGCTACTTTATCAAAGCTGAATTCTCCTAAGGCAAAAAAAAACTATGAATATTATTACAGGTGAGAATGTATGCAACCCTGTAAGAGTTCAAACCTTTACCTGGATGTTTGGTTTTCCTTATAATTACCCAGTTGTTTCATACTTGACCATTTAGCCTTCCTCAAACAACCATCAATTTCTTCAGTAACAAAACCAGAAAGGCCTGGCCCAATTTACCTGTGTGAACCCAGAAGAAGGGTTCGTGTCACAGGCAAAATCCAAACTGCCCTTGTCAATGTGAGTCAATTCAGATGTTTAGAAGCAGCAGAACTGGCAAGTAAAGTGAAAAGTCTCTGTTCTCTGGAGATTTTGTGACCTAAAATTAGGCATTAACCATTCATGTTTATTATCTCTCCATTTATAGTATTATGTGATCCTACCATATATAGTGTGTCCTTATTTTTATAATTGATCTTCCCATCAATAACAGCTCTGGGAGACTCCTGGGCTCTAATACCAGTTTCTGTTAAGACTGCATAAACATTTTGTGTATTACCTCTTTCTTACCACATGCTTATTTTATACACAATAGAATTTGGTGATTTGCCACTGTTAAATTTCCCCCTTAATCTATTTTCTTTTACTAATATTAGCACTCATTGATTGAAGCCTGTCACTTTGTTTCCTTTCATTCTCACTCAATGGATATCCTCATTTTGTGGGAAATTTGACCTCAGAGAAATTAAGGAACTTCCTGCAAGAGCCCACAGCAGGCAAGCGGCAGAGGAAGGATGGAAAAGAACATGCATTTGACTGTAAAGCTAATGTCTTTCCTCAATCCCACAGCACACTCTGCTGTCAATCAAGACTCCCTTGGCCTATCCAAAAGGCAGCAATTTTCCTTCCCATGAAGGAAGTTTCTGCTTTTGAGCTCCTGAAGTGTTCATTTTATTAACACATTCAAGTTACTGCATGAAGACAGCTTTACCCCATTTCTATAAATGACAGAAACCTTTGGTTTCTGCTGTCTCTTTCCTCATGCTTAGTCAGGTGACAGCATCTCTGATGGTTCAGTGATGGATTGACCAAAGCGGATAAGCCTCACTTCTAAGAATAACTTTGTCCTTTCCCCGTCTCATCCAGAAATTCATTTCCAACACTGTCCTATCAATGAACTATTTTACTCCAAAAGGGATTCCCTCATATGACCCACCCAAAGAGCAGCGCTTCCTGAAATAGGTAGAAAGTGGCTTTGGGTTTCGTTTTGAAGCAGGTTTGGGGTGGCGTCATCAGACCACCTGGAGATTTTGTTTTTAGTCATTCAATCAGAGACTGAGGGCTGGGTGAGGTGGCTCACATCTGTCATCATAGCACTTTGGGAGACCACGGTGGGAGGATTGCTTGAACTCAGAAGTTAGAGACCAGCCTGGACAACATAGTGAAACGCTGTCCCTACAAAAAAAATTTTTTTAGCCAGATGTGGTGGCACAGGCCTGTGGTCCCAGCTACTCAGGAAGCTGAGGTGGGAGAATCACCTCAGCCTGGAGATCAAAACTGCAGTGAGCTGTGATCTTGCCACTGCACTCCAGCCTGGGTGACACAGTGAGACCCTATCAAGGAAAGGAGAAAGGAAAAAGGAAAGGGAAAGGAAAGGAAAACCAGAGACTGAGGAGAGACCCCATCTCATCCATCCTGGTCTCACAGCTAGTGAGTCCCTGAAACCTTGGACATTCAAACAATGCATGCATGTTCCGTTTCCACTGAATATTTCTAATGCCCTACTGACATTTTTCCCTAAGCATTTATACTCCCTCTATAAATGGAGAGACCATGTCCTGTGATGGGATATAAGAGCCAATATCTCTAAGTTTTCAGACCCAGGAATTGGGAGTGAATTAAGCAATCAGGGTTGGATACAAATATAGCATTATCAGAAAAGACTTGTAATTAGAATTGCTCATCTCCAGTTACTTAGGGGATGTGTCAGACCCTCCTTAGAATCAACAAGCCTTCAGTTACATAGCTGACATACACACAGCTCCCTGGGGTCAAGAATTGTGCTGTGCCCCAACATCCACCCCAGGAAGCCTCCCAGTGTCTGCATTCACAGGACCAACTTCATCTGTCTCTGGAGACACAGTCTTCTGGATACACCTACTGCCCAGCACACTCTGACACTGCCATTTCCAGTGTACAGATGTTGTCAGCAAAACTGACTCCTTCCCGCCCCAGGAAGAAAGCACTTCCACTGACTAATAGCTGAAAGCAGGGAAAGAAGCACAATCCATTCATAACTCCCCCAGAGTGCCACCCAAAATAGCCCTGCCACACCAGGTGGACAATCTCGCTGTTTGTGTGGGCTGCTGTATTTGTCATTGTGCAATCAGGATTTTAACAAAGAGCCACTTTTTAACTCGCCATGCACAATGCAGCTGCGAAACCAGTATTTCCATTAGGAAGGCTAGGTCTGAGATGCAGACCATCAAACCATTTAGCAGCTCCAGTGTGAGGTGGAGCTTTGCTGTTGCCGGTTAGGATCAGTAACTGGAAGGATTTGAATGAAAGGCCATAAAGACACGAGGCTAGGCACGATGGCTCATGCCTATAATTCCAGCACTTTGCGAGGCCAAGGTGGGAGGATCTCTTGAGGCCAGGAGTTTGAGACCAGACCAGTCTTGGTAACGTAGGGAGACACTGTTGCTACAAAAAAATTCTTTTTTTTTTTTTTTTTGAGACACAGTCTTGGTCTGTCACCCAGGCTGGGGTACAGTGGGGCGATCTCTGCTCACTACAACCTCTGCCTCCCGGGTTCAAGTGATTCTCCTGCCTCAGCCTCCCAAGCAGCTGGGATTACAGGCATGCGCCACCACACCCAGCTAATTTTTTTGTATTTTTAGTAGAGACGGGGTTTGGCCATGTTGGCCAGGCTGGTCTTGAACCTCTGACCTCAGGTGATCCATGTGCCTTGGCCCCCACAAGGTACTGGGATTACAGGTGTGAGCCGCCACCATGCCAGGCCTACAAGGAACATCCTAAAAATTAGCCAGGCATGATGGCAAGCACCTATAGTCCTAGCTGCTTGTTTCCTAGGCACACTATATTCAAGTACCACCAACGTGGTGGCTTGTATTCTCTAACATTGCTCTTCACCATGAAGAGCAATTAACACAAATTGAGTTCACCATTGCACCGATGTTTCATAAACTGTCATAAAATCAGAGCTCTACAAAGACACTAATATGAAATATTTAGAAATAGTCCTTGCAGATGTGGTTAGTGATGTTAACTACATCACTAGGTAGGCTGGGGCTGGAGGATTTCTTGACCCCAGTAGTTCCAACCTGCAACAAGTTATGATCACGCCACTGCCCTCCAGCCTGTGTAACAGAGCAAGACCCTAGCTCAAAAAAAAAAAAAAATGGTATGAGAAAGTAGTTATTTAAACCTCAGGTGTGTAAAAGATACTGGTGTCCCTGCTGGCTGGCAAGACCCCACAGAGAGTTGGTCACACTTGCCTGCCTTGTACACTGTTCTGGGTTAAAGAGTGTGCCTCAAAGATTCATGTCCACCAGAACTATCAGAATGTGACCTTATTTAGAAATAGTCTTTGCAGATACAGTTAGCCATGTTCAAATGAGGTTATTCTGGATTAGGGTGAGCTCTAAATCCAATGACAGTGTCCTTATGAGAAGGCCGTGTGCCAACACAGGGACATGCAGCGAAGAGGCCATGTGATGAAAGAGGCAGAGATTGGAGGGATACAGTAATAAGCCAAGAGAGCCTAGGACAGCCAGAAACAGGAGAAGCTGGAAGGGGCATGGAAGGGTCCTTCCCTGGAGACTTCAGAGGGATCGTGGTCTTCTTGACACCTTGATTTTTGGACTTCTCACCTCCAGAAATATAAGAGTACACATTTCTGCTAGTTTAAGCCACCACGACGTTGGTGGTACTTGGATATAGCACACCTAGGAAACAAATACCGGCACCCAGAATGAGCTCAGAGCAGACGCTGCGACATGAAACGTTGCCTGCAGTGGTTGCCCCTGTACTCAGAACAGGGAAGCCAGAGCAAACCAGGGCTGTCTGGCTCCGCATTCCGTTGTTGGCAGGTGCAGAACTGTGTGTGACCAACTGCCCTGGATGCAGCAAATCAGCCTGGGCAGCGAATCCCCCGAAGTGCCCTGGGGACATTCCCTACCCCAAGCCTTGTGTTTCTGGCTCCCCTTTTAAGAACCCAAATAGGGCCAGGCGCCGTGTCTCATGCGTGTAATCCCAGCACTTTGTAAGGCCAAGGTGGGCGGATCACCTGAGGTCAGGTGATGGTGATCGGCCTGGCCAACATGGCAAAACCCTTTCTGTACTAAAAATACAAAAATCAGCCAGGCATGGTGGCAGGCACTTGTAATCTCAAATGCTTGGGAGGCTGAGGCAGGAGAATCGCTTGAGCCCCAGAGGCGGAGGTTGCAGTGAGCCGAGATTGTGCCATTGCACTCCAGCCTGGGCAACAGAGGGAGACTCTGTCTCAGGAAAACAAAACAAAACCAAACCTGAAAGATTCCTGTTTCATCAGGTAGCTTCTGTTGCTAAACTAAAGTCTAAGAACAGAAGTATCTCTTTTGTGGAAAGAAAATCTTTTTGGTTACCTCATTAAAGAACTCTCCTTTCTTTGTAGGAGTTGGATGACATTCTATAGTCATGTTGATTTTCTGATCCAGAGCTAAAAACAAAGACAAAAAGATTCAATATGAAAAGGATGTTTTTGTTTTTGTGTTTTTTTTTTTTTTTTCCTGAGCTGGCTAAATTATGGGTTTTTTGTTGTTGTTGCCTAGGTAAGGCTTACTCAACACAGTTTTATGAACAGAATGAGAAGCTCTCATCTAATTGCCCCCATGAAAAATTTTCACAATGGGTTTGCAATAAGAGCGATTCATGAATTCATTCATCAAAAGACTATTTGTTGAACATATGTGAAATATATGCTTATATATTCACAGACTATCCCAAGAATGAGATCTAAGCAATGTAACAGAGGTTGCATCTGGGGATAGAAAATGAAGACTTATTTTTACTGTATACTCTTTTTAAAAAAGCATCAGTGTGACAATCATCATTGTGATAATCATCAATGTGTATGTATATGAAATATTTAGAATAAAACTTAAGTTTTTAATATGGCAATGGTTTCTCTAAAATATATATATAATACACACACACACACACACACACACACACACACACACATATTTTTCGAGACAGAGTCTTGCTCTGTTGCCCAGGCTGGAGCGCAATGGCATGATCTTGGCTCACTGCAACCTCCATTTCCTGGGTTCAAGCGATTCTCCTGCCTCAGCCTCCCCAGTAGCTGGGATTACAGGGGTGTGCCACCATGCCCAGCTCATTTTTTGTATTTTTAGTAGAGACAGGGTTTCACCATGTTGGCCAACCTGGCCTCGAACTCCTTGTGATCAACCCACCTCTGTCTCCCAAAGTGCTGGGATTACAGGTGTGAGTGACCACACCCAGCCCTCTAAAATATTTTTAAAATAAATACTTATTGGGTGCTTATTATACGTCTATACTGCACTAATTATGGAACATACATATACTTTTTTTTTTAAACTTTTAGGTTCAGGGGTACATGTGCAGGTTTGTTATATAGGTAAACTCTTGTCACAGGGGTTTGTGGTAGAGATTATTTCATCACCCAGGTACTAAGCCTAGTACCCATTAGTTATTTTTTCTGATCCTCTCCCTCCTCCCACCTCAGGCAGGCCCCGGTGTCTGTGTCTATGTGTTCTCATCATTTAGCTCCCACTTTTAAGTGAGAACATGCTGTATTTGGTTTTCTGTTCCTGCATTAGTTTGCTAAGAATAATGGCCTCCAGCTCCATCCATGTTTGTGCAAAGGACATGATCTCATTCTTTTTCATGGCTGCATAGAATTTGATGGTGTGTATGTACCAGGTTTTCTTTACACAGTCTTCCACTGATGAACATTTAGGTTGAGTCCATGTCTTCAGCATATAGTTTTCAATGAAGTAGACACAATCTCTGCCCTTATGGAACTTAATAGCCTAGTCTAATGGAAGAAACTATAAACTAATATTCACAAAATAATTGTGTCAATCAAAATTGGATAATTATCTGAAAGATAAGAATTTGATACTGTAAGAATGCATAATAAAAGGGACCAAGTAAGATCAGAGCATCATGGAGAACTGTTGAGGGAGTTATGAGTCATCTGAAAGAAAGCAGAAGTTAACTAGACAAGAAGAAGGAAATTGGCGGTACGATGAAGCTCTTCAGCAGAACAGGGGCATGGTCTGTTTCTCTAACTGGAAGAAGGTCAGTATGGCTGGAGCAGAGTGAAGAGGTAGGAAAGATAGAACAGGGACAAGATCTTGCAGGATCTCTATTCATTCAACAAGCATTCACTGGGCACCTACTCCATGCCTCATGCTGTTCCCAGCACCAGCGACACAGCAGTGAACAGACACAGGGCTATTCCAGCCATCTTATGGAGGTTGGATTTGCTTACAAACCCAAAGGGAACCCACTGAAGGATTTGAAGCAGAGAATCCATATGATCCCATGTAGTTATTTAAAAGACCACTTGGGAGAGGTGGAGAATAGATGTATCAGACAGTCTTGGCACAGTAGCCCCTGGGTGATGAGCTGTGTCAGGCCATTTTGCTGCATAGAGACCAAGGTGAACAAGACCAGCATTTATTTTACTGGCCTTAAATAGCAACATGGCAGCCATTCTATTCCACAGCAATGGTATATCCATACCCATTTCCATTCTTGTAGAAAACCAAGAACTGGGAAGATAGCATTTAATCTGGTTATTGGTTTTGACTACTAACTTTTTAAAAGGGTAATAAACTTCTTTTCAGCATGAAGACCAATGAGCACAAATTGAGTTCACCACTGCACCAGCATTTAACAAACTGTCACAAAATCAGAGCTCTACAATGACACTATCTGAGTCCAGGTACCAAATCATCACACTGAATCAGATAATGACATTCCTGTTATAAGGCAACTTTTATTTTGCCATTTTACCCTTCAAGGGCACTAATACAGCCCTCCTAGCTGCTCATTGATTTCTTTTTCTATACGATTTCTGACTGCAAGAGAACAGAGATCACCAACTTTATACAGATCATATGTACACATTATAATAGAGTTCTTACCACATTTACATTTTTCACATTTTCCCAAGAAATGCTTCCTTGCATATAGTTAGCAACTTATGCCATTATATATGGAGACAAGAGTAGATAGATATAAGTTTCCTACTCAGCCAATTTTGTTTAATCAAAGTTTTGGGAAAAAAAAAAATACTGTCATCATCTTATCCACATCCCCCTCCTCCTCTTATACAAAGATCATAGTCTGAAAACTGGATGTCAGAGAACCTTGAAGGATGTGCTCAGGCAAGGCTTCCAGAGAACATCTTGTTCAGTCCCTTTATTTGGCTGATGAGAAAATAGAAGTACAGAGACAAGTTGAGTGATCCCAGAAATTCAAGAGTCTCACAGCAGATTAGTGGCAAAATAAAGACAAGAATCTGGACATCCAGACATCATTAAAGAACCATCTCAGTAAAATACTAAGAATAGAAACAAACCAACGAAATGTATGCTAATGTGGTCTATCCTCAGAATTTCTTTTTTTTTTTTTGTTTTCTTTTTGAGACAGGGTCTCACTCTGTCACCCAGGCTGGAGTGCAGTGGCATGATCATGGCTCACAACAGCCTTGACCTTCCGGGCTCAAGCGATTCTACCACCTCAGCCTCCCAAGTAGCTGGGACCCTATGCACGCATGAATCAATCAATCAATCTATGTAATATATATGTATATATGTAATATGTATATATACACATATATATATATATACACATACATATATATATGTGTATATATATACCTCACTCTCCTCATCTGAAAAGAGGGAATGACAGTATCTGCAGCTTTTGTCTCTTTTATGAGGAGTTGAGTGATTTAGGAGATTTGCTATTTGGAGACCGCATGGAGTTACCAACAGCAAAGTGTCAGTAGCCTAAGAACGTGGCATAATGGTTATTGCGCCACAGTGCAAAACACTCAAACCCACCATTGGATTTGAAAGCAAACACCAGGGTCAAGTCAAGCTGACCAAAAGCCCACATGATAAAAGCCCTGATACCTGAAACATGATATATCATGATGTATATTTGGATAATGTCAGAGACTGATTGAGGTTGGGGTAAAAATACAACCCAGAAGACCAAAACAACCCCCTTTCATTAATTATCTCAGAAAGGCACAGTAAGAGCTCATGCAAAGATGAGCATATTTTGTTCAAAACCAATGAGAAAGATCAAGTAAACTGAAGGGCTAGTGAAACAGAGCTGGTGGTTTCCTATATCTTTTGAAGACTGCCTGAAGCAGAGAACTACATTTGAGTTAAAAATCCATCTCAATTCCCTTAGCAGACACATGTATTTCCAGCAGGTCTCTTGTAGACCATTCTGCTCATTTGGAACTAGATTTCTCTCCCAAGCTAACAGAGCCAGAAGATAAAGGAAAAGAACTAACTATCTATTGTTTGACCTGGTCTCTGATATGTTCTGGCTCCTTATAGATTGTTTCAGCTAAATTCAAATAACCCCAGCATAACATGGCAATGCTAAGTTGTATGTTTACATATCCCCACCCATTGATCTTTTTCATTCACCCAGGGTGGGACAAACATTAAACCTGTATCAAATGAACAGCAGCATCCTGTTACATCTTTTCCTCCCTTGCTTTCTTTCTCTCTCACCCCTAGAAACCCTCAATCTCCTCTAAAACAAGGATACAAGCCCCAAGCAGCTCTTCCCAAGAGGGAGCCTGAATCCATAAAAAATAAGGAATCCTCAGAATAACTAATTACCTAGAAAGATGTTCAAGGGATAGCCCTTGAGTAGCCTTGTTCATGGGCATCAAAAGCCTAGAACTGCCAGAATAACATGGAGGAGGCAGATGAGGGTAGCAGAAAAATTGTTGGGAAAAATCTGCATGACAATAAAATAATTTGGGTCATTAACGACCAGAATGGTGGGAGTCACATTTTCATTCAGTATTGTTTGAAGTAAAGGCAAATAATCCTAAATTGCCTTCATCATGCCTCTATTTTGGACATGTAAATTTGGTTAAAGTTTTTTGTTTGTTTTCCAGTCAGATCAACTGAAATCCTCCTCTTAAGCGTGTTCATTCTCCTCCCTCTGGAAATACACAGCCAAGCAGTGGACTTCCGCCCTCTTTTCAACAGAAAAGTTTAACATGGTAGAAGTTTTGAGAATGATGTTGTCTACCATGATTTTATGCTTAGATCTGTGTGTGGCGCAAGAGTTGTTAAGCATCGGTACAGGCTCTAGCTAAATTCCACTGCTTCAAAGGTGCCTAGGGAGTGAGCTCTGAAGCTTGCAGAGTCACAAAAGGGTTCTGCACTGGGTGGAGGGGGTTGACATTACGGAAGAGTCTGTTATAGATGTGAACCTCTTGCTGTATTTCAAAGGCTGTGTTTCTTGAAACATTTTAATGTCCTCCCTCAGTTGGAATCATCTGTGTCCAAAATAACAAATGGTCCCCCTATTTCCCCCCGCCCCCTGCTCTGTATCTCAGGAGGCTTGCTTTTTTGAAGTAGATGGAAATTGGTGTGGAAATCATGAGGTTTAGAGAAGAAACAAATCAGCCATTCAAAGCTGCCATCAACCCCTGGGCCCCCTCTAAATTGCTATTTCCATGTCACAGAATTTTTTCATTTTAAAACATTCTGAGATATTTTCATGGTGTTGTGGCTAACCATTTTTAGTCAGTTAAAAAAATGCCTTTATCACCTCCCACCAGGAAACTCATGGAACACACTGTTGGAGATGTTAAAACTTTTTTTTTTCATTTTTCTCCTTTAAAAATATTAATGGTAAGCATTAAAAAAGAAACGAAAAGTCTTTAATTTGGTTTTCAGACAGCTTAGTTTGAAATTAAAAATTGTTCATATCATCGTGAATCAAGCATCTGTGAGTAATCACCCCGTGAACCAACCTGATCGTTTTTATCAAACAGCAGGGTAGGTGCCAAGTTCTCCATCCCACCGAGTGGGTG
Source organism: Symphalangus syndactylus (assembly GCF_028878055.3). Classification (NCBI taxonomy): domain Eukaryota; kingdom Metazoa; phylum Chordata; class Mammalia; order Primates; family Hylobatidae; genus Symphalangus; species Symphalangus syndactylus. The sequence continues at coordinate 21,960,634 of NC_072432.2, read as the reverse complement.
TAAAGTGCCAGTGTGCACTGGTGGAAATGGCTCTGGGTTGGAGGGCTCTGAGTTACAAAATTAAAAAGCTTCAGTTCACAAACAGTAAGAGGTCTGGTGGATGAGAAAGACAAAGGAAGAGGAAGGTAGCCAGGAGCTGGGGTAAATGAAGAAGCGGAGACCAGACAGCTTCTCAGCTTGGCATAATGAAGAAGGCTGCGATCCACCTGGTGAGCAGGAGTCTTTGTTAGGTCTCCTCTCAGTTTCCATCTCTTTCCAGCAATGAAACCCAGGGCTCCCTCCCATCCAGCTTCCCTCCAGGCCAGGGGCAGAGTGACTGTGATCCTAAATGACCATCCAGATGATCTTTGTGTTTTCCAAAAACAACTGAGAGTGCTCACTCAACTTTTCATAGCTTACAAACCCTTCCTGCATCCAGAAGAGCTTGAAAGTTGGTAAAAAGTATTATGTTTTGCTTTGGTTGGTGGACTACATAAACCATGGCCAACTTCCAGCCACAGTCTCTCATAGAAGAAAAGGATGGCAACAAGACAAAAATGTACTCACAAGCTCCTGGCCGTTGGTATTTTCCCCCATTGTGGGAAGAAATGCAAATGAATACAATATGATTTTCCCTCTTTTTCTTAAAAAGAGCAAGAAAATAAGTGAAATGAAGTTGGAAGGGAAAAGAGTGACAGAAACAAAACCAAGGAAGATAACATAATTATTTATAGAAAGAGCTCAGTATATGCACAATTTCCACAACAGCTTTCACCTCCAAGTGGATCAGAAATCCACCCGTAGTCAGAGAAAGGGAATGTGCTAGAAGGGAGACCCACTAAACTGAACACTTGGCCAAGTTCTTATTTCCTCACTTATTTTCTCTCTCTGGAAAGATGATTTTAAAATCTTTTTAAAATCTTTAGTAAACAGACACATGAACTAAAGCACATAAATAAGTAGTGCTCTTAGGGTGAATTATACCTCCCCAAAAATTCATATGTTGAAGTCCTCAGCACTGGAACCTTATAATGTGACCTTATTTGGAAACAGAGTCACTGCAGATATATTCAGTTAAGATAAAGTCATACTGGAATAGGGTGAGCAAATGATCCAATATGACTGATGATCTTATTTCTTTTAATGTTATTAAAAAGAGAGACATACAAAGAGAGACGATAATGGGAAGAGACACAGGGAGAAGATGAATCTAAAGCCAAAGAGAGAGGTTAAGACGGATCCTCCCTTCTCAGCCCTCAGAAGGAACCAACCCTGCTATCACCTTGATCTCAGACTTATAGCCTCCGGAACCATGAGACAATAAATTTCTGTTGCTTAAGCCACTCGGTTTTTGAGGCTTTTATATTAATCTGTTCTCACTCTGCTAATAATGACATACCTGAGATTGAGTAATTTACAAAGGAAAGAGGTTTAATTGATTCAGTTCTGCAGGGCTGGAGAGGCCTCAGGAAACTTACAATCATGGCGAAAATGAAAGCAAACTCATCCTTCTTCACATGGTGGCAGCAAGAAGTGCTGAGCAAAAGGGGAATAGCCTCTTATAAAACCATCCGATCTCATAAGAACTATCATGGGAACAGCATGAGTAACTGTCTTCATGATTAAATTATGTCCACCTGGCCCCTCCCACAACATGTAGGGATTATGGGAACTACAATTCAAGATGAGATTTGCGTGGGGACACAGCCAAACCATAACACTTTGTTATGAAAGCTCTAGCAATCCAATATAAGAAATTTCTTTAGAGCAAGATAGTATCACATAATATCAAAAGTAAATGAAAGCAAAAATCTGTTGAGCAATTTCTAGGTGTCAAGGCCTATGCGTTACATATGCATCACTTCTGTTAATCCTCACAGTTTCAATCTTCAGTTGCATCAGGATTTGATGGCTGGAGCTGTGGCAGCCATTTTTATCCACAAGCATGAAGACTGAAGCCAACATACTGAACCTATCAGGGTTGAAAGAAAAATTTGAGTCTTTCATGATGACAGTGGGCCACTGAATCAACCAACTCTAGAAACTTCTATATCTTGAGACTTTTTAAATGCAAGATAATATTATTTAAACCACATTTTGTTGGAACTTCTGTTACTTGCAGTCAAGAGCATACCAACTGATACACTTTCCTCCTAGTAAATGTTTTTTACTAACTTTCTCCAAAGGTAAGGGTTATGTTATGCTCATTTTTACGTTTCTAGATCCAACCACAGGGACCATCATATGGAGGTAAAATTCAATCAGCATTTGTTGAATAAGCAAACAGGCAAATTTTTCCTCAAACAGATGTCAGCGGTGTTTGACAGATGGAGAGAGGAAAACTCCATGAATTTAACTGATTTGCTGAAGACCATGCAGTAGTTCAGTGATTCAATGATAGGGCGGGAGTCCCGTGACCACCTCACTTTCACACTGCACTACCTCTTTTACCATTTTGTATAATTAAGGAATGTTCTCTATAATTCTCTAATATTCTCTCTTCCTTCTCCTCTGCAACACTTTCAACTTCTATATGACGTGCATACTTCCCACTTGTCCATTGTTTAGAATTTTGTTTTTTCTGCCTGTGAATACTTTACTCATTTGTATAAGTAACAGTCTCAAAGCCAGGGACCATATCTGTGCTGTTATCTCTGTGCAACACCCGATATAGCTCAACTTTAATTTGGCAATAAATAAATCCTCCTGGATGATGATGGTATCTGAAAACATACAATGAATGCCGCAGAGAAATAATCTTCTCTTCTCAGCCCGTATCCTGTATCCTCTTCAGGAGGGAATGGCTAAATGAGAAATTAATAGAATTGGAAACATGTTGTACCTGTGGACTGAACCACATAGATTTTTTTTTAAAGTTTGTGAGTTTATGACCTTTGTATTTTGTGCAAGTTGTAGTTGTGGAGAAAGTATTCACACAGTTCTGAGGTCGTATCTCCACATTTGGGACTGGTAAATGTGGAATGATTATCTTTAAACTCTGGTCTTCATCTCCAATTGCCTGGTGGTATTTGTTTTTTTTTGGAGACAGAGTCTTGCTCTGTCACCCAGGCTGGAGTGCAGTGGTGCGATCTCGCCTCACTAAAACCACTGCCTCCTGGGTTCAAGCGATTCTCCTGCCTCAGCTTCCTGAGTAGCTGGGATTGCAGGTGCCTTGTGGTCATTTCTATTGGAATGTTTCATTGCTACCTCTATTTCAACATGGTTATGAAAAAACCCACGATCACCTGTGAACAAAAATTGGCTTTTTTTCCCCCAAATCTTGTCACTTTTATTCCCATCCTTGAGGCCACCAAGATCGAAAACTTCATCTTCTAATTATTCCTATCTTTCACCCTCCATATCTAGCCAAGTTCTATCCATGTTCCCTATAAAATTCATCTAATCTATTACCACTCTCTTCTGTTCTCCTTATCATCACCTAATTCAGTCCCCTAGCTGCCAAGGACACTGCTCTATCTTCCCAATTTATTTCCTTGAATCCCATCTGTCCCCCATGAAATCAATCCTTACTGTGCAGGGAAGCCAACTCCCTTACATTCATCAGGACAGTGACCTATTTCTTTTTATATCTAAATACATTTGTATTTCCAGTCCTATCCTAATTCTCCTATATAGCCATATTTTCTACTATTCACTCATGTAGATTAGTTCTTGTTGATGGATTGGTTTTAGTATATTCCCAGGAAAATCAGGGTTAAAAGACAAATTCTGGGTCTCTCACAATGACAATGAGTCACTAAATTAACCAACTGTAGAACCATCATGAGATGTTTTTCTAATGCGAGATAGTATTATCATTTAAGCCACATTTTTTTGGAACTTCTGTTACTTGCAGTCAAGAGCTTAACAACTGTTACAGGACAACTGATACAGGCCTTGGGAAATGATATTTCCAAGACATTCAGGACAAAAGAACATGCCTATGTATGTTCAGAAAACCAAAACACTCTGTTTTGTTTGGTAGAACCAAGTATTTTAAGTTGTAAATATGTTGTTTTGCCCAACAAGGTGAAGGATCATCGTACTCTCTCAGTCTGTTTGGGATATTGATAGAGCCAAGTTCCAGAAAGGGGAATGTTTCTCCCCAGGGACTCATACAGTTTATTATGACTCTAAAATCAATCCACATTCACGAGGGAAAACTTTTCAATATAAAAACATACAGCACAAAATTAAAAATAAATCTTGGTCTCACCATCCAGGGATAATCACTGTTAATAATTTGATTTATTCATTCAGTTTTTAAAAATGAGTATACAGGGAGGGTGGGAGGAGTAGGAAGCATAAAAAATCGACATATTGTGTACAACGTATACGACTCGAGTGACGGGTACACTAAAATCTCAGACTTCACCACTCTACAATTCATCATGGAAGCAAAAACCACTTATACCCTTAAAGCTTTTGAAATAAAAAACATAGAATGAAAATTAAACATACACCTGGATATACTGTAAAAAGTAAAGAGCACTATACATTCGAAAACCTTGCATTTATTTATTTATTTAGAGAGATGGAGTCTCACTCTGTTGCCCAGGCTGAAGTGCTGTGGCACAATTTCAGCTCACTGCAAACTTTACCTCCCAGGTTCAAGTGATTCTCCTGCCTCGGCCTCCTGAGTAGCTGGAATTACAGGCACATGCCACCAAGCCCAGCTAATTTTCTTATTTTTAGTAGAGATGGGGTTTCACCATGTTGGCCAGGCTGGTCTCGAATCCCTGGCAGCAAGTGATCTGCCTGACTCGGCCTCTCAAAGTGCTGGGATTACAGGCGTGAGCCACCTCGCTTGGCCTACTTTGCTTATATTTATTACTATTACTTTTTTGAGACAGAGTCTCGTTCTGACACCCAGGCTGGAGTGCAGCGGCATGATCACGGCTCACTGCAGCCTCTGCTTCCCAGCCTCAAACTATCCTCCCACTTCAGCCTCCTGAGTAGCTGGGACCACAGGTGTATGCTGCCATGCCTGCTAATTTTTTTTTTTGTACTTTTATTAGAGATGGGGTTTTGCCATGTTGCCCATGCTGGCCTTGAACTCGTGAGCTCAAAGTGATCTGCCTGCCTCAGCTTTCCACAGTGCTGGTAATATAGGCATGAGCCCCCGTGCCTGGCCTACTTCGCTTTTATTTAAAAACATACACATTTTTATTGCACACATCTAAGAGTACATAAAATGAAAAATAAAATATTATCCTCCCTCCTTATATTCGTCTCATCAATATTTTCCTACAGAGATAACCCCTGTTAACAATTAGCCTGTATCTTTCCTGGTTTTTCTATGCATATGCAAATATACCTTTTTATTTTTACAAAAATAGCATACATACTGTTACGCATCATACATGTTTCTACATCATATATTTTGGATAGCTTCCTACATGGTATAACTCTATCTCTTTCTTTTAAATTTACATTGTAATGCCATTGAATAAATGTAGCAAAAGATTCTTAACCAATCTCCAATTATGGCTTGTTGGATTCTTTGTTTTAGCTCCGACAATTGCTTTTGCCAAGAATGTTTCTGTACACATGTATTTCAATACTTGAGCAAGTTTTACTGTAAGACAGATCTGAGAAGTGGAAATACTGGGTCAAAAATGTACAATCTAAATTCTGTAAGATACTATCTGTCTGCCCTCCAAATATTTTCTGATTAGCTCTTAAAAACGAATTTATAGGCCGGGCGCGGTGGCTCACGCTTGTAATCCCAGCACTTTGGGAGGCCGAGGCGGGCGGATCCCGAGGTCAGGAGATCGAGACCACGGTGAAACCCCGTCTCTACTAAAACTACAAAAAATTAGCCGGGCAAAAACCAAACACCGCATGTTCTCACTCATAGGTGGGAATTGAACAATGAGAACTCATGGACACAGGAAGGGGAACATTACACTCCGGGAACTGTTGTGGGGTGGGGGGAGGGGGGAGGGACAGCATTAGGAGATACACCTAATGCTAAATGACGAGTTAATGGGTACAGGAAATCAACATGGCACATGGATACATATGTAACAAACCTGCACATTGTGCACATGTACCCTAAAACCCTAAAGTATAATAAAAAATAAAAATAAAAAATAATAAAAAAATAAATAAATAAAAATAAAAAATTAGCCGGGCGTGGTGGCGGGCGCCTGTAGTCCCAGCTACTCGGAGAGGCTGAGGCAGGAGAATGGCGTGAACCCGGGAGGCGGAGCTTGCAGTGAGCCGAGATCGCGCCACTGCACTCCAGCCTGGGCGACAGAGCGAGACTCCGTCTCAAAAACAAAAACAAAAAAACAAAAAAACAAAACGAATTTATTTGGATCAAACTTGTTGAAAATTAGTAGAGTTTTAGTAAAGGATTCACATGTGTAACTACTATTCTTATTTTAATTTGCTTGCAGTATAAGGTCAAAATTATATCCCAAATTGACTTTTGAAAAAAATTGTGAGTACACAGGTGTATAAATTTATGGGGTACATGAGATCTTTTGATCCAGGCATGCAATGTTTAATAATCACACCATGGAAGACGGGGTTCCCATCCCCACAAACATTTATCCTTTGTGTTATAAATAATCCAATTATACTCTTTTAGTTATTTTTAAATGCACAATTAAATTATTTTGACTATAGTCTCCCTGCTGTGCTATCAAATACTAGGTATTATTAATTCTTTCAGGGTTTATTTGTAGCTGTTAACTATCCCCACTTCTCCCTACCCCCTGCTCCCCTTCCCAGCCTCTGGTAACTATCTTTCTACTCTCTACCAGGTTGACTTTTAGTTTTGGGTTGAGTCTATCCTTATTCTCTGTGCAAAATCTCTCTTCCATTGAACAGAGTTGGACTGTCTTTGATGTCTGAATAAGTAGGCACCAAGGTTTGCAATAAGAAAAGTAGTATACCTTGGTGACTGTGAAGTCAGACAGATTATATTTGACTCCTAACTCTTTTAATCATTAGCTGTGTGTCCTTGGGGAAATGACATGACCTCTCTTAGTTTTGGTTTTCTTTTCTGCAAAAATGGAAATGACAATAATAATCGCTACCTTGTAGGGAGGTGTGGAGAATTAAATCTCATTCTACAGTGCCTAGCACGCAATAGACACTTGTTGATTTGCTTCTAAGGGTGCAACGAGTATGGCTCAAGCAAGAATGAAACCTATTACTGAAGATGACCCAAAATGAGACACCAGAAGGTAGATGTCAGACCAAAAAATCCCACTGTTCACATCAGCCAGGCAACTGGCATTGGTAACTCTAGAAGACTTTTAAATCATCCTTATCATTTAATTTCCCTAATAATGACAAATAAAAACAAAGTGGAAAGTGAGATGCCTAGATTCCCCTGCAACTAGATTTATCTTAAGAGCAAAGGAGGCCGGGCATGGTGGCTCACGCCTGTAATCCCAGCACTTTGGGAGGCCGAGGTGGGTGGAACACAAGGTCAGGAGTTCAAGACCAGCCTGGCCAACATGGTGAAACCCCGTCTCTACTCAAAATATAAAAATTAACCAGGCATGGTGGCAGGTGCCTGTAATCCCAGCTACTCAGGAGGCTGAGTCAGAGAATTGCTTGAACCTGGGAGGCAGAGGTTGCAGTGAGCTGAGATTGCACCACTGCTCTATAGCCCGGGCGATAGAGTGAGACTCCATCTCAAAAACAAAAAACAAAACAAAAACAAACAACAACAAGAAATAAACAACCAAAGGAGACCTTTCCACAGGTGTTAGTTGACAGAATTATAAGCCTTGCACATCTAGGATGAGCCAGATAAGGAACATTTTGCAAAGATTAAGGCAGCAAGGAAATGTTGTCATTCTTGCGTAAGCAAAGTCTACGTTATTCTGCTATAATCAGAGCATTTTGCATTTGTGCAACAATTCTTGCTCTTATGGGTACACCAGAGCTCAAGTGTGTCATGAAAAGGTAATGACAAGAAATTCCACAGAAGAGTGAGTGACAGTAATTGTAAGCAATTTGAGCAGAAGGGATATGAAAAAGTAGCTTTTGATTATTCTCTTTTTTATAATATAAATGATCATTGGTAACACATTTAATTCGACAGTAGTCCAAGGCCTTAAAAAATATTCCTACGAACCAGTTATGAACTGTGATAATCAATTTCTTGGCAATTATCCTGATTAAGGAAATTATTCATCTACTACATTCTTCATCTCAGATATTTTTCAAATGTCACTTGAGTCTCTTAAGCTTAAAAAAACCTTGCTATTAGCCAGTACGCACAATAAATGTAAAACTGATGGCACCAATATTATGAATAGTACCTCTTAGGACAAAATCTGATTTGTTTGAAGGCAGATGACATTATAAAGGATAGTCAAGATGTCACTAGAGGGACTTGGTATGCAGCTTGATTTACTTAGCATCTTTGTCACTTTATAGATTGAGATATGATTGATGGTATCATTAATATAGAAAGTATGTTAATATTAGAACAGGCTTTAAAATCCCCTAATAGAAAGTTCTCCCCCTCTTCAAATTGATATAATTTGGAATAAAATGCCCTAAGGATGCAATGATTCTTACTCTTGCTACCCCTTGACATAAACCTTTTTTTTTTTAGAAAATTAAATCAGTTTGAGGTACACTTTATATACAATAAGATACACCCAATGTAAGTATACATTTCTGTAAGTTTTGACAAATGTGCACACCTGTGTAGCCATTACCACAATCAAGGTACATTTCATCCTTCCAAAAGGTCCTTTTTGGTCCTTCCCAGGCAACACCCTCTACCCCTCAGCCCTAGGCAACTGCTAATCTATTTTAGGTCACTATGAATTGGATTGGGTTTCTCTTTTCTGGAGTTTTCTATCAATCAGTCTTACAGAGTGTAGAATTTTGTGTCTGCTTCCTTTACTCAGCACAATGCTTCTGAGATTCACCCACATTTCCTGTATCAGCCGTTCATTTTCTTTTTTCCGCTTGTGAGAACAGAGTGTAACGTGTGTAGACATTCAATTGATGATGGCCATTTTTGTTTCCAGTTTGGGGCCATTGTCAGTGAAGCTGCTTTATCTATTCATAAATAAATCTTTGTTGTGGACATATTTCTCTTGGGTAAACATCTAGGGAGAGTAGGGCAGCGGTCCTCAGTCTTTTTTGCACCAGGGATTCATTTTGTGGAAGACACTTTTCCACAGACTGTGGGTGGTGGGGGATGTTTCTGGGATGAAACTGTTCTACCTCAGATCATCAGGCATTAGATTCTCATACAGAGCATACAACCTAGATCCTGGGCATGCACAGTTCACAACAGGGCTCCACTCCAAGGTGGGTGGATCATCTGAGGTCAAGAGTTCAAGACCAGTCTGGCCAACATGGTAAAACCCCATCTCTACTAAAAATACAAAAAAGTTAGCTGGGTGTGGTGGCATGCACCTATAATCTCAGCTACTCGGGACGCTGAGGCAGGAGAATCGCTTGAACCTGGGAGGCAGAGGTTGCAGGGAGCCAAGATCACATCACTGCACTCCAGCCTGGGTGACGAGAACAGAAAACTCCCATCTCAAAAAAAAAAAAAAAAAAGAAAAAAAAATCGAATGCCCCTGCTGATCTGACGGAGGGTGGAGCTCAAGCAGTAATGCTAGCTCCCAATTCACCTCCTGCTGTGCCGCCTGGTTCCTAACAGGCCAGGGACTGGTACCAGTCCACCACCTGAGAGTTAGGGAGCCCTGTTGTATGGCACATGATAATATGATTTTATAAGAAACTATCAAACTGTTTTCAAGAGGTGTTGAACAGTTTTATAACCTCACGAGCAGTGTATGAGACTTCAACTTGTTCCGTACACTTGCTAACACTTGATGTTGGCAATCTTTTAACTTTTGGCCATTGTAGTGGGTCTGTAGAAGGATGTAGTTGTGGGTAATGACTAATGATGTTAAGCTTCTTTCCATGTGTTCAGGCATGTGAATATCGATTCATATCATTGCTCATTAAAAAAAAATCAGGTTGTCTTATCATTGAATTGCAATAATTGTTTTTATTTTTTTAGATGTAGTCCTTTGTCGGATATGTGTATTGTAGGCTGGGTGTGGTGGCTCACACCTGTAATCCCAGCACTTTGGGAGGCTGAGGCTGGTGGATCACTTCAAGTCAGGAGTTTGAGACCAACGTGGCCAACACGGTGAAACCCTGTCTCTACTAAAAATACAAAAAAAAAAAAAAGGAAAAAAAAATTCGCCGGGCTCAGCGCATGACTGTAGTCCCAGCTACTCAAGAGGCTGAGGCAAGAGAATCTCTTGAACCTGGGAGATGGAGGTTGCAGTCAGTCAAGATTGTGCCACTGCACTCCAGCCTGGGCGACACAGCAAGACTCTTTTCAAAAAAAAAAAAAAAAAAAAAACGGATATATGTATTGTGATTCTCCAATCTGTAGCTTGCCTCTTTATTTTCTTAACATTGTCATTTGAAGACGAGAAGTTGTGCATTTTGATGAAAAGGGACACCTTTCAATATTTACTTCTTTGTCTCCTCCACAGCTTTGAACTTGGAACTGGGCTTTTTTTTTTTGTAACACAAAAGTAGACCCTTAGTTAATCTTTGTTTATTGACAAATTAGAAGAGGCAAAACAACTCACTCTGAATTGAGCATTCTTTTTTAAATATTGTCATTCTTGCTTCAAGTAAATTATGCACATTTTTAAAAAGCAGTCCCATGAGGTCAAAAAATATCACTACTCCCATTTCATAGAAAAATAACCTGAGGCGTGAAAACCTGAAGCCCATGACCCGAGGTGATGAAAAATGACTGAGGCAGAGCAGGGGATGCAGTGAAACTAATTGGTCACAGTGAAGGGTCTCAGCCAAGCCCTCTGGGGGCTGGCGCTGGTGCCTAAACTCACTGAGCTAAATAATTACAGCAAGGCTGGAGCCTGGAGGGATTCGCCCAGGTCTGCTGCTGTTGACTCTTCTCGCTTCGTTTGTTTTCCCTTCTCTTTTTCCACCCTCCTTCCCTCTCTTCTTTCCTTCTCTATTCTTTTTTGTCTGCCTTCAGTTCCGTATGAACTCCATTCAGCTGTGCTTGGTTCTGCAATTCTTTGTCTCTCCATTTCTTTCTTCCTCTCCTCTCCCTCCCTCTTCCTTCTCCTTCTGTGTCTCTCTTCCCCTCACTCCACTTCTCTACTTCTCCCCCTTTCTATCTCCTCCCTCACTCTTTCCCTCTGTGTGTCTCTCTCCCCCTCACTCCACCTCTCTCTCTCTGCCTCTCCCCCTTTCTCTCTGCCTCCTCCATCACTCTTTCCCTCTCTGCCTCCCTTCCTCCCTCCCTGCCTGTGTACCCCCTCACCTCCCTCTGCCTCCCTCCCCAGTATTCCACCATTCACATCCCTCTTTGCCTCCCTCCCTGCCTCTGTGTACCCCCTCACCTCCCTCTGCCTCCCTCCCCAGTATTCCACCATTCACATCCCTCTTTGCCTCCCTCCCCATGCTCCACTTCCCTCTCGACCTCTTTCCCCACCCCCGCCTCCCTTTCTCTCTCTCTCTTTCTCTGTCTGCCTATCTTAAATGAGGAACTCTCCTTTCATAATTGATCAAAGCTTGATCTCCATGTTGTACGGGAATATATATGTGTGATTACAGCTATATCATCTTCTGAGGGTGACAGGACCCAAAGCAATGGCGAGACTCCCCTTCAGAGGCACAGATACCAGCCTGGGCGAAAATACTGACTGCCAAGCGGTGTCCACTGGGACTGAAGAACACACATCATTTTAGCGGAAACCCCAATATGTTCTGGATTGTTGTTCTCTCAAGTTTACTAAAACTGGTAATTTTCCTATGACTATACCTCTGAAAAAACAGCAGTCACCTCTCTAGACTTTAAACATAGTGATCTTCTCATGATAGGACATTTCCCTGCTTCAGGCTTGGATGAAGTCCTAAATGCTTCAGGCAGCCTGCAAAGTCCTATCCAATTAGGATCTCTCTCTGCCCTCCCCTCATCTCTGAACACTCCCTCATGTTCCACTGTTGGAATTTTTTGTGTGTTGTTTCCTTGTTCATTTGTTTCACACCAAGCCTTTCCCACTTCAAACTATTCCCATGAGAATTCCCAGTTCCGGAAATGCTCTTCCTCCTGTTCAGTTGACTTCCTGCCCCTCACCTTCTTCATAGTAACTAGTAACTATGTTTGTTTACCGAAAATGCAGTATGCTTCAAATCAACAAACTCAAGCAATACAGAGCTCAAAATAGTCTTAAAAAAGTCAGTTCACCACTAATTACTATGATTCACATTGAACGTTTCAAACCTTGTTTATATACACAAATATATAAATATGTACACATGTTTAAAATATGCAGTACATATCAAATACATACACAAACATACACATACAATATATTTAATATACATTTATATGTTTATACATTTAAATGTATGTTACATATAAAGTATGTATATATAGTTTATACATGCTCATGTGATATATATTACTTAGATAATACATATACACACACATATATACATGTAAGAAGTACTTCATGCTGGGCGCAGTGGCTTATGCCTATAATTCCAATACTTTGGGAGGCTGTGGCAGGTGGATTGCTTGAGCCCAGGAGTTTGAGACCAGCCTGGACAATTTAGTGAGACTTTGTCTCTACAAAAAAAATTTTTTTTCTAATTAGCCTGGCATGGTGGTGTACCCCCATATTCCCTGCACCACTGCACTCCAGCCTGGGTGACAGAGTGACACCTTGTCTCAAAAAAAAAAAAAAAAAAAAAAAAAAAAAGGCCACGTGTGGTGGTTCATGCCTCTAATACCAGCACTTTGGGAGGCCGAGGCAGGTAGATCACTTGATGTCAGGAGTTCAAGACCAACCTGGCCAACATGACAAAACCGTGTCTCAAAAAAATTGAATTGTCTTCCGATAATTTTTTCAGAATGGAACCATCTGAAAATTACTAATGGTTGTTTTCTTTCTATTTTAACAAGGGAGGTAAGGAAAAAAAAGTCCCAATCCATGTCATACTTTGGAATTAAGAAACAACTTGTAAGAACAAGTCAGGAACTGTGCACACTCCATAAGGATGCGTTTGTATTTCATAAACAGCTAAAGGGCAGGAGCAAGAATGACTGCTGTGTGGCAAATAAACCCTGTTCTTTATACTTCCCCCAAGTGTTCCTCTTCTGTCTGGCTGCCACCCCCAACCTCTCCAAGCATTTTGTCAGTATCTAGCGCAGCTTCCCTCACATGTAAGAAACAAGCAGTCGGGTGCAGGGGCTCAGGCCTCTAATCCCAACACTTTGGGAGGCTGAGGCAGGTGGGCCACCTGAGGTCAGGATTTCGAAACCAGCCTGGCCAACATGGTGAAACCCCATGTCTACTAAAAATGCAAAAATTAGCTGGGTGTGGTGGTGGGCACCTGTAATCCCAGCTACTCAGGAAGCTGAGGCAGGAGAATCACTCCTGGCAGGCAGAGTTGCAGTGAGCCAAGATTGCACCACTGCACTCCAGCCTGGGCAACAAGAGTAAAACTCTGTGTCCCCCCCCAAAAAAAAAAGAAAATGAAAAAGGAAAATCCCACTAAAGTTAATAAAAAAACACAGACTAGTAAATAGACTTCCTCTGTTTTGTAACAGCTTTCTGGAGCTGTACTTGAGGAATTATAAACTGCACAAACTCCAAGCATCGAAGGTGCTAAGTTTTGTCTGTTTACATGCCGTGAAACCATCTCTATACTTGGGAGAGTGAACACACCTTCACTACCGAAAGTTTCCTCATACACTTTTGCAGATTCCTTTCTTTTACCCTTCCCTGCCACCTTTTCCCAAACAGACGTGCTTTCTTTATCTATAAACTATTGATTACTTTGAATTTGTTAAGGGTTTTCTATAAATAGAATCATGTAATACACACTCATTTTGTCTGGCTTATTTCACTCAGATAATTATTTCGAGATTATTTGATGTGCTGTTGCATGCATCAGTAGTTTATTCCTTTTAATTACTATATAATATTTCATTGCACCTATGTACCACAATTTGTTTATCATTACCTGTTGATGGATATTTGGGTTCTTTCCAACTTGGGGCTATTGCAATGATAAATTGGACTTCCTCACAAATGTAAAGCATCTGCTCTTCAAAATGCATTGTTGAAAGGAAAAAAAGACAAGCCACAGACCCGGAGAAAATATTTGCAAAGCACATATCTGATAACGGGTATCTAAGTTATATAAAGACTTCTCAAAACTCAGTAAGTAAACTAACGACCCATTATAATTTTTAAATGATGTATTTTGATTTTAACAGATTCTGTTGACTCTTTGCTACAAAAGATTAGAAAATTAGCATTCATACTTTCTCCTACAATTTTTCCCTCCTCCTTCTAGTTTTGCAGTTTTATTACTATTTTTATGTTGTCAAGGTTTATAAGGTTTTCATTACGGCCCTAATCACAATTGCCATCGTGCTTATCCTTAGTCCTTTATCTAAATAGATTCAGTGCCCACAGCTAGTTCTTCCACTGTATCATCTTAATTACTAAATTTATTTTATTTATGTATTTTTTTAGAGACAGGGTCTCACTATGTTGCCCAGGCCAGTCTTGAACTCCTGGGCTCAAGAGATCCTCCCGCCTTGGCCTCCCAAAGTGCTGGGACTACAGGCATCAGCCACCGCACCTGGCCTAATTACTAAATGTACACTAAATTTAGTAATTAAACTAACATTTTAAATTTGTGTTTCTTCATGACCTGCTGGATCTTGTCAGCAAGCAACTTTGTCCAACAAGGACTCACAACACCGTGTTCCTTACGTTTTTGAATACTTAACAGAGCTTTCTGTTGCCCTCACTCCTGATGCTTGGTTGTGTCTACATACGTTCTGTGAAATCTCAGCCTAAAAACTAGTGATTTTTAACCCTTTTCCTGTTTGCCCCAAGAATACTCGCCAGCAGTAATTGCAGCTGCAGCATTTACCCCGAGATAACTTTGCCACAAAATAGCTCACTTTTATTATTATTGTATCGCTCTACTTTATCGACTTCGGAAACCAAAGACATCATTCTATTTATAGCATTCTGTTTTTAGTAGTGGCATTTCCATTTACAAAATATAGTAATTCTCAATTGCTGAAAATGTCAAATTCTAGAAAACGTAACATTCCTATACATGAAGTTAATGTGATTCTCTAACAGCCATTGGCTGAAAATTCATTTCACGAATCTGATTTTTCTGAAACAGACAATTCTGATGATTCAGATGGTTCTGATGTTAGTTTTGTTTACAAATAACTCCAAGAACAGGATTTTTGTTTTTGTTTTTGAGACGGAGTCTCGCTCTGTTGCCCAGGCTGGAGTGCAGTGGTGCGATCTCGGCTCATTGCAACCTCCGCCTCCTAGGTTCAAGCGATTCTCCCACCTCAGCCTCCTGAGTAGGTGAGACTACAGGCATCCGCCACCACTCCCAACTGATTTTTGTATTTTTAGTAGAGATGGGGTTTCACTGTGTTAGCCAGGATGGTCTCAGTGTCTTGATCTCGTGACTCGCCCCCCTTGGTCTCCCAAAGTGCTGGGATTACAGGTGTGAGCCACCATGCCCAGACAATTTTTGGTAGATGCAGGGTTTTACCATGTTGGCCAGGCTGATCTCCCTCAAATGATCCACCCACCTTGGCCTCCCAAAGTGCTTGGATTACAGCCATGAGCCACCATGCCCAGCCATGTTTTTATATTTCATTTTCACATTGAAAATCAGTCAGATTTGCTTCAACTTCAAAGAACGTGTTTATGTAAAATGAAATGAGTGCTGGCAGCAAGCTGCACTTTTTCTAAATGGGAAATGGGTAAGTAAGGCTGCATTAGTCCATTCTCTAATCACTATAAAGAAATGCCTGAGGGCTGGGCGTGGTGGCTTGCACCTGTAATCCCAGCACTTTGGGAGGCCCAGTTGGGCGGATCACTTCAGTTCAGGAGATCAAGACCAGCCGGGGCAACATGGCGAAACCCGTCTCTACTAAAAATACAAAAATAAATAAATAATCAGGTATGGTGGTGCATACCTGTGGTCCCAGCCACTCCAGAGGCTAAGGTGGGAGGATCACTTGAGCCTGGGAGACAGTGGTTGCAGTGAGCCAAGATTGCGCCACTCTACTTCAAGCTGGGTGATAAAATGAGACTCTGTCTCAATTTTAAAAAAGAAAAAGAAATGCCTGAGACTGGGAAATATATTTTTTTAAAAATAGGTTTAATTGGCCCACGGTTCTGCAAGCTGCACAAGAAGCATGATGCTGGCATCTGCTTGGCTTCTGGGGAGGCCTGAGGAAACTTACAATGAGGGCCGAGGACAAAGGGGGAATGAGCACTTCACATGGCCAGAGCAGGAGAAAGAGGGAATGAGGTGGGAGGTGCCACACACTTTTAAACAACCAAATCTCATGAGAACTCAGCATAGTGAGGACAGCACCAAGGGGGATGGTGTAAAACCACGAGAAACCTCCCTCATGATCCAACCATCTCCCAGCTTCAACATTGTGGATTACAATTCAACATGAGATTTGGGTTGGGACATAGATTCAAACCATATTGGAGGCCTTCCATGAGTTTAGGATTTGGCTAATCAACCTGTACCTTACCTCCGACTTACATAAGACCATAACTCATTAATGATTTGGCCACTAAACAAAAAAGAATTCACGTAAATCATTGATGAGTTATGGTCTTATGTAAATTGTTCTATGTAAGCATGTTATTGTATACTTAACAAGTATAATAAGTATGTTATGGTATACTTAAGTATGTTGTGGTACACATCCATGTCATGGATGAGTTATGGTTTTATGTAAGTATGCTGTATGTTGTTATGTTCACATAAATCATTGATGAATTATGGTCTTATGTAAGTTGAAATTTTCTAAAATGTAAATTTTAAGGGTAGTAATTTTGTCTTTCTTGTTACCACTCTCTCTCAGAACAGTTTGTGGTTCAAAGTAGGTGCTCAATGCATTGGCTTATGCATTTAATACCTATCATTTGAGGAACTGGAGATACTGTAAATCAAATAACAACAAAAAATCTTTACCTTCATGGAGCTTACATTCTGGTAGGGCGAGGCAGAAAATGAACCCATAAACATATATAGTATGTAAAGTGTTGTGGAGAAATAATAAATATAATTTCTATATATTAAATATATAGTATGTAGAGTGTTTCAGAGAAAATTAAAGAAAGGTATAGGGATTATGTTGATGAGAGATGCATACTGTTTAAATATGTTGGCCAAGGAAAGTCTTACCTGCAAAGCGACATTTAAGAAAATAGCTCCATCAGGCAGCATTTACTCAGGACCAGGACGAAGATGGTAAGGAATGAAGACAAAGTGTGACTGATACAAACATAAGGAGGAAGAAAGCAAGCTTAGAAAGGATATCTAATCTCTTTCTTATTACAGGAGTCCACCTTCAAATGGGAATTTATTCTGAGCTAAGTGGCAGAAATATAATTTGGATTTTCTGATTCACTTATTTCCCTCAACCATCCCTGTTACTGACTAAGGAAGGAAAGGATGTTGGGAAGCCCTCTCAGCCCTCTGTGGGATTGCTAGATCTCAGTCACAAAATAGTAACAAAAAGTAATCACCTCTCTAAACCAAGGAATTTTAATGAAATAACTCCCAAAAGGTTAGGAGTTTGTTTTCCATTCATTTCAGAAGAGGGAGGATAGAGAGGATTTATTCATTCTTTCAATACATTCCTGTTGAGCATCTTACATCTACCATAAACTGTACATCTAGGGGATACAGTTGTGCACATAGCAGATAAGCGTCTGTCCTCCCCACATCAAGCTTCCAGCTTAGTAATTCATACTAGAGGGTTACACACTAGATTTACACCACAGAAATAGCAAACCCTCCAAGTCAGAGCTTCATTTATTATTTGTTGATTTTCTAGGCTTTAAGTGATGGAGAAAATGTTAATCCTACATATAGAACACAAAAATGTGTTGTGTGTGTAGCTGCTATGTTGCATACAGCACAGAAGCATGAGGCAGTATTCTAGTATTCAAAAACTATTGCCTGAGAGGATAAGAAGACCAAAGGGGGAGTAATGGCAGAATAGAAGGCAGGACTAATCTGCATCTCCCACTTTGGTGGATACAGCAGTGTCTGGACACCGACATCTTGAACTGTTGCTCCAAGGACTACTGCAGGAACATAGCAAGAAAGCTAAGAGAATCCACAGACTCTTTGAAGGAGGTGGACTGCTGCTGCAGGCTCCATGGGACAACTGAAGAACTGTGAGTCCGCTTGCTTTCGGAGCTGGGAGGCTTGTATGCTGGGGCAAGTTCTCAGCCCTGCTCACTGGCTACGTGGAAATAAACTTGGTGCTATTGGTGGGTCATAGTTGGAAAGAGAGGAGACTGGCCTCTTGGCTGCAGGCTGTTTGAGAGCTGGGTGAGGGCTGTGTGCGGCTGCCTGCTTTCCCTCACTTCTTTGGTGACCTGTGTGATGCAGCAGAGACAGCCATAATCCCCCCGGAAACATAACTCCATTGGCCTGGGAACCACATCCCCATCCCCCACAGCAGCCACAGCAAGCCCCACTCAAGGTGTTTCTGAACTCAGACACGCCTATCCCTGCCCCCACCTGATGGTCTTTCTCTACCTCTCCTGGTAGCCAAAGACGAAGGACACAATCTCTTGGGAGCTCTAGGGCCCCCACTACCACCGGATCCTCCCTATCCTACCGCAACTGAAAGTGCTCTTGAAAGTGCCAACTCCTGGCTGGAGGCCACCACAAAACCAGAACACTTAACAAAAATACAACCAAGGACCATCACAGAATCCACTTCACTGCCCTGCTACCTTCACCAGAGTAGGTACCAGTATCCATGCTTTAGAGACCTGAAGACAGATCACATCACAGGACTCTTTGCAGACACTCCCCAGTACCATCCGAGAGCCCGGTAGCTCTGCTGGGTGGCCAGATCCAAAAGAGAAATAACAATCACTGCAGTTTGGCTCTCAGAAGCCCCATCCATAAGGGAAATGGGAGAGCACCACATCAAGGGGGCACTCTGCGGGACAAAAGAATCTGAACAGCAGCTCCTGAGTCCCAGATCTTCCCTCTGATATAGTCTACCCAAATAAGAAGGAACCAGGAAAGCAATTCTGGTAATATGACAAAACGAGATTCTTTAACACTCCCAAAAGATCACACTAGATCACCAGCAGTGGATCCAAACCAAGATGAAATTGCTGAATTCCCAGAAAAAGAAATCAGAAGGTCAATTTTTAAGCCAATCAAAAAGGCACCAGAGAGATGCTGGGCGCGGTGGCTCACGCTTGTAATCCCAGCACTTTGGGAGGCCGAGGTGGGCGGATCACGAGGTCAGGAGATCGAGACCACGGTGAAACTTCGTCTCTACTAAAAATATAAAAAATTAGCCGGGCGTGGTGGCGGGCGCCTGTAGTCCCAGCTACTCGGAGAGGCTGAGGCAGGATAATGGCGTGAACCCAGGAGGCGGAGCTTGCAGTGAGCCGAGATTGCGCCACTGCACTCCAGCCTGGGTGACAGAGCGAGACTCCGTCTCAAAAAAAAAAAAAAAAAAAAAAAAAAAGCACCAGAGAAAAGTGAAGTCCAACTTAAAGAATTTGAAAAAATGATGCAGGATATGAATGGGAAAATCTCCAGTGTAATAGATAGCATAAATAAAAAAAAAATCACAACTTCTGGAAAGCAAGGACACATCTAGAGAAATGCAAAAATCACTGGAAAGTCTTAGCAATAGAATGGAATAATAAGTAGAAGAGAGAAGTTTGGAACTTGAAGACAAGGCTTTTGAATTAACCCAGTCCAACACAGACAAAGAAAAAATAATTTTAAACAATGAACACAGCGTCCGTAAGTTTGAGATTATGTTAAACAACCAAACCTAAGAATAATTGGTGTTCTCTAGGAAGAAGAAAAATCTAGAAGTTTGGAAAACATATTTGAGAGAGAAATCGAGGAAAACTTACCTGGCCTTGCTAGAGATCTAGATATCCACATAGAAGAAGCTCAAAGAATGCCTGTGAAATTAATCACAAAAAGATCATCGCCTAGGCATATGGTCACCAGGTTATCTAAGGTCAAGAGAAAGGAAAAAGTCTTAAGTACTGTGAGGCAAAAGCATCAGGAACCTATAAAAGAAAACCTGTCAAACTAACAGCAGATTTCTCAGGAGAAACTTTACAAGCTAGAAGGCCTCTTTAAACAAAACAAGTATCAGCCAATAATTTTGTATCCAGCAAAACTATGCTTTATAAAGAAAAGATACTCTTTTTCAGACAAATGCTTAGAGAATTCACTACTACCAAGCCAGCACTACAAGAACTATTAAAAGGAGCTCTAAATCTTGAAACAAATCCTTGAAATACAGCAAAATAGAATCTCCTTAAAGCATAAATCTCACAAGACCTATATAAAAAACACAATGAAAAAAAGAAAGAAAGAAACAGGATATTCAGGCAACAAATAGCACAATGAACAGAATAGTACCTCACATCTCAATACTAACATGGAATGTAATTGGTCTAAATGCTCCACTTAAAAGATACAGAATGGCAGAATGGATAAGAACTCACCAACCAAGTATATGCTGTCTTCAAGAGACTCACCTGACACATAAGGACTCACATAAACTTAAGGTAAATGGGTGGAAAAAGATAGCCCATGCAAATGGACACCAAAATCTACCAGGTGTAGCTATTTTTATATCAGACAAACCTTAAAGGAACAGCAGTTTAAAAACACAAAGAGGGACATTATGTAATGATAAAAGGAGTAGTCCAACAGGAAAACATCACAGTCCTAAATACATATGCACCTAACACTGGAGCTCCAAAATTTATAAAACAATTACTCTTAGACCTAAGAAATGAGATAGGCAGCAACACAATAATAGTGGGGGACTTTAATACTCCACTGACAGCACTAGACAGTCATCAAGACAGAGTCAACACAGAAAAAATGGACTTAAACTATACCCTACAACAAATGGACTAAACAGATATTTACAGAATATTCTACCCAACAACTGCAGACTATACATTCTATTCAACAGCACATGAAACATTCTCCAAGAAAGTCCATATGATAGGCCACAAAACAAGTCTCAACACATTTTTAAAAATCGAAATTATATCAAGTACTTTCTCAGACCACAGTGGAATAAAATTGGAAATCAACTCCAAAAGACACCCTCAAAACCATGCGAATACATGGAAATTAACCTGCTCCTGAATGATTTTTGGGTCAACAATGAAATCCAGATGGAAAATTAAAAATTCTTTGGACTGAATAGTGACACAACCTATTAAAACTTCGGGGATACAGCAAAAGCGGAGCTAAGCGGCAAGTTCATAGCATTAAATGCCTACATAAAAAAGTCTCAAAGAGCACAAATGAACAATCTAATGTGACACCTCATGGAACTAGAGAAAGAAAAACCAAACTGAAACCCAGCAGAAGAAAAGAAATAACCAAGAACAGAGCAGAACTAAATGAAATTGAAAAAAAAAAACAATACAAAAGATAAATGAAACAAAAAGCTGGTTCTTTGAAAATATAAATAAAATTGATAGACCATTAGTGAGATTAACCAAGAAAAGAGAGAAGATCCAAATAAGCTCAATTAGAAACGAAATGGGTGATATTGTAACTGATACCACAGAAATACCAAAAATCATTCAAGGCTACTATAAACGTTTGCCTTCTCATGCAGAAACTAGAAAACCTAGAGGAGATGGATAAATTACTGGAAATATGCAACCCTCCTAGATTAAACCAGGAAGAAATAGAAACTCTGAACAGACCAATAACAAGCAGTGAGATTGAAATGGTAATTAAAAAGTTACCACCACCAACAACAAATCAGCTCAGGACCAGGCAGATTCACAGCTGAATTCTATCAGACATTCAAAGAAGAATTGGTATTAATCCTATTGATGCTATTTCAAAAGATACATAAAGAGAGAACCCTCCCTAAATCTACGAAGCCACTATCACCCTAATCTGAAAAACAGGGAAGGACATAACAAAGAAAGAAAACCACAGACCAATATCCCTGATAAACATAAATGGAAAAATTCTTAACAAAATACTAGCTACCAGAATACAACAGCACATCAGAAAGATAATCTACCATGATCAAGTGGGTTTCATACCAGGGATACAGGGATGGTTTAGCATCCACAATAAATGTGATACACCATGCAAACAGAATTAAAAACAAAAATCACATGATCATCTCCACAGGTGCAGAAAAAGCACTTGACAAAATCCAGCATCCCTTTGTGATTAAAATCTCAGCAAAATTGGCATAGAAGGGACATACTTTAAGGTAATAAAAGCCATCTATGACAAACAAACAGCCAGCATTATACTGAGTTGGGAAAAGTTGAAAGCAACCCCCTGAGAACTGGAACAAGACATGGATGCCCACTCTCACCACTTGGTACTGGAAGTCCTAGCCAGAGCAATGAAACAATAGAAAGAAATGAAGGGCATCCAAATCGGTAAAGAGGAAGTCAAAATGTCACTATTTGCTTATGACATGATCGTATACCTAGAAAACCCCAAAGACTCATCCAAAAAGCTCCTAGAACTGGTAAATGAATTCAGCAAAGTTTCAGGATACAATATTAATGTACACAAATCAGTAGCTTTGCTATACACCAACAGCAATCAAGACGAGAATGAAATCAAGAACTCAACCCCTTTTACAACAGCCACAACAACAAAAAGATACTTAGGAATATACTTAATCCAGGAGGTCAAAGACCTCTACAAGGAAAACTACATTGAAACACTGCTGAAATAAATCACAGATGTTATAAACAAATGGAAACACATCCCATGTTCATGGATGGGTAGAATCAATATTGTGAAAATGACCAGACTGACAAAAGCAATCTAAGAATTCAATGAAATTCTTATCAAAATACCACCAGGCTTCTTTGCAGAACTGGAAAAAACAATCTTAACATTCATACGGAAACAAAAAAGAGCCCACGTGACCAAAGCAAGACTAAGCAAAAAACAAACAAACAAACAACAAACACACCAAATCTGGAGGAATTACATTACCCAACTTCAAGCTATGCTGTAAGGCCATAGTCACCAAAACACCATGGTACTGGTATAAAAATAGGAATATAGACCAGTGGAAAAGAATAGAAAACACAGATATAAAGCCAAATACTTACGCTCAACTGATCTTTGACAAAGCAAACCAAAACATACAGTGGGAAAAGGATACCCCGTTCAACAAATGGTGCCAGGATAATTAGCAAGCCACATGTAGAATGAAACTGGATCCTCATCTCTCACCCTCTGTAAGAATCAACTCAAGGTAAATCAAAGACTTAAATCTAAGACCCGAAACCATAAAATTCTAGAAGGTAACACTGGAATATCCCTTCTAGAGATTGGCTTAGGCAAAGACTTCGTGACCAAGAACCCAAAAGGAAATCCAACAAGAACAAAGATAAATAGATAGGACTTAATTAAACTACAAAGCTTCTGCACAGTGAAAGACATAGTCAGCAAAACAGAGTGGGAGAAAATCTTCACAATCTATACATCTGACAAAGGACTAATGCCTAGAATCTACAAGGAACTCAAATCCAAAAGAACAAAACAATCCCATCAAAAAGTGGGCTAAGGATATGAACAGCTAATACTCAAAATAAGATATACAAATGGCTAACATGAAAAAATGCTCAACGTCACTAATGATCACGGAAATGCAAATCAAAACCACAATGAGATGCCACCTCACTCCTGCAAGAATGGCCATAATAAAAAAAAATACATGTTGGAGAGGATGTGGTGAAAAGTGAACACTTTTACACTGCTGGTGGAATGTAAACTAGTACAACCTCTATGGGAAACAGCATGAAGATTCCTTAAAGAATTAGATCTACTATTTGATCCAGCAATCCTGCTCCTGGTTATCTACCCAGAGGAAAAGAAGTCAATGTACAAAAAAGATATTTGCACATGCATATTCATAGCAACACAATTCACACTTGCAAAAATAGGGAACTAGCCCAAATGCCCATGAATCAATGAGTGCATAAAGAAAATGTGGTCTGTATGTATATATGTGTGTGTGTGTGGGCCATCTACCATGGCCCAAGGTAATACATACACACACCATGGAATACTACTCAGCTCTAAAAAGGAATGAAATAATGGCATTCACAGCAACCTGGATAGCATTGGAAACCATTATTCTAAGTAACTCAGGAATGGAAAACCAAACATCGTATGTTCTCACTCATATGTGGGAGCTAAGCTATGAGCATGCAAAAACTTAAGAATGATACAATGGGCTCGGCTGACTTGGAGAAATGGTGGGAAGTGGGTGAGGGATAAAAGACTACATGTTGGGTGCAGTGTGCACTGCTCGGGTGACAGGTGCACCAGAATCTCAGAAATCGCCACTGAAGAACTTATTCATGTAACTGATCACTACCCATTCCTCAAAAACCATTGAAATTAATAGAAAGTTATTACCTAAATCTGCAAAGGAGCCACTCATATCATTGACAAATGAGTGAAATTCCTATATACATTTCCTTTGCTGTTTTACTTTCCTTTTTCACTCATTAAGGAAAACACCAACCACCATTCATGTCAGAACTATGCTCCTTTGTCTTTCACACAGCATGGCCACAGATACAGGTATTCATCAAAAGGCAACATTCTGAACAATCAGTTGGCTCACATTAGAATCCATTGTTGTTTCTGTCCACAGCATCATCATGACGTTGAAACGAAAAGACAGAAGAGCAAATGCTCTGCATTGCTTGTTGGTTTGTAACCAAACATCTACCATGGCCCAAGGTGAGTAATGGCAGGGGCTGAATATGCAGCACGGTTAGCAACACTGGGTAGACTGACCAGGATAAACTCTACAAAGTTTGGGGGACACAGCTGTGTGTATAGCAGATACACACATCCCCACATCAAGCTTCCAGCTTAGTGATTAATGCTAGAGGGTTACACACTAACATTTACACCATGGAAACGGGCAAACCCTCCAAATCAGAGCTGGATTTTTAAAATTTAAAATTTAATTTTTTTTTTTTTTTAGATGGAGTCTGTCACCCAGGCTGGAGTGCAGTGGCGTGATCTCTGCTCACTGTAACTTCTACCTCCCAGGTTCAAGCGATTCTCCTACCTCAGCCTCTGTAGTAGCTGGGACTACAGGCATGTGCCACCATGCCTGGCTAATTTTTGTATTTTTAGTAGAAACAGGGTTTTACCATGTTGGCTAGGCTGGTCTCAAACTCCTGACCTCAGGTGATCACCTGCCTTGGCTTTCCAAAGTGCTGGGATTACAGGCATGAGCCACTGTGCCTGGCCCAGAGCTTGATTAATTATTTGATTTTTTGAGGCTTAAGAGAGTGATAGAGAAAGTGTTAATCATGCCAATTAAACTAAAAACAAATTTTTTTTTCAACTTGCATCTGAGAAGGTACCTCTGCTGAGCCTCCATCATGCAGGTTTATTCCTGACTCCTGATCGTGAGTTCTATTGCGTTGAATTGTTCTCTCCTTCTCTGTTTGCCTAAAGCTACCACTGGGCTACTGATAGGTGTGGCAACAAGCTACATCTAAGGATTAAGTCAGCACTCATAAAACAGTGTTACCTCTGTGAGAAACAGGGCCTACCTAGGGCACTAATCCACAGCCTAGGCCAACTGGCTCTTTAATGCATATTCATACACAAATGTTAGATAAAGAGCTGGAACAGCAGCTCCCCTTTTGTGGGTCGAGCCTTTGCATTTGAGCATCCCTTACTCAACATTTTCCTGCAAACTCCAGCCATAAATGGCATATCGTAAAAAGGGCAAGAAAGTTTATATTCTGTAACAGTCTAGGAATTCACTCCTTTGAGGAAGTATCTCTACTTTATACCAAGATGTGCCAATGTGACCAAATGAATGGGTTTCTGAATAACTATGGATAAAATATGTTTTTGAATGACCAGGACACTCAGTATATGCTTGTTTTAAGTGCTTGCTAATTCTGGGCTTTGTAGATTTAGTGATGCCAAGTACCTATTGTAGATGTACTGATGCCAAGTACCTATTGAATGCATGACATAACGGTAAAGGAGGAGGAAGTAGAGTTCTTCAGAGTCCCTGGAACTGGATCAGCTCCTGGCCCAGAGGACCAAGCACACAAAGATTTGTGGCATCATGGATTAGATGGCAAAGATGGATTTGGGATTCTCAATTAGGTCAATGATCTGTCTAGCAAAACGTTTAACATGTTGTTTTACTAAATGCAAGAACGTGTTTTCCTTCAGCAATTTATTAATGAGCTAAAAGCATTCTTAAAGTGCTGGAAGCTCACTGAATGTGCTTTGGGTCATTGTTTAACTAAAACAAAGTATATATATATATATATATATACGTATATATATACATATATACGTATATATATATATACGTATATATATACATATATATGTATATATATACATATATACACGTATATATATACATATATACACGTATATATATATATATATATACACACACAGATTTATTCATGCACACATATATTAGAAGTGTCATATATATTTACATGCAGGCAAATGTAGAGGGATGCATGACTCATGGGATGCTCTTATGGTTGGGATCTAACCAGGAATCAGAAACCATTTGAGTTTTTTAAAAAGAAGGAGTTTAGGCCTGGCACGGTGGCTCACACCTGTAATCCCAGGACTTTGGGAGGCTGAGGTGGGCGGATCATGAGGTCAGGAGATGGAGACCATCCTGGCTAACACGGTGAAACCCTGTCTCTACTACAAGTACAAAAAAAAAAAAAAAAAAGAATTAGCTGGGTGTGGTGGCGGGCACCTGTAGTCCCAGCTACTCGGGAGGCTGAGGCAGGAGAATGGCGTGAACCTGGGAGACAGAGCTTGCAGTGAGCTGAGATCGCACCACTGCACTCCATCCTGGCAGACAGAGCGAGACTCCATCTCAAAAAAAAAAAATCTATCAACTAAAGGGGTAAACTCATGCCTAGGTCATAACACACTGTGCCAATTTACTGATTGGATTGTCCAGTTGCATGTCAGGGTCATTTTTTTTTTTTTGAGATGGAGTCTCACTTTGTTGCCCAGGTTGGAGTGCAGTGGCTCGATCTCAACTCACTGCAACCTCTGCCTCCTGGGTTCAAGTGATTTTCCTGCCTTAGCCTCCCAAGCAGCTGGGATTACAGGCATGCGCCACCACGCCCGGCTAATTCTTGTACTTTTAGTAGAAACGGGGTTTTACCATGTTGACCAGGCTGGTCTTGAACTTCTAACCTCAGGTGATCCACCCACCTTGGCCTCCCAAACTGCTGGGATTACAGGCATGAGCCACCATGCCTGGCCCAGAGCCAACATTTTAAGTTGATCAAAGTGGATGTTTCTCCTCCTTTTCCTAACTCAGGCCCAGGAAGCTGTCCCTTCAGATTGTGTGACCATCTTAGACTGGATTAAGACCATCTTAGACTGGATTAAGGCTGTGATCAGTTTCTGCTGTTTCCCTGCTTCGCTCTTCTTTTCCTCTCCATGTTGCTCAGTGCAGTTTCCAACACCTTCACAAAGGGGGCAGATAAAAGTGACCAGCCTCCAAGACGCGCATGGAGGGTAGGGCAGGAAACTTTTGAAGCCAGTGCTGTCAAAGCTTGGCTTCATGCATTCTGGGCCTGGCAGATGTTTAATGCTTCCTTTCTCTTGTAGACATGTGTATGGCTTTCTTGGAGATGTTTCCAGGGTTGGGCATCTCCTACCTACAGTTCCCTTCTATTTGTCTGTTTTCACACTGCTATAAAGAACTACCTGAGGACAGGCACCATGGCTTACGCCGGTAATCCCAGCACTTTGGGGGGCTAAGGTGGATGGATCACTTGAGGCCAGGAGTCTGAGACCAGTCTGGCCAACATGGCAAAACCTCGTATCTACTGAAAACACAAAAATTAGCCGGGTAGGGTAGCAAGTGCCTATAATCCCAGCTACTCGGGAGGCTGAGGCACAAGAATCGCTTAAGGGGGAAGGGGGAAGCTGCAGTGAGCTGAGACTGGGTAATTTATAAAGAAAAGAGTTTTAATTGGCTCACAGTTCTGCATGACTGGGGAGGCCTCAGGAAACTTACAATCATGGCAGAAGGCAAAGGGGAAACAAGGCACGTCTTACATGGCAGCAGGAGACAGTGAGCACAAAGGTGCAAGTGCCACACTTTGAAACCATCAGATTTCATGAGATCTCACTATCACGAGAACACCAAGGGGGAAACTACCCCACGATCCAAGCGTCTCCCACCAGGTCCCTCCCCCGACACATGGGGATTACAATCTGAGATGAGATTTGGGTGAGACACAGAGCCAAACCACATCATCCCCTAATGAGGGAGAATGAATTTCTTTTCCCCGCTGGTCTCTAAAATTCTCCTTTCTCAGCCTCTTTAAATCTGGACTTCACCGCCAGCTGCTTTGCACTGAAGTTCCTTCACATTGTGTGTGGCCATCTCAGACTGGATTAAGACCAGCCCATCAGCACCCTCCCACATGATCCATTTCCAATCTGCAAGAAACCTTGGTGCATCCTTTGCTCCAGCAAACTCTCATGGAGCAGGGAGTCCCCAGCTCAAATGTTCCCCCTTCCACTTGCCAGCCTGCTTTCCACTCTCAGGAGTTGCAGTCAGACACTGGGCCGCTGGGCCCCACCGTGCCACTAACTGTGGGGTCCTGATGGAACTCCACTGGGCTTGAAGTGCAGGGCAGAGCCTCTCCATCTGCTCCTTGGGTGGGTGTGGTAGAAGGGGACACCTAGCACCCTAATTGCTCCTTTTACTCCTTCAATGTGGGTAGGGGCTTAAAAATCTATAATACTTTTTGGTTTTCTCTTTTAAAAACTTGCAGCTTGGCTTGGCACTCAACTAAGGAATATCATCTATTTTATCTCAGTGCATCAGTTGAAATTTACTTTTTCCAGATGGGGAATCTTAGAACTAAGGGAATCTCCTGATTGCATGAAGAGAACATGCCCACATCTTGAGAGAAACGGATGGATCTTCCAGTCTCTACTTTTTTCTCCCATACTGAAACTATCCCAGATACAGCCCTGGGGATATCACTTGACTTTAGAGACTAGAATCCAACACCATACTCAACAACTTTCCCACCTATGCAAGAATTCTAATAAACTTAGTAACTTGGACAAGTGTCTGTGAGCATTATAAAAATCATGTTTCATCAGCAAGCTGTCATAAGCAAATTTAGTTGACTTACAGCTCAAAAAAATCAACTTCATTCTCCCTGCAGCATTCATGTGATGCCTTGGTGTTTCAAAGATTTCTCATGTCTCAACATTGAAACATCCATCTTGACTAATGGCAAAATTATACCCACAGGGTTTTACAAAAGACAAAAATTTGTCCTCATTTTCTGTCAGAGTATCTCCTACAATGTTTCAGTCCAGTATCTTTGAAATACCATGTTTCATCAACTGTATTTATCCCCATGTAGCTGGTAGACCCCTTACGGTTTATCTTCTTGTCTTGCTGATACAATTGCATATGAAGGCATTTTGTATGTCACAAATTAAGAGGAAAATAGCAACGTAGTATCAGGAGAAGAGAAACAAGTTGTTCACAGAAGAAAACAAAAAGCCTACATAAACAAACTGCACTTACTAAGTGGTTATCATAAAATACATGATTTGTTAACCTAGGCACAAATCCCCCTTTCCAAACTTGGATTCTGCCATTGTCCTACACATTTCTTGTCACTAACATTTCATATTTTCCCCAAATAGCAATTTTCAATTGGAGTTCCCCAATTATAAACACATTTCTCTCTGCCTGGAATGGCTTTCTCCTTTGTGGCCTAATATCCAAGGATTAATTCAAATGTCTGTTTCTCATGTTTAGGCAGAATTGGTTTTTCTATTCCTTGTAATCCCCTAGAACAGAGGTTGACATACTACAGTCCTGTGGGTCAAATCCAGCCTACCACCTGTTTTTATAAAGTTTTATTGGAACACAGTCACCTCATTCACTTCAATATTTTTTGTGGTTGCTTTGTTGCTAGTATGTAGAGTTAAGCGGTTGCATCAGGGACTGTTTGGCCCACAAAGCCTAAATATTAATTATGTGGCACTTGACAGAAGAAAACTGCTGACACCTGCTGTATTAGTCAGTTCTGGCACTGCTATAAAGAAATACCTGAGACTGGTAATTTATAAAGAATAGAGGTTCAGCAAGGACATGGATGAAGCTGGAAACCATCATCCTTAGCAAACTAACAAAGGAACAGAAAACCAAACACTGCACGTTCTCACTCATAAGTGGGAGTTGAACAATGAGAACACATGGACACAGGGAGGGGAACATCACATACTGGGGTCTATTGGGGTGGGTGGGGGGAAGGGGAGGGAGAGCATTAGGACAAATACCTAATGCATGCAGGGTTTAAAACCTAGATGACCGGGTTGATAGGTGCAGCAAACCACCATGGCACATGTATACCTATGCAACAAACCTGTATGTTCAGCACATGTATCCCAGAACTTAATGTAAAATAAAGAAAGAAAGAAGAGAGGTTTAATTGGCTCACAGCTCCACAGGCTGTACAGGAAGCATGATGCTGGCATCTGCTCAGCTTCTGGGGAAGCCTCAGGAAACTTACAATCATGGTGGCAAAGGAGGAGCAGGCAGGTCACATGGCCAGAGCAGCAACAATGGAAGTAGGAGGGAGATGACACATACGTTTAAATGACCACATCTCAAGAGAACTCTATCACAAAGAGAGCAGCAAAGGGATGGTGCTAAACCATTCATGAGAAATCCAGTCACCTCCCACCAGTCCCAACACTGGCAACTACGTTTCAATATGAGATCTGGGCAGGGACACACATCCAAATGATATCATCTGCCCTAACACATTGCATATGTACAATAGGACCCTTGTCATCCTGGATGGGAGTTGTTTGCTAACTTGCAAGTTCACCCCCACCCCCCCAACAGTGATAGTCCTTCCATGTACAGACCATGAGGAACAAGGTGTCTGAAAATTTCTGGTTTTAGCTCTGCCACTTATGAGTTGTGTGGCCTTGAAAAAACCACGTAATCTGTCTGGGTGCTGGTTTCTCACTTGCAAAATAGGGATAATAATAACTGCAAAGGTTTACTGAGAGGATTAAATGAGATATACCAAAAGTGCTTCCAATACTGTCTGGAACAACAACAACAAAATGTTAGAGATAAGTAATCTTTTTATCCCACATACCATGGAAGTAGCCCACACTAGTAGAGTGCCTGAAATCTAGTGTCTTCTTCATCAAGTTTCCTGCATTTGTTGGCAGAGTGAATGAAAAAAGATATAAATATTCCTGGAAGATTAAAATAATGGAAAATATCCAAAGTCATAGACTGATTCCATGCACAAAGCAGAAGCTTGACTCAACATAACGGAGGTACAATAAAGCAAAGACGTAAAAATCTTCATAGAAGGATGTCTTACTCCATTTGCATTGCTATAAAGAAGTACCTGAGGCGGGGTAATTTATAAAGAAAAGAGGTTTATTTGGCTCATGCTTCTTCAGCTGTGCAAGCATGGTGCCAGCATCTGCTTGGCTTCTGGTGAGGGTTCAGGAAGCTTAGTGGTAGATGAAGGGGGAGCAGGCATGTCACATGGCAAGAGTGGGAGCAAGAGAGAAGCCAGGCTCTTTTAAAGCACCAGTTATTGTGTGAACTAACAGAGTAAAAATTCACTCATTACCATGAGGAGGGCATCAAGCCATTCATGAGGAATCCACCCCCATGACCCAAACACCTCCCACTAGCCCCACCTCCGACATTGGCGGTCACATTTCAACATGAGATTTGGAGGGGACACATAACCAAATCATTTGAAAGGAGAAAAACTGGAAAGCTTTGTTAAAGAATATAAATCCTCCTTGAGTTACATGGTTAGTTTGTGTCAGATGGAAATCACAGAAATGTAGTAGGAAAGTCTACCCTCCACCCCCTCTGCTATTCTGTTGAGTTTGAAAGAAGGAAGACAAGACACCAACGTCATTCTCACCTGCAGTTCATGCTAAGTGAGAAGCCTCCCTAAATTCTTATGTACCATGACTTTTTTTTTTTTTTTTTGAGACAGAGTCTCACTCTGTCACCAGGCTGGAGTGCAGTGGCACAATCTCGGCTCACTACAACCTCCGCCTCCCAGGTTCAAGTGATTCTCCTGCCTCAGCCTCCCTAATAGCTGGGACTACAGGCATGTGCCACCATGCCCAGCTATTTTTTGCATTTTTAGTAGAGATGGGGTTTCACCATGTTGGCCAGGATGGTCTCGATCTCCTGACCTCGTGATCTGCCCACCCCGGCCTCCACCATGACTACTGAATTAACCAAATACATGTTATACAAGAAATACCCACAACTTAGCCCCCAGATGGGACTAGATACTCCTCCAGCTTGTGCTACACCCAGGGCCTCATCTGCCCATCTCTTTCCTAAGTCTGCGGGTTCCTATGCTTTTAATTCTGCAGCCGGTCTGCAGAAGCCCAAGCCATAGCACTGTAGCTGTGTCACTGCTAAGGGGGAACTGTGCTCATCTGCCATGATTAGAAGATCTTTGAAGGTCTTCGGTGGTTTTTATCAAGGCATAAAAAGCAATTATTGCAATTAATGCAATTTACCATGTGTTACTCTTTCAGAAAAGCTATTTCAGGGTAGGTCTGCCATCTGTCCCTTTCAGAGTGATAAGCCTTATCATTTAACACTGTCCAGAGTCTCGGGGTTTGCATGTAAAACCTCAGGGAGTATCCTCAGAGAAATCCACTCCAGCATTTCCTGTGGGGCTCTTCCAGGTCTCAGGTTCATAGACAGTCTTCACCTCCAATAACAGAAAAGCGTTTGTGTCTGGGTAGGAAGAAGAAAGAACGCCGTCTCTAAATGGATATTCAGACATTCGTTTCTGCAGAGGGAGCCCTCAACCAGCAGAGGGAGCTTACTTTTTTGCCGTCAGCAACCCTTTCCCTTAACACAACACTGATACTTGAAGATGTAGTCTACCAACATTGCTTCTGACAACCAGGAAGTACAGAGGAAACACCATAACTGGCATATGTTTTTGCACGAGCCAAGGGGAATAAAAGAGTTCTTGCCAAAGAGATCCAAGCTAAACAGGAAGGAAAGGAGACAAAATCACGACTCATAGTTTATATTGGGTAATTTTTCAAACATAAAAAATAATGGACATCTAAGACCAAAGTCCAACTATCACAGATCAAGTTAAAATCCACCTGCTATTTCTTTTGGAAAAAAAAAAAAAGAAAAACCAACCAAATACTTGATTCCTGTGTTTGTCTTTTTTAGATGGATGATGTGGGGTTCTTGGGAAATATGAAGTGGTATAAACCATTTTAAAAAGCATAGTGCCAGCCAAATGGCTGGAAAACTCATACTTTGCTTCTCACCAATCTCCCTCATTTCTCTCTAAAAAATCTGGCTGCAGGGCTGCTAAGTGTATCGTGAAAAGAGAAACAGGGCAGGCTTTCCCCTGTGAAAATAAGATTCACAAACGCACAGAGAAGCAAACCAGCTTTTCTCCTCGTTCACACATTTGGTAGAAGCTGCCATTTTCCAAGTTTGGCACCTTTTTCCTTTCCAATAACCAAGAAGATTTTATGTATAAAATATTTATATATCTATCAAGTACTGTCTCTATGCTTTTTAATGACTAAATGTTTCTATAATTCTTAAAATCCCAATGCTTTGGTTTGTACACTTTTTTTTTTTTTTTTTTTTTTTTTTGTTACTGTGAGCCATGTAGCCCTTGGGTTTATGAAAAGTTGCAGGAAAATAAATTAGGCTCTTTGAGATGATATTTGGAACCCTCTGCACTTGTTTATCAGGAGACAGGCTGTTCCCTCCTTGCCTACCTTCCAATGAGCCCAAGGGACTGGGGCAACGGTGTTTGTCTGAGGTGTAATGACAGCGTGTCCTCCTTCAGTGGAAAGGGCAGGGGTGGGGCAGAGAGTTATGTTGATTGTTCCTGAAAACTTTCCATTTTTTCTCCACTCGTGAGCCAATGCAGGGCTCTCATTTACTTTTTAGACTTTTTTTTTTTTTTTTTTCCAAAAGATACTTCTGTACTAAAGGCTTTTATTTATGTGGTAAGGGAACCAGAGAGGTCAGTTTCATTGTCAGTTTCTTAAAAAGACGGTTTTCTTCACAACGTTTGAACAGCGTGTCTGCTGTAACATTTTATATTTGCTATCAGGCATTCGTTGACAAGATAGATATTTAAAAATTACTACCAGGGTTGGGTGTGGTGGCTCATGCCTGTAATCCCAGCACTTTGCAAGGCCAAGGTGAGTGGCTCACCTGAGGCCAGGAGTTCAAGATCAGCCTGGCCAATGTGGTAAAACCCCATCTCTACTGAAAATACAAAATAAATAAATAAATAAATAAATAAATAAATAAATAAAATTAGCCAAGTGTGGTGGCAGCCACCTGTAATCCCAGCTACTCAGGAGGCTGAGGCGGAAGAATCGCTTGAACCTGGGAGGTGGAGGTTTCAGTGAGCTGAGATCACGCCACTGCACTCCAGCCTGAGGGACAGAGTGAGACTCTGTCTAAAAAAAAAAAATTACTACGAAGATGTTGCATTCAAGTTATTGGAATATTTGAGGCTTTCAAATTTTAAGTTATTGAATACTTGAAGTTTTCAAACAGATTCAGTTTTGCATATCCGATGTGCAAATGAAATATAATTTGCAAAGTGGACTAAAGTTAATAAGATATGAAAATAACCAGTGAAGAGATTATTGTTCCAGCAACGCCCTGTCTCCCTGCTTTTGTTTTCTTCACACCCTTATGCCACTTCAGACTGATGAGCTTTGAAGAACACAGGTGATAACTGAGATTCACGTAAACAGAATATGAAAGCAAAGCACCCCAGATGTGCGTACCATGGTCACAGACAACTCAACCGTTCCTTCTGCAAGGGCGGCCACTGACTGGACCAGTGGCTTGTTGGGGGCCCCACAGACAGCCCCAGAGCCACTCACTGGGTACAACCCACAAAGTCCCACAAAGTGCCCTAGACAGTCTGGCCATAAACCTGTGCAATGACCTGACATGGCGTCATACAAACGACTCTTCCCAAAGTCGCTGTGGTAATGAACTGAACAAAGGAAATGAATTCTCTCTGGAATCGAAGAATACATAAAGGCAGGGTCAGTTAGGACCTACAGGAGAACTGAGAATCAGGGAAACAAGAAGCCATACTTAAGGGAGAACATACAGACCAGATGAGAAAGCCAGCAGAAAGTTTATCTTTGAACACGCCTCACTTCCTAATGGTTTTTGCTCTAGCCCACATGTGTTTTAATGCTCTATGCCACTTGGCTTAAGTTGCTCAAGGGAGGCTGTGTTCCTTCTTTCCAAATAATCCTAGCACCACAGGTGAGGACTACTGTAAATAACTCAATTTACTCCCTGGAACAGAGAGTGCTGTTATTCTTAAATATCTCATAACCGTGCTTTTAAACCTGTTGTATTAGTCCGTTTTCACACTGCTATCAACATACTACCCGAGGCTGGGTAATTTATAAAGGAAAGAGGTTGAATTTACTCACAGTTCCACATAGCTGGGGAGGCCTCAGGAAGCTTACAGTCATGACGGACTGGGAAACAGACACCTTCTCCACAAGGTGGCAGGAGGAAAAAAAAGGAAACCTATAGAAACTGCCATTTATAAAACCGGATCTCGTGAGAACTCCCTGACTATAACGAGAACAGCATGGGTGAAACCGCCCCCATGCTCCAATCACCTCAACACCTGGGGATTACAATTTGAGATGAGATTTCAGTGGGGACACAAAGCCAAACCAGATCACCTGTATAGAATAAAGACCACTTTTTATTTTCACGTAGCACTCTGTAGACTCGACTTCTGGTAATAGAGTATTTTTTGCTACACCAACGCTATACAGATGATTAAACAGTTCTCTAGAGAATACAGTTACCTGGTGTAAACCCACCTAGAGAACCAGGTGCCCCTAGAGATTTCTCTAGTGAGAATGGTGAGAAAAAATATGATATTTGTTTGCTTACAGCTGTTCTTTTTACTTAGGTGATTTCAAAAATAAATTTGGAGGCCAGGTGCAGTGGTTAACGCCTGTAATTCCAGCACTTTGGGAGGCTAGCTGGGAGGATCTCTTGAGGCCAGGAGTTCGAGACCATCCTAGGAAACATACCAATACCTCGTCTCTACTAAAAATTCTTTTTAAAA
This sequence comes from Symphalangus syndactylus, assembly GCF_028878055.3. Taxonomy (NCBI): domain Eukaryota; kingdom Metazoa; phylum Chordata; class Mammalia; order Primates; family Hylobatidae; genus Symphalangus; species Symphalangus syndactylus. The sequence continues at coordinate 21,924,338 of NC_072432.2, read as the reverse complement.
AATTAGCTGGGCATGGTGGCACATACCTGTAATCCCATCAATCAGTAGGCTGAGGCAGGGGGATCACTGGAGGCCAAGCCTGCAGTGAGATGTGATTGTACACTGCACTCCAGCCTGGGCGACACAGTGAGGCCCTGTTTTGAACTCTTGACCTCAAGCAATCCTCCCACCTTGGCCTCTCAAAATGCTGGGATTACAGGTGTGAGCTGGCACGCTAGGCCCTCAGTAGGTTTTCTTACAGCAGGTCTTCACAGCTGTTATGAGTTTACCAGGGCTGCCATAACAAAGTACCGCAGACTGGGGGGCTTAAGCAACAAAAATGTATTGTCTCATGGTCCTAGAGGCTGAAACCCATAATTCAAGGTGTTGGCAGGGCTGGTTTCTTCCAAAGGCAGTGAGGGAAATACCTGTTCAGGGTCTCTCTGTAGGGCTTGTGTACGTCCATCTTCGGGTTTATTCAGTGTCTTCCCTGTATATGCCTGTCTGTGTTCCTATTTCTCCCTTTTACAAAGACACCAGTCATATTGGATTACAGCCCACCCCACTCCAGTGTGACCTCATCTTAATTATATCTCCAATGACCCTATTTCCAAATAACTTCACATATTCTGAGATACTGCGGGTTGGGACTTCAGTATAGGAATTTTTTTGGGGGGGTGGGGAATAGAATCCAGCCCGTAACAACAGCTTTTGTGAACCTGGGTCTTCCAAAATTGTACATCAGAAAATGTCAGTCCCATTCTCCACCTACACTAAGATCCCTTCAATGAAAGAGTGAACCCTAATGTAAATTATAGAGTTTATAATAATGTGTCAGTATTGATTCCCCAATTGTAATAAATATGCCCACTAAGGCAAAGATTAACAACTTTAGTAATAGGGGAAACTGAGGCAGAGGAAGAGGGGAGAAGATACCTGGGAACTATGTACTCTGCTCCATTTTTCTGGAAAGCTCAAACTGCTCTTAACAATAGTCTATTAATCTTTTTTTTTTTTTTTTTTGAGATGGAGTCTCCCTGTGTCATCCAGGCTGGAGCACAGTGGCGTGATCTCGGCTCACTGCAGTCTCTGCCTCTCGGATTCAAGCGATTCTCCTGCCTCAGCCACCTGAGAAGCTGGGATGACAGGTGCACAACACCAAGTCTGGCTAATTTGTGTATTTTTAGTAGAGAGGGGGTTTCACCATGTTGGCCAGGCTGTCTGGAACTCCTGACCTCAGGCAAGCTGCCCGCCTCAGCCTCCCCAAGTGCTGGGGTTAGAGGCATGAGCCACCATGCCCAGCCCATTTTTTAAGAGGAAAAATCCTATGTAAAGGGAAAAAAAAGAGCCCTTTGACTGGCTACAATGACCAGAGCCTCCAGGGACCTTGGGGAGTTGCTGCCTTCCTTCTGTGACCCCTCCTCCCGTTGGCTTCACTCTGCACCAACCATACTGACTTTCCTTCTGTTTCTAGAGCCTGCCAGTCTTGTTAAAAATCAAGTGCCTTACATGAAGTTGTTCCCTTATCCTGCAATCTTTTTCTCTCCCCAGATTCTCCAGGTCCCAGTTTACCTGTCAGTCCTCCCAGAGGACAATGCCGCAGCTCTCATTTTCCTCACTGAATTTATCATTGCTAGGTTTGATTCCCTCATCTATTACCTGTTTCTTCCTTTTCTGTCTCTGATTCTTGCTCTCATTGGGCCCCCTCTGTCTCCACCAAGACCTCCTGCTCTAAGCCACCATCTGACTTGATCCACTGCAACTGCCTTCTCATTGGTTATCAATAAGAAACTAATGAAGACAGGTGGAAGTCCTTGGAGATGTGTCCAACAATTTTGTTCTGTCACTGCAATCTGAATTTAATGCACAAGGATTTTTTTCCTCCCTATTTTCCTCTTGAACAGTGTTGCTGTAAACACACACACACACACACACACACACACACACACACACACACGCACATTCTGAACGCCCTTCTTCCCAGAAAGATCTTTGTTTAGCATTTCCGATTGAGCATCTTGGAACTGTTAGGGTAACTGCCTGAATTGATCTCAGCTGGTACCGTTGAGAAAGGCGATCCTGAGAACAGCAAGAATTTATGAGGCAATTTAGAAAGACATAGATTTAAAAACACTGAGTGTTCCTGGTAGATTTGGGAGCACAGGTGAACTATCTTTGATTTGGAAAGAATTGCAAAGAAATGCTGTCCAACACTGTACATGAGCTGATGGGTGGGAACAGCTTCTATAGTACCGTGGAGCAAATGAGCTTTAATAGGTGATTGGAGAGGTAGAGGTGGAGGGCAGCGTTTTTACACTTTGTTTTCTGAAGGAAATCACCTCTATTTCTCAAAATACGATCATAGGGATGAGTGAGTTAATGGTTTTGTTTTGGTTTTTGTTTGATGTTTGTTTTGTTTGGGGTTTTGTTGTTATTGTTGTTGTTTTTCAAACAGCAGAAACAAACTTAAACCAGTTTAAGCAAAGAAGTGGGGGTTGAAGGCAGGGACTCAGGAGCATCGAGTGGAAAAGAAGGGCAGAGATGGACATTTGCTCCAGGAAGCTCTCAAGCCCGCTCCCCTCTGCCTGACTGTCTAGTCCTCTTTCTCTGTGAACTGCCTTCCTTCCTCTGCTCCACAAGGTAGGCATCTGCTGCCCCTCTTCTATTGCCTAAATATAAAAATATAAGTCTTGCAGCCAGAAAAGGATGCCGTGAGTCTCTTGGTCTCAATCCAAGTTCCTGGAAGAAGTACTCTGCATGGTACAGTGTCCATCTGTGGTCCAGTCTACTATAGCCAAGATGAGGGGTGTGCAGAGACTCATGGTACAAACACTCCTACTTTCCCTCCATGCTTTGCACGCTGTAGAGGAGAAATGAAGAGACAGGGGAGTGAGATGATCCTCAGAGAAGGGAGCTGTTGGAAGCTCAATTAATATCCCGAAAGGCCCCACAGAATGGGTATATGTGTCATTCATTCATTAAAGATTTATTGAGCCACTACTACAAAAGGGCAGAATTTCAGGCCTTAGGGACAACTCTCCCCTTTAGAAGCTGGGATGCTAGCTGGGAATCAAAATATGCATGCATGAAATTGTCAGGAAACATGTAAATAGGACCTTATTTAGGAAAATATTCACAGAGTGTCTGCCAATGGCAAGATACTGCAGGGTGTTAGGGAGCAAGAGTACTAAGCACTAGCACCCCTCCTCCTTGCCCACGTTCTAAGTCAATTGAGAAATGAGATAAAGCCAACAGAGACCAAAGCACTACCTCTATGACCAACAAAGGCTAGGTTGGAGGAAGTAGTTTATAGCGGCAGGCAGATGGGCTTCCTTTTCTAAAGCCCAGAACGAGGCAGGGATGGGCAGAGCCAGGCACAAATGGATGGGCAGAGCTGGGCACAAAGAATGATCTTCCAAAACCCATTCACTGAGCACCTTCTGCATGCCAGGCACTGCTCTAGATAAGGAGACACTGCAGTGAATAAAACTATGTTTCTGCCCTGTGAACTTGATTTCTAGTGAGGGAATATAGACCCCCCTTCAAAAAAAAAGTTAGATAGTGATATACACAGCTGTGTTACTTTGCTTAGGCTGCCATAGCAAAGTAGCATGGACTGGGTAACTTAAACAACAGAAATGCATTTTCTCAGCTGGGTGCAGTGGCTCATGCCTGTAATCCCAACACTTTTGGAGGCCAAGGTGGGTGGATCCCTTGAGGCCAAGAGTTGGAGACCAGCCTGACCAACATGGCGGAACCCCATGTGTACTAAAAATATAAAAATTCACTGGGCGTGGTGGTGTGCACCTGTAATTCCAGCTACTGGGGAGGCTGAGGCACAAGAATTAACTGAACCTGGGAGACAGAGGTTACAGTGAGCCAAGATGGCGCCACTGCACTCTAGTCTGGGTGACAGAGTGATACTCTGTCTCAAAAAAAGAAAGAAAGAAAGAAATTAATTTTCTCTCAGCTCTGGAGGCTGGAAGCTGGAGACCAAGGTGCCGGCAGGGTTGGGTTCTTCTGAGAGTCACGAGGGAAGGTCTGTTCCAGGGCTCTCTTCCTGGAGTGTAGATGGTCTTCTCATTGCGTCTTCACACGGCCTCCCTTCTGTGCATGTGTGTGTGTGCTAATCGCCTCTTTCTTATAAGGACACCAGTCATACCAGATTAGGGCCCACAAGAATGACCTTATTGTAATTTAAAGATCACCTCTCTAAAGACCCTATGATCAACAAAGTCCAGGTTGGAGGATGTAGTTTTTAGCTGCAGGCAGATGGGCTTCCTTTAATAAACCCCAGAATGAGGCAGGGATGGGACACAGCTGGCACATAGAAGGGTGTGCCAAATACAGTCTAAAGATCCTACCTCCTTTACTTCCAAGATTGGGTTATAGAAATATAATAATAAATAAAATAAAAAATAAAAATAAATAAGAAAAGACCCTATCACCAAATCACCTCCCTTTTGGAGGCTGTGAATCTGAGACTGAGGTGTCTGTGGGTTGCTTTCTTGTAAAGTCCCTGTCCCTGGCTTGCAGACGGCCACCTTCTCCCTGTGTCTTCACACGGTTTTTCCTCTGTGCATGTCTGTGTGCATCTCTTCTTCTTAGGAGGGTACCCATATAAGCATATTTGACCTTAATTACCTCTCTAAAGACCCTTTCTCCAAATACAATCACATTCTGAGCTAACTAGAGGTTGGGACCTCAACACACAAATTTGGGGTGAGGAGGAACAATTCAGCCCATAACATCATAAAGAAAAAGAAAGCAGTGTTATAGGATTTTGGCTGACGGAGCACTGTTTTACCCGGAATGACCAGGGAAGACATTTCTGAGAAAGTAACATTTGAGTAAAAGCTTTCTTTTTGGTCGAATGCAGTGGCTCATGCCTGTAATCCCCACACTCTGAGAGGCTGAGGTGGGAGGACTGCTTGAGACCAGGAGTTCGAGACCAGCCTGGGCAACATAGCAAGACTCTGTCTCTACAAACAATAATGAATGAATGAATGAATGAATGAAAACTTTTCTTGTGATGAGAAAGTGCCTTGAGACCTGGAGCTCTTGGAGGCATTCTAGATGAGTAGCATAAACAAGAACCTGGGCTTTTACATGTGTGAGAAATGTCATGGAAGGTAAGAAAATAGATCTGGGGGTCATAGAAGAGTTTTATTTTGTTTTGTTTTTAGTAGCAATAGAAGTTAACGTCCTTTGCAGGGTGATATGCTAAAGTTATAGCAATAGAAATTACAGCCAGAAGTCAAAGACTAAATAAAGTCATAGTTAGGTGATAAAGTACAATTATTGAGAAGTTAGGGATTTGGGATTAATCTTGAGACAACTGGGTTGAGAGAGTCCTTTGAAGTTTCAGGGAAATGGGAGGAATCGTGAACATGGTCTCATGGGAAGAAGAATCTCAACTCGGTACACAGAATGAATGAGAATTGGGATAAACTGAAAGGCCAGGTGACTGTGCAGGAAGCTATTCTGAGGCCCTGTGTACGTGGTCATAAAGGGCTGCTTTAAATCGCAATTGTAGCAGGAGAAATAGAAAACTGGAGATAATTTCAAAGGAAGAATTGACTGAGTCAAAACTGGCATTGAAATCTCTTAGTTACATGAACTAAGTCACACTCATTAAACTCCCTGGAAATGGTAACCTAGAAAGGAGCTATGCCATATCTACAGCTCATCTGATGCCACAATTAAAATGCATGAGGCGCAGCCAAACTCGGATTGCAAAATGCTGAACAGGTCTCTGGTCTCAGGAGACTGCAAGTTCCCAGCCATGCTGTGATTGGAATTTTCATCATTCCTTCATCTCTCAGGCATATTCACACCTAAACCACTTGTTATCGGCTAAATTGTGTCTCTCCCAAATGCGTACATTGAAGCCGTAACCCCCAGTACCTGAAAATGTGACTGTTTTTGGAGACAGGGTCTTTAACGAGGTAATTCAAGTAAAATGAGGTCCTATGGGTACCCTTCTAAGAAGAGAAGAGGACACAGACATGCACAGATGGAAAACCACATGAAGGGGGACATGGAGAGAAGATGGACATCTACAAGCCCAGGACATGGGCCTTAGAATAAACCAACCTGCTGACGCCTCAGCCTCAGACTTACAGAGTCAAAACAGCGAGTAAATTAATTTCTGGAGTTAAGCCACCCAGTATGTGGATACTTTTGTTAAGGCAGCCCAAGCAAAAGATTACACCATTCTACTCAATGGCCACTTGTGAGCATGCCAGGGGCTTCCAGGAACCTTTCTTGATCCCCTTTTCCAGTGATTTGGCTCACGGCCACTACATAGCTTCATTGCTTCCTCTTAAATCCATTTTCTCTTGTTCTGTCCTTTAGTAGAGAAAATGAATTCATGTCATCCTCATCATACTGCATCATCTAATACATAACCACTGGTCACTTATGGTTACTTATTTATTTATTTTAGACGGAGTTTTGCTCTGGTTGCCCAGGCTGGAGTGCAGTAGCGCAATCTCGGTTCACTGTAACCTCCGCCTCCCAGGTTCAAGTGATTCTCCTGCCTCAGTCTCCCTAGTAGCTGAGATTATAGGAGTGTACCACCATGCCTGGCTAATTTTTGCATTTTTATAGAGACGGAGTTTTACCATGTTGGCCAGGCTGGTCTCAAACCCCCGACCTGAAGTGATCCGCCAGCCTCAGCCTCCCAAAGTGCTGGGACTACAGGTGTGAACCACCACACCTGGCCCACTTATGGTTACTTAAATTCCACTTAATTAACATGAAATACAATATAAAATTCAGATTCTCTCTTGCAGTAGCTACATTTTAGGTGTTCAATAGCCACATGTGACTAGTGGCTAACTTATTGGATGGCACATATAAAACATTTCCCTTATCGTAGAGTTCTCTTGGACATGCTATAGGAGAAAGCTTAAATCCTCTCTTTTAGAGCCCCAACCTGGTTGTATTTGTTAAGGTTCTTTTAGTTGTAAGCAACATAAACCTGCTCGAGGTAGATTTTTCTTCTTTTTTTAAGGTGGAATAGGAAGGTAGTTGTGGACCTTATTGGAAGATATAAATACCCCACAAGATCAAAAGGACAGCTGGAAGAACCAAGGGCAGCTCTGATGACTTTGGCAGCAGGCTCTTCTGGCCTTTTCTCTATGGAGCTGCCAGTGGTCTTCGGTTTCCATGTCTTTTTTTTTTTTTTTGAGACAGAGTTTCACTCTGCCGCTCAGACTGGAGTGCACTGGCGCGATCTCAGCTCACTGCAACCTCCACCTCCTAGGCTCAAGTGATTTTCTTGCCTCAGCCTCCCCAGTAGCTGGGACTACAGGTGCCCGCCACCATGCTTGGCTAATTTTTGTGTTTTCAGTAGAGACGGGGTTTTGCCATGTTGGCCAGGCCGGTCTAGAACTTCTGACCTCATGTGATCCACCTGCCTCGGCCTCCCAAAGTGCTGGAATTATAGGCGTGAGCCACTGCACCTGGCTAAGTTTCCATGTCTTTTTGTTCCAAGTCTCAAAAATCAGGAAAGAGAATCTGATCGGCCCATGTCAGGACAAGGGTTCACTTGGTCAAATGTGGCTGGTGAAAATGTGGCAACAGGGTCCTCAAGGACAGAGGACAGCATGGCTACCGGTCGCCCATCCCAGCGTCTTCCCAATGATCCTGGAGAACGAGGAGTCACTCTGAGTGGGGCCACAACCTCCACAAGGATCCAGGGTACTGGATGAAGGTGTCCCTTTAGCGGCTGATACAGAACACTTCATTGTACCATAACAACTGCAAATGCTTTGATCTTAGCTTTACACAAACATGCTATTTCTTTTTACACATTTGGAAAAAAACAATTATTGTGGCCTTACTTGGTGCACAGGTGCTGGTATAGATGTTCTGGGACATATAAAAGGGAAGAAGATATGTTTGGTAGCAAATATATCCAACCCCTGAATACAGACTTTTTCTATCCAAAACTGAATAATTTGAGAACTGAAAGGAGGCTGGCTTCTTTGCTGCTTCTTTCTTTAACAGCCTTAAGAAATATTTTTATGATTTTGTTGCTTCATCATTATGAAAAACGAAACAAAACAAACAGCCTTCGAATCTGAGGCCCTCCTTTCAAAGAATCCCGTTTACTTGAACAAGATCTTATTGTCAGAATCAGCGATAGTATTTATATTATCCTCCCATAGCTCCAAATTTTATGTTACTGAGAAAAATCCTATCATTTTTCACTTTCATGAATAGTTCATCCAAAAAGATTTTTCCAACTCCAATTGTGTACATTTTATTTAAATCCATGAAGATACGCCCAATCATCCCACTACCTTGGACTCTAGGATTGCAGCAAAATTCCCCCCAAAGACTCCGAGTTGCCTTAAAACAGGCTATCTACCACAAAGAAGCCAGGTCATTTCAGAGAACTCAGTTTAGATTAAACTCTCTCCTACTTTAAATTTAAAAATATTACACATGTGAGGCCAGGCACAGTGGCTCACGCCTGTAATCCCAGCACTTTGGGAGGCCGAGGTGGGTGGATCACGAGGTCAGGAGATCAAGACCATCCTGGCCAACATGGTGAAACCCCGTCTCTACTAAAAAATACAAAAATCAGCTGGGTGTGGTGGCGGGTGCCTGTAGTCCCAGCTACTCAGGAGGCTGAGGCAGGAGAATCATCTGAACCGGGGAGGCGGAGGTTGCAGTGAGCAGAGATCGGGCCACTGCACTCTGGCCTTGCGACAGAGCAAGACGCTGTCAAAAAAAAAAAAAAATTACACTTGAATAATTAAAATGATTGCATTTGTGGTTAAAAAATTAAATTATGAATGATTCCAAATTTAATAATCAGGAAACAAAGGGAGGAGTATATGAAGAGGATGACAGCCAAAATGAATCTCCTGGCTAACGAAACAGCGAAGATTTTAATTTGGAGTTGCCCACTCCCAGCTCTCCACTCAGAGCACACATCCATCAAGTTTCTGATGAGTAAAAAGGACCGTGGTTTATCATGCCACCAGGGCGCTCATTAAAGATGACAGTAGATTTTGAGTTGGTGGAAGAAACTGGCACACAATAGCATGGCAGACTTTCACATTTCCTCTCATGCCTCCCTTCTGGTTATTTTCTTTCTTTCCTTCTCTCTTTCTTCTTTCTTTCCTTTCTTTCTTTCTTTTTTTTTTCTTTTTTGAGACAGAGGCTCCTGCTGTCATCCAGGCTGGAGTGCAGCGGTGCGATCTCAGCTTACTGCAACCTCTGCCTCCTGGCTTCAAGTGATTCTCCTGCCTCAGTCTCCTGAGTAGCTGGGACTACAGGTGCATGCCACCATGCCCGGCTAATTCGTATTTTTAGTAGAGATTGGATTTCACTATGTTGGCCAGGTTGGTCTTGAACTCTTGAGCTCAAGTGATCTGCCCACCTTGGCTTCCCAAAGTGCTGGGATTACAGGCGTGTGCCACCATGCCTGGCTAATTTTTTGTATTTTTAGTAGAGACGGGGTTTTGCCATGTTGGCCAGGCTGGTCTCAAACTCCTGGCCTCAGGTGATCCACTCACCTCGGCCTCCCAAAGTGCTGGAGTTACAGGCATGAGCCAGCGCACCTGGCCTCCCTACTCATTATTTTTAATTGCACTGAAAAATAGTGTAACCATTGTTTCGAAGAGGTTCCAATTTTTCGATATGCACACAGTGCTTCAACATCTTTTCATGACCATGACAGGATTCAAACACTGAACTTGAATATGCTGCCATGTTTGAAACTTGAGTTATTCTGAGAAAGCTTGTCTGTCAAGCCCTCAAATAAAGCAGCCAAATTATTTTTCTCCCTCATTTAGATTCTCCTTTACTAACGTAAAGTACCCATATTTATTCTTGCATTATTTTTGTTTTGAGACAGGGGCTGGTCTGTCACTCAGGATGGAGTACAGTGGCACAATCATGGCTCATTGCAGCCTCAACCTCCCAAACTCACACAATCCTCCCACATCAGCCTCCCAAGTAGCTGGGACTACAGTCACATGCCACTATGCCTGGCTAATTAAAAAAAAAAAATTCTGTAGAGACAGAGTCTCACTGTGTTGTCCAGGCTGGTCTCGAACTCCTGGACTCACACTATCCTCTTGCCTCGATCTCCCAAAGTGCTGGGATTACAGGTATAAGCCACCATGCCTGGCATATTCCTGCATTGTTTTCTCCCTAGCTCCATTCTCTTTTGTGTTATGTAAAAGTATTTACTTTCCCTGTTTGGACACGTAGTTTATTATTTTGTTAGAGCAGTTTGCCTGTTCTCTTTTGGTGATAGAAGAGTGTTACCTTTTGAGCAGTTTTCGGTCCTGGGTATTAATGCAACAATCCCAGGGATGGCAGTACCTTCCACTGAACCCATTTCCAGTTCATTTGCATTGCACAATATACATTTCCATATTTGTGTCTAGATCTAAGAGGAGCTGAAGATCATGAAAATTCTTACTATACCGAATGCTCAAAAATCTTCAGAAAATTCATTGGCTGTCTCAAGAACACCGTGATGCCTTTACTTTGCATATCCTTGCCTGTATTTTGGAGACTTTGAGTAATTATGCAATGACTTACTATAGGGCAAATTAAGGAGTTACTGGGGTTGAAATAAATTTTCTAATTATAAGTTACAAATTAAATGTGAGGGGGAAATGGCTTTTATATTTGCAGTAAGTAAATCAGTGCTTGCAGATTCAAAGAGGGTGCATACGATTGTTAAGTTTTTATTAGAGTAGTTCACAGCGGTGATGAACATCATTATCAAATAGTGTTGACAATCATTTTCTGTTTTCAAAATTGAAGATTTCAGTGTGATTTCATTAACTTCGTATTTGCTCAAGGTTGCGTTTTTTATAATACAAGTAGTAACATTTTTATATCTGTAGTAATTCATGGGTCAAAATATTGTAGGCATGACTTGGGAACAAATCTGCCAAATTGTTTAATTTTTTTTTTTCCTGCAGCTAGTCACACACATTTGACTGATCTTTTCAAACTACTTACTGAAAAGAAACAGAAATGTGGAATTTATTTGCATTCGTTCTAGCTGAGTCTCATCACTCCAGTGATAGCATTTACTGCACTTTTGCTTTTTATTTGAAAACGAGTTGTCACTCCTTCTGGTGGAAACTTCAGTCTCTGCTCTTCAATCTATCCCATCCATTCTGTTCTTGCTAATTGTGCATTTTCTTGGGGTAGTATTTGCCTCTTATGCAACAATGTCAGCTTTCTTTGAATGAATTTCAAGATGTTCTAGGAAATGGTGAACTGGGTAAGACTTGAACTGCTTTAGTTCCTCATTGAGAAGCAATGAGCAAAAGCAGAATGAGGTAAGTGTTTTCAGGAGGAGACATTCAACGTGCTTGGGAGCACAGGGAAGAAAGATCCAGTGGTTGGCAGTTCGGGGCTCAGGGTGGAGCGATAGGGGAAGGAGGTGACTTTGCAGCAGGGTCTTGAGTGACAAGATCAGGAGGAGTGAGAGCCGGATGTGGTAGCTGACGTCTGTAATTGTAGCTGACGTCTGTAATTTCTTTATTTTCTATAAAGCCACCTTTAATCAGTATCCATGATATTATTTTATATCCCTCGCTTGATATATTCTTCCCAGAATTCTGTGATAGGAAAAAATCTCCTGTCTCATGAAAAACTGTAATGTTTATTTTAAAAAATCATAAGGGTAACTTGTAGTGTTTCCCTTTTTGCCTTGGCTATTGGGAAACTCAGAAAGTATTTTTATTTCCTATATGGCAGCTATCATCCTTGACATAGCACTTCTGGTATAATTCTTTCTTTTCCATGGCCCTCCTTTCAGCCACATAACTGTAGGTTTCTTATTTTTATTAAAAAAAACTATTTTGTATGTCTACAGTATAGACAAAATACTTGTCCACAAACCTTAAAGAGATGAGGTGAAGAACCTCATAGAATATCCACTGAGGTACATAATTTAGATGGTTCATACAGCCACTATCTTGGGCAGAAATCTGTGAGAAAGTCATGTTCTCTTCCAGTGACCACAGTGCAGTTTCTGCTTCCACCACACTCATGGTGTGAGACATTTAGAAAATACATTAGAAAATATATGATTAGAAAATCTAATCATATATTTAAACTATTAGAACCAGTTGCAAGTATCAGCGGATCTGCAAGCATCCCTTCCCATCACATATAAGGTCTGACATCCAAGGCCCTAATACATTTTAAACTCCAACTCTTGTGCAAGTTATCTCTCTGTTCTTATCTTTACTTCTTTTGTAAAGAATTGACACTAAGCTGGCTCTTAATCTAACCTCTCTGGCAGAGTTGAAAGAGTGTCCAGTCCTTTAGGGAAAGTGGGTCATAGAAATGTCTAATTTTCAGTCCAGGCTTTTTCACTACATCTAGGTTTGTTAAATTTATAGAATATTTTGCAAGCTGGGCTATTTGTTCCCAATTCAGCCATTCAAATAAACAAACACGTATTTAGTCCTAGTAAATATGTCCTTGGTGCCTGGGTGTGGGAGTGAGGGTGGGGTTGGAGACCAGAGATTAAGAGACTTCATATTTCTCTCAATAACAGGAAAAAGGATGAGGGTGTAAGGCAAAAGCAGAATGAGGTAAGCGTTTTCAGGAGGTGACATTTAACGTGCTTGGGAGCACAGGGAAGAAAGATCCAGTGGTTGGCAGTTCGGGGCTCAGGATGGAGTGATAGGGGAAGGAGGTGACTTTGCAGCCGGGTCTCAAAAGAGTGACAAGATCAGGAGGAGTGAGAACCGGGTGTGGTAGCTGATGTCTGTAATTGTAGCACTTTGGGAGGTGGAGGCAGGAGGATCACTTGAGGCCAGGAGCTTGAGACCAGCCTCGGTAACATAGTGAGACCTCATCTCTACAAAAAAAAAAAAATGCCTGGTGAGGTGATGAGTACCTGTGGTTCCAGCTACTTGGGAGGCTGAGATGGGAGGATTGCTTGAACCTGGATGCTCGAGGCTGCAGTGAGCCATGATCATGCCAGTGCATTCCAGCCTGGACTGAAAAATGAGACACTATCTAAAAAAAAAAAAAAAAAAAAAAAAAAAAAAAAAAAAAGAAGAGAGAGAGAGAGGGAGGAGGTAGGTTGAAAGAGTCAAGGGGAAGGCAAAATGAGAAATGACAAGGCCGTTTAAGGTGTGAATACCCGATAACTGAACAGTGGAGTAGAAGAGAGGGCCAGTTATGAAAATGAAACCTGGGAATTTAGAGAAGCTTTGCGCCCGTGGTGCAGGACCTGGCACCACGGAGTTAGACTTTCCGACAATGTGGACAACAGGGAAGGATATCATTGCTTCTGAGCTGAGTGGGCACAGGCTGTGAGCAGTTGATACAGGAAGATGACCATTGATGCCCTGTGTGAGACAGTTTGGAGATGGGAAAGGCTGGAGGAAGGGGAATGGACAGCAAAGGCTACTTCTCTTCTTGCATGTTTTAAATTAAATTGAATTAAATGTTACACATTAATGAGAAGATAATAGAATGGATATACCCAGAGAATTCATTCTAACCATTGCAGTCAAACATTAGATTAAAACATTGGATTAGGGCCTTCTGGCTCTTCCAGAATTTCTGAAGGAAAGCTTGATTGTGTAGCTTAGATTTAGTGCATGTTTTTTTTAAAAAATGTTTTATTTTTGAGACAGAGAAGGTCTCAGTTTGTTGCCCAAGCTGGAGTGCAGTGACACCATCACAGCAGAAGGCCTGGCTAAATTTTTATTTTATTTTTCATAGAGATGAAGTCTCCCTGTGTTGCCCAGGCTGGTCTCAAACTCCTGGACTCAAGTGACCCTCCTGCCTTGGCCTCCCAAACTGCTGGGATTACAAGCATAAGCCACTGTGCTTGGCCCAGTGCATTTTTGCTGAGGACACTTCTCCTAAAATCCCTTTTAATTCGCTCCTAATTTTTTTTCTCTTTTCTGTTCAAGAACTTTTACAAAAACTGCCACTGAGGCTGAATGCACCCTTATTCCTGGGGAACATGGGCAGAGGGCCAGTTGCTTGTCTGTGTCATGACAGAACAATGTTCCTATGTACTGGGGCTTTGGACAAAAAGAAACCATCATGGTTACTCAATATCTGACCCTCATTATGTAGCCATTGACACCCTCTGCCCACCTACAAAAACAAATTCTTAATAGTGAATGTAAAATAAATAATATACATATGTATAATGGAAGGCATACACACAAATGTAAATACATAATGGATAATGGGTATCCTATTGGATAATAGACATGTTCAGGTAATCCCTTAATTTAATCAATAGTTTTAACTTTTTTTCACCCATTGATAACAAAACAAAAACCAACCAACCAAACAAACAACAAACAAATCTTACCTCTGTCCTTGACCCTGCAAAGTTGCTGGCTTATGGAATGGTTCAAACACCGCAGCAGCAGGCAACAAAAGGCTAAAACTCCCAGGATCATTAGCATCTTAGAAGCAGCTAGAAGGGGAGAAACCTCTTAACTGCTGATATGTAATTAGAGGGGCCTGTGTGAAAACATAGATGCCTTTGTGGGTATTGGCAGGTGTAAGGATTTCTACTAGTATCTTGACTAATCCGGGAAAAACGAAAACTCCAAATCTCCATCTAAGTAGGACCAACTTTTACGGACTTTTTCCACTTTCCAGAGCCAGAGATTAAATTATTGATTAATGAATTAAAGCATGAATTGTTACAGCTACTTTCAATGGGAAACACTGAGGTATACAACTACTTATATGGAATATACAGCCACTTGCAATAGGTTACTTTTGTCTTCTCTCTTCTCCTCCTGCAATTTATTACAAATCTAAAATACCTTCACAATTTACTTTTAGGATTATGGTTTCAAATTATATATATTTTTACATGTTACAGAACTATCCCCAAGAGACTGCCTGCATTAGGGAAAAGCTGGTATGTCTATTTGCACATAAGTACCCAAGAGGCATGGTATTTGTTTACAGGATGTGCTGCTCCTCGTTGAATATGACTTGCTCTGAAGCTACATTCACATAGGAGTGGGGCTGAATACACTTTCCCTTGGTGTTCATGTCTCCTCCAGCCTTATTACTTTAAGAGCCAGATTCTAGAAATATCAGTCGCTCTTGGCAAGTTCTGGCTCTGTTGGGGACTCTCTGCAAACTTTGCTTTCAAAATGCATGATGCTTTAGGTTTTTTGAACAAAACAGTACAATAAGACAACTACGATTCTCATCACTGCCTGCCCAGTTGACAGCTTCTCACCTGACTTCCTATGATATATCTTTTGTTTGAAAGTTCCCTGTAATCTAATGGCAGCTGCTTTTAGTTCTTTGAATTCACTGATTTTCCTTGTATGATGAGTTATCATGTCTATAGCTTAGGAGGACTTGCTAAGCTCTCAGATCTCATTCTTGGTAACTTTTCCTTTAATTCTACATAAAGTAAGGTCATACGAATTGAACATTCTACGTATCGCAGGTATAAAGTGTCACATCCATACTTGAGATTTCATCCTTCTCTTGACTGATATAGTTAGAATTTTGGACCAAAATGAAGCCATACATTGTACATTGAGCCTTCTGTAATGTGCTGGTAACCATCTCCATTTAGTGGTTCAATAATTTTTGACAAGACACCTGCCAAGCTAGCTTTCCAACTTGCCTTCTATGGAGAGTTTCGTGTTGAAAATTCCCCAGAGATGTGGCTATGACTTAGGTGTCTTTCAGAGTGACTGCTCTTCTGGTTCATGTACAAGTGGGGCCGGGCTCAGTGGCTCACTCTTGTAATGCCAACACTTAGGGAGGCCAAGGCAGTTGGATAATATGAGGCCAGGAGTTCGAGACCAGACTGGGCAATGTGGCAAAACCCTGTCTCTACTTAAAAAAAAAATTATATATATATATATGTATATATATACAAAAATTAGCTGGTATGGGGTGCATGCCTGTAATCCCAGCTATTTAGGAGACTGAGGCACGAGAATCCCTTGAACCTGGGAGGCAGAGGTTGCAGTGAGCCAAGATCATGCCACTGCACTCCATCTGAGTGATGGAGTGGGACCCTGTTTCAAAAAAAAAAAAAAAAAAAACCCCAAAACAACAAACAAAAAACAAAGCAGCCCTCTCTGGTATGTTTGCTTTTTTGAGAATTGTTATCCACAGAAACAGTTCCTGAATAACGACCTCAATAATTTTTAAGTACATTTGCAACTTGTTGACTTGCGGAATTCCTAGAGGACAAAAAGCATGTGTTAATACATCCTACTAGGTCTTATATCTGAAAACTTGGGCTATCAAAGCACAATGAATTCAAATGACCTTGATATAAAACTTTGTCTTCTTACTTTGGAGAAGGGTCATGTGATCCTTGTTTTGAGTTTTGAGTTTTGTTTTGCTTGATATTACAGGAGAGTACACCTCGGCAACTCTCTTGGAGAACTTTCGTATTCCCCTCAGTTTTATCTAAGTCTAACATACTTACTGTTCATTTTATGCCATTTGTCTTAAGTCAGGCCCTTTGGTTTCAGCTTCCTTTACTAAGGCTTGCATTCTTACATTCAATTCATAGGCATACACTACTCATTAGTCCTACAATATACTAACTTGACAGTTGGCAGTCATTAGGCTCTTATTATAAATTGGGTACCATTGTAATTATATGCATTAACTCACTTAATCTTCACAACAACCCTATAATTTAGGTATTAGTGTTATTTCCACTTTACAGAAATGGAAATTGAGCCTCTGGGAGATTAAGTAATTTTCACAGCTCCTAAATGAGGAAGCTAGTATTCAAATTAAGACCCATCTGATTCCAAAGCCGTAAGGATATACAGCTTCCCTGCATAACTCCAGGCAGACTCTTTCTGGTTAGAAATGTACAATTCTTCAGTCAAAGGAGTGTATGTTCTGCAATGCAATTTGGAGGCCACAAAATTAAAGATAAATAGCAGATCTAGTCCCAATTTTTTTTTTTTTTTTTGTATTTTTTATGTCTGATTCTCTAGACAGTCCTTGGGTTCATTAATTTATTTATTTTTCCTGTTCTAAGAAATGCTATTTCTGCTTAAGTGCTGTTGGATTTGGAAATCATTTTCATGACTAAATATTTGTCTCCCTGGTAAGAGCCCAGCGTAGGGCTGTGCTGTCGGTAGATACTCAATAATGATTAATGGATGGCCGTGCACGTCTGTGTGGGAGTCGTGTGCTTAGGATCCGCTCAGCTCTCCGAAAGCAACAGAAATGATGTTGGGAAGATAAAAATCACAGGATTGTGATCCAACCACGATCACGGCTTTCTGGATTGGACTTCATCCTCTGGAGGGTCTGCGGGGCCCAGGTACAGGTGGAATGGGAGTAGGGAGCCCGGTGTTTTCTTGAGAGATGGTTGGGAGATGCTGCAGAAATGAGATTCCAGGGCCCACTTCCAAGATTCTTATCGAATATGAGAGAAAACTTGGTTCTCTAATGAGGACTGAAGAAAATCAAATATTTTTTTAATTGAGACGTTTTCTATTATTATATATATATAAAGATGATGAGTAATATGCCATATCAGATGGTTTATCCAAACTGTCAGAACAAGAGCTGAAGCGTGAGTAACTTTGCAGAGAACCTTCTGGGAAATTCAAGCAGTAGAAAGTGTCAATAACAAGCCATAAGTTCGTTTACTACCAATCCATCCTTGAAAATTGTGGGGGAACCTTTTGGTTCTCCCAAAGTGCACAGTGAGACACTACTAGAGGAGAGGAAGGAGACCAAGAATTTAAACTTGCTTCACTTCAGAGCCAAATATCCATGCGTTGCCCAGGCTTGTGCAGTTAATAGAAGGTCTGGGGTCAGCCACATGGCCTGGGAGGGAGTGCCTTCATGATGAATGATGACTTCTGATTGCCTTTCTAAATCTCAGCAGAGCTTTAAAATGTGAGGGCACTCACTTGCAAAATCAAATTTGCTTTGGTGTCAGAGAAAGTAGAAGGAGGAAAGCCTCAGTTACTAGAACTAGTATGGCCAGTCTCGGGCTGGGATGGGATGTATCCATATTGTGTAGAGGGGAGTGCAGCAGCAAGCTCGTTGAATGGCGCTGATCCTCCTGGAAGCTGTTTCGGGCTCATCATCTGCATGAACAGAGGGTCCATTTCAACTCTAATATTTTATAAGCATTGATGAGCATTTTATGAGCATTCGACTGTAATATATCTTAAGCGTTAGTCAATGGGAAAACTCCACATAGCTTGAGGTTTTGATGAGAACTTCTCTATACATCTCTACCTTTTAAAAACTCCTTTTGTGTCACCTACAGAACTCTCCATAGCAATAGAGAGGCCTTATGAAATTTGATAATTTGGTGCATCAGAGTTTTATTAATATCCTACCCCGCCCCCCCAGTGCTGGCAGCAAACCTCACCATTTTGTCCTCCAAAAGGAAGGTGACTTTTAAGAAGCAATCCAGAAGGTGTGTTAGGAAAGTAAGTACTACGGCCAGGAGAGAACTTATTATGTGCTTGCTGCTTAAAAATATGAAAATAAGGCAGCTCATATGAACAAAAATATTATGGAGATATGTGTATAATTATGCCCAAGCAATAGGCGCGCATTTATAAAACCACTACCCTAAAATAAAAGTTAAGGGCTTGAGAAGTGGGAAGGCCTATTTTCCAATACCAGGAGCAGTGTGGCTCTGTCAGTAGCCAGGAGGTGGAGACCCCCACCCCGCTGAGCCACACAGCACACCTCTTAGGGTTGATTCTCCCAGCCAAGGCCTGAAGGAGCTACTGACATTTCTCTTAAAAGAATCAATGAATCTTTGTTTCCTTCTGTCTGCTCATTTGACCTTATTTTGTTTTGAAACAGAGAAGAAGGAAAGAAAGAACTAAATTGGTGGGGTGGACTGAAGTAGGCTGGGGGACGGGGAGGTTGAGGCACAGGGAGGAAAGGAGAAGTCCATGCTGTGACACCCACAGACAAGATCACAGGCTGTTGATCCTCACCCAGGATGTTACTGTTTGCTGGCTGTAGTCTTATTTTTTCCTGCTTTTCTCATTTCAGATTCTCACCCTGATGTAATAAGTCACCGTCTTCCCAGCCATCATCCTCGTATTGACAAGCAAATGTCACCCACGTTTGATTGACATCTGTTGCTCCTGAATGCAGAAGTATGATTTAGGAATCAATTCTACTTATTTATTTAAAGCCATTCTTGTGTGTCTTATGCATTTGTTGGTGGGCTAACTTGCCTGATATCTACCCTGGAGGCCTTCCAGTAATATGATAAACCATGCTGTTCCTTCTGCAGCTCACCCACTGAGAATGGGGGCTCTTCTTTCTTGTATTTCTCCTACTTCTCCCCTCCCTCAATGTACATTCGGGAAATCTGCCATGGAGCTTATAGAACTCTTTCCATATCCTAGGAAAAGACCTTGCCCAGCACTTGTGTAAAAGCTCCTTGCTTGATCTTTTGACGCCATTTTGACAAGTGATTATTTCTCGTACATTTAGCGACTTTAAGTAAATGCAACTTCAGGGCCATTGGCAGTATCCCCTGAAAGATTGCTAGAACTGTAAGCCTGTAAGTGGAGTACATATGTATGCACTCACCACGGTGCAGCATTTGTAAAAAGGACCAACCCCCTCCTCCCCCAGATGAGGTGGACATGTTCATTTAAAATCATTCAGAAATGTTCTTTGGCTTTTCAACATACCTCACTGTTCTTGGGGTAACATCTTATTCATTTAGAAGGCAGAGGAGGAAAACCATCAGGTTAAAAGAAAATCACATCTACCATTTGGAAAATTCTAAAAGGCTCTCCTTCTGTTAACAGTGGCATTTTGAAAACACCTGAAGCACTGATTGTAGAGAAGCCAGCAAAGAAACATTGTCAACTCAGCTACCCTCCTTTCAACCTTCTACCTCCACCCTCCAACTGGGGCTGCTGGCAGTGGGGAAATCTGGGACTTAGGTGTGACCCTTGAGCCCTGAAAGCTGTCGCACAGCTGTCTCCCTCCCCCAGGTGGGTCCAGTAGGACCTGCCATCGCTTGGTTCAGCAAGGGAGTATTCAGAATCTCACTGTTCATCCATGTGCAGAGAGAGAAAAAAGAGAGGCCGAAAAAAAAAAATCCCACATTGTCAGAGTAATGCCAAACTCTCTCTGAGTGGGATGAGCAGAGCAGATGCTGCAATGAGATGCCAAAGCGGCTCCCCTTCCTCTGTGCCTTGGGTGCCTATAAATTGCTCCGGCGCGCGTTTGTCAGCCTCCTCTTCTCCTGGCAGGTGGTACCCAGGCAGAATTCTGCCTTCAGTCTCTCTCTCGCTCCGCTCCTGGCCGTGAGGCGCTCGCCGCTGCTCGCTCGCTCCTCCGCCCCAGCTCTGAGCCTCGCCGTGCCGACCGTGCCCGCCGCCGCCGCCGCTGGGCGCACCCGGGGGACGCCCGGGCCCACGCAGGGCTTTGGGGTGCGCGTCTATTCGAGTTGTGGTGGTGGCAAAGGAGGAAGAGAGAAAGGAGGCAATAAAAAAAAAGGCAGCGGACGGGCGAACTGAGCGAGCGAAAGAAGAGGAGGAGGAGGCAGAAAAAGGCAACTTCAGACGGAAAGTTGGTGCGAACTGGCGCAGTCTGCAAAAACGGAAAAGTCGATCGCAGGCGGCGGCAGCATAAAAGTGTGAGCTGCCCCGGCGAGCTCAGGAGGCGGCGGCTGGCTCTGTCCTCCCGGTGGCCGCGCCGGCGCGGGCTGCAGCCACAGGTGCGAAGGAGCTCGCGGGGGGCGAGGGCGCCCCGCGCATCCCTCCCCCGGCCCCCACCCCGGGCTCGGGACTTCGGCTCAAGTCACTGGGCGCCCGCGCTCCCTCCCCAGCCGCAGCCTCCGCGGGGGGAGCAGGAGTCGGCAGCAGAGGCCAGCGCACGCCCGCCCAAGGGAGTTGGGGTTCGCAGGGGTTTGTTTTCGGCTCTGAAGAGGTCCCCGCCCAACCTTCAAAATTCTGTCCAAAAGCAGACAAGAGGATCGCCCCGCGCTGAGCCGGCTGGTGGGCAGCAGGAGGCGCCTGATCGCCGCCGGGGCGCTGGGGGTGGTGATGGTGCTGCTGCTGGTGATCCTCATCCCGGTGCTGGTGAGCTCGGCCGGCACGTCGGCGCACTACGAGATGCTGGGCACCTGCCGCATGGTCTGCGACCCCTACGGGGGCACCAAGGCGCCCAGCACTGCTGCCACGCCCGACCGCGGCCTCATGCAGTCCCTGCCCACCTTCATCCAGGGCCCCAAAGGCGAGGCCGGCCGGCCCGGGAAGGCGGGTCCGCGCGGGCCCCCCGGAGAGCCCGGGCCGCCGGGCCCCATGGGGCCCCCGGGCGAGAAGGGCGAGCCGGGCCGCCAAGGCCTGCCGGGCCCGCCCGGGGCGCCCGGCCTGAACGCGGCCGGGGCCATCAGCGCCGCCACCTACAGCACGGTGCCCAAGATCGCCTTCTACGCCGGCCTCAAGCGGCAGCACGAAGGCTACGAGGTGCTCAAGTTCGACGACGTGGTCACCAACCTCGGAAACCACTACGACCCCACCACCGGCAAGTTCACCTGCTCCATCCCGGGCATCTACTTCTTCACCTACCACGTTCTGATGCGCGGAGGGGACGGCACCAGCATGTGGGCTGATCTCTGCAAAAACAACCAGGTGAGCGCGGGCGGGCGGCGAGGAGGGCGGGGAGGGAGAGCGGGAAGGTGCGGGCGAGAGGGAGGAGACCCCGGAAATGGGGGTGGGAGCCCGCGGAGGAAGGGCGCGGCGGCCGGGCTCCCCGGAGCGACGGCGAGGGGGGACGCCGTCCCACCCTGGAGAGGCGGGGGTCGTGCGCGCAGGAGGGCGCCCCGCGGCCTGGAGAGGGCGGTTCCAGAGTCTGGGACCCTGGATCGGTGCGCTCGCCTGCGAGCGTGACCCTTGAGGGGCGGGAAGCCGGGAGCTGGGTCCCCGGGACAGCTCGTGCGCTGGGGAGTCCCGGCGCGGGAAGCGACCCCTGGCCGTGGGATCCTCCGCAGCATAGGGTCGCTTACGGGCTTTCTGGGGAGTGGAGAGGGCTGGGGGAGTCCGGAATGGGCGTGGCAGGGTGACCGACTCTGGGGTGGTAGACAAAGGCCCGAGGGAGAAACGAGGGCCCCGAAGGAGTGAGTCCAAGCAGGGCGCAGCCACAGCGGAGGAGCGACCGTGGGGCCAGCCGTCGCCGAGTCCTTGCGGTGTCCCAGGCCGTGAAACTCACATACAGTCAATTTCAAGGCGCAAACTCCAGTTTCGTTTTCAGCCAAAAAATAGCGGAGAGGAGAGGCAAGGAGTGCTGATAACAAAAAGAATAGTTGAGATTCGGGGGTTCATGCGTTGAAACACAGCGCGCAGCCAGACTCAGAACCCAAACTCTCTATGGAGTCGGAGGACGCTCAGGCAGGTGGCCTGGGGGGCGACCGGTTCGAGCCCAGCCCCGGGTCTATGGGCCTCTGGACCAGCCGGCCAAGAGGATTTGATTCCCTGAGCCGGTCGGCGCCGCTACAAGGGCTAAGCATGGGTCTGCAGTATTCTGCTGGGGCCACTTTACTGTGGAGAAATTCGAGGTCATCGCAAAACCGAAGCTTGTTTGATCTCTTGGTCAGAGGAGGAAAATAATATTTGTAACTACCTAAAAGTGTAATGGGACCTTCTGTGCACGCTGAATCAGTAGCCACTGAGGCGAGGCCTTGCATCCTGCAGCCTGCGGTGTGGGCTGAGTTTCTCGGTTTTAACTTTGCTTATTGAGTGGCATAGGGGATGGCCCGCGACCCTGGGATCACCATCAAGAGACCTCCTCCCCTGCAGCAACTTTGACTTAACGAGGTCTATTGGGCTTTAGGTACTCGCCCCCTGGACATTCAGAGATTCTTAGCTATAACCCAGGTTTCTGTTAAGCACCATTCAAGCAGGATTCGGAAGACCTAATTTAGTGTCAGAATTCTTTCGAAAGTGAAAGACCGAAAAAAAAAAAAAAAAAAAAAAAAAAAAAAAAAAAAAAGTCCTAAATGCGTAAGAGAGAAAAAAGACAAAAAACGTCCTGTTCTCTACCCTATCCTACAAATAGCTTAAGGGACCCTCAGGAAACATAGAACAAAAAGAGGAAAAATGGCCACCAGGAGGCACTGACAGGGTTGTTTATTATCGTTATTATGCATGAAAATAATATTAAGATAAATAAAAATTATTCACAGAGCAGTAAAACAGTTATAGGCAAATGGCTAAAACGGGCAGGACTCACTGTACCAGAATGGAGCTATTGAATCACCCTCACAAAACGGCTTATGAACAGCCCCTCAGCAGGCAGCCGTGAGACACCCCTTTATTTGCAAATTGGCTCTCCTCTGACTCAAAGGTCAGGTCTGGAAAATACAATCGGGCTGAAGAGATGATTTTTAGAGGTATCAATTAAAATGAAATGATTCCAATTTTATCAGCAAATGTATAAAAACGCTGACATCTTTATCTGGAAATTGCAATTGCATAAAAAAGGCAGGGATTAATACATTTAAATTAGTTTAAATGTTGACGTCTAGACTGCTGAGCCTGTGTATATTACACTGATTCCAAGAAAATAACACCATGTAGGTGTTCTACGTGCATTTTGTTTTTATAATTATTTCATTGTTTGGGGTGTAAAATCTTCCTTTGTATCACGCTAGCACACACATTCCATGAGGATCAGGAAAAATAATAAGGTAAAACAGCTGACCTTATAATGTATAATGCTTTTCATTGGTAATATTAAGCTGCTACTTCTGCAAAAGGTATGCAACAGGTAATTCAGAAAAATAAATCTATAGTGGTAAACATTTTTTTCTTAGTTCAGTGTGGACCATTTTGGAAAATGGTTACTACACTACTACTGTTAAGGAATTTTATCTCTAGACTAGAACTATTTTGTCAAGTCCAGTCTGAAGGCAGTTACAAATGAGAAATCTTATAAAATCTTTTTATTAATTTTAAATAATACTTCACTCTTGCTTTTCGATTATATTCTGGTCTAATCACTTCTTAGAATGGCAGTTTCCCTCTCTGAGCTGACCTAATTTGTTTTCATAAAACAGAAACTCAGAGATCCATGTCAGTGTAATGTTCTACGGATTAAGTGGATTTTGAGAAGCACAAAAATTAAACTAAAAATGCAGTTCCCTCTAAGAGAGAGAAATGCTTCTGGACCGTAACCATATGAGAGCCATTTTATTTATGCTTTGTGTAGAATGTAAGATCACAGATGGAAACATCAAAGACCAGTAAATTAACCTGATGTGCCACTTAACCTTTTGTTTATGATTCCACAGAAGTACAATGAAAATGAAATTACGAGAACATCAGTAGCAATTAATTTAATTACAAATGTCACCATAAATATTATCTCTAATGATAGATCCTCACTAATAAGATAATGCTAAAACTACACAACCTATTGCAGACACAGAAACATACCCCTAAAATGACGGCAGCTCTCATACTCCCCATGAAGCCATCAACCTAAATTTAATCCTACCATTTGTTGAAAGCCCATGACAGTGCATATTAAAGGTAAAAGTTCAACTCAAATAGCTTTACATTTGGAAAGAGGAAATCTCTTTAATGTTTGTAACCCTTTTAGCAGAAAACATGAAGAAAAATTGCTATTTGAATACAATCACTCTAATGCCACTATAATAAATAAGTCACTCTAATGAAAACTAAAACTAGTTCAGGATTAAAAGCATAAAATAATTAAAGATCAGTTGGTACTCTTAAAAATTTATTAGTTATGGCACTGATGCTCACGAAATATTTTTAAAAGGATGAGTGGTTTGTGGGTTAGTATTCGCTTATTAGAGAGATCAATGACATGTCAAATTAATAATCTTTTTAGGGTTAAAGAAATATGGACTAAAGACAAAGCACAATCTAAATAGTTATCTTGTAATAAGAAAAGATATTAGAGTAAATTTAGGTAGAAATCGGTCGATTGCGCTGAAGAAAGGATGGATCTTATTCCCAGACAGAATGCTGAAATCAGTGTACATTTAGGAATCTGGAAATAGCCTCTGGGGTGAACACATTACCTTCCTCAATAGTTTGATGGCTTGAAAGAATTGTTGAAGTCACTGAGCTGGATACTAGAGCTTGAAATTTCAAGTCCTGTTATATCTTTAGAGTATGATCAGGTGAGCAGCCATACCAAAATCATGCCAGGTACACTGGAGTATGGCAATTATTTAATTGGGACAGTCTTACGGTACAGTATAGGTTAAAATCTTAGAGAATTACATTCATTAAAAAGCAACCACACTGGCTTGATCCAGCAAAGGTGGTGGAAACTGTGAGGGTAACCTTTCAGTCTGTGGAATCACTCTAATGCATTCGCAGGTTTTTGTGGTTATACCTGCTGAATAAAAATGGTGACGTTCACTTGGTTTTGTGATTACACCCTGGAGAATAAAAATGGCATTATATTTGTAAAAGGATTATTGTGTCTAAATCAAGTAATTTTAGTATGTCCTGTTTCTCCACTACCTTCATGTAGAAAACCATGTTAAAGCCCAGTAACCATAGAACATGTCCTAAATACCCAAAGCACTGAATAAAATGTGTCTGGTTATTAGTAATAGCTGAGGAGTATATTATGGGTTGATAACTAACGTATTACTAATATAGCTCATGAATATTTTGTTTTTAATTTTTTTCACCCATTAAAAATCCACAGATGAGAAAAAACACAAGTCATAAGAGCAATATCCTTCTTGTAGATTTGGTTCCCTGGGAATTAATGGCCAGATGAAATTAATGAATCAAAGCATTCAACTCCTACAAACTCATGATTAATTTTTAGAAAATATTATGAAATCAGACTGCTTCATTATTTAATGGTCAAAACGGACCACTTTACTAAATTGGCATATACATTGGAGTCAATGCGTCCAAGCATAATTACATGGTATATTGCTTTCATTATATTAGTGCCTGTTAGTACAGTGTTAAGCAATTCTAAATCCTTTAAGCCATTTTCTCCTTTTGCTATATGATACCCAGAAAGACATTTTAAAGATACTACTCAAATGACTTTACAAGTTCAGCAGTGTTAAAGAGCCTTCTCCTTTTTTTTTTTTTTTTTTTTTTAACATTTCAGCATTAACGTGAGAACATATCACATGAAAACTTAATTGGAAAACTCATCATTTAAATTTTGAAAGAAATGCATGGAAATTCCTGACTTCTGTCTCATTTCTCTCATTTTGCCAAGTGATAAAATCCAGCATATTGTACCCCAAATCATGCATTATTACATAGTGCAGGTTTACAAAACCACTAAATCACTTGCTATGTTATTCAGGGAAATATCATTATAGTGGAATAGAAATGAAACAAGCCACAAAGTAGAAGATGTTTTACTGAAATAAATCAAATCTAAGTCTGCCTGTTGATTTTCCAAGGCAGAATCACAATATATCTAAATGAATATGAAGCCTAATTTGAGCTAAGGATCTGACAGAATGTCCACAATGCATGAGATGATAGGCAATTTGACTGTTTGTAAATGTCTATCAACTCACTAATGAGATCACAGGCTTACCATGGGCAGATTATAAGCAGCCTCTGTCCTCAAATCAAGCCACATATTTCGAATCTCCTAAGTGTAAGTGGATATTCAATGAAATCATTCAAAAATTCTTGAAACTTGAGAGGCCTCAGAGCATGAAAATTTAGTCCTTTCTTTAACTTTTAGATATGTTGAGGTTAAATTCTTGATTTAAATGCACATGTCATAGTTAAGTAATAAAAAGACACGATGGAAAAAAGAACTCTGAAAACTCAAGTGATATAATCAAAGATGTATAAATGAGCTAAGCTTCTGAAGCAGCCTGGTAAAGCGGGCTTTACATGAATTAGATTTGGAAAGCCCTAAATCAAATGACTTTTTCTTTTTTTTTTCTTTGTAAGTAGTAGAGGAGTTGGTATTTTCCTGGGTATTTTTAGCTATTACATACCTCAATTTTCTAATAATTGTGGTGAACAGCTGAACTTAGACTTTAACGTCTGTACTCATAAACAGCTGATTAGAATATTGCTATTTGGCTTAAATTAAAATGCAAAAAATACTATTAGTTTCATTTCAAAATGTGATTGGGCATAGGGATTGAAGGAGTTAGAAAAACGAGTGATACAGGAAGATAATAAATTGTATGCATAGTTTAGAATGTGTAGTTAGATAAGACTGCCAGAATGGTCCCCACTGAAGCACTGTTTTGTCCCTTTCTGTCCTCCTTCTCACTAATGCAGCTGAAACTGCCACAGCACTATCCTCATAAAGCTCTGAGGTCAACATGGACTTTCCTATGCTAAATTCTGTACTATGGCAGCAAGTCAGCTTGTGATGCTACATGAATGGCAAAAAAGAAAACTTGAGAATTCTCGTTTATGCATCCTAATTCTTGTCTGTTTCACATAGGTGCGTGCTAGTGCAATTGCCCAAGACGCTGATCAGAATTACGACTATGCCAGTAACAGTGTGGTTCTTCATTTGGAGCCGGGAGATGAAGTCTATATCAAATTAGATGGCGGGAAAGCCCATGGAGGCAACAACAACAAATACAGCACGTTTTCTGGATTTATTATTTATGCTGACTGATAATGCAGAAACTAAGCTTATTATTCTGAGTTTGAACACTGGATTCGTATGGCTAACGTCAGTGAATCAAGGATCCCAGGGGATGCCAATGGCAGGGCATCTCAGTTGTGTATATGTGGGGAAATCAAATGCTACCTGACTCACATCTGTATCACTCAGAAACATTGTGTAAAAAATATCAAAGCAAGATAAGCAGATGTGTGATCCACTTCCGCCAAAGCAAATACTCCTTATTGTTAGTGTCCATGTGAATGAAGTCCTATATAGATCACAAATTTTTATAGACAAATCTAAGACACTGAATTATTTCTTCTATATATATGATACTTTGGTGTACTGTGATCTTGCTGCTTTTATCCATACGTCAGCTTTGGTTCTTGTGAGTTTACCTGCTTATTATGATACTTGGAGTCCATTCATAGTGTGGGGAAGAATTTTTACCCTGCAGGAGAAGGTCTAATTGAAATAATGCTGCTTGTCCCCAAAGAAATTGTTTGCCTTGTACTCTTGTTAACTTTAGAGCTAGACCTGGGAATGATTCAACTTCAAGCCTTAACCTGGAATTTTCTGGATTTGAGGGAATTCCCAAGCCTATGATCATTTTCACATTTTCTTTTTCTTATATGAATTTTCTTTTCTCTCTTTTCTGGTGATAGTCTTTAAAAATAGAGATTGACAGTGTATCATAGGATTACCCTGTAAGTGTGAAAATGTGTAATTATGTACGGTATTTAGAAAAAGCCCTTATGTGTCCATTTTGTCAACTGAATACATTTAGATTCACTGGGAAAGTCAGAGAAATTTATTCTTTAGTATCAAATCAAACCGAGGCTTTTGCCATCTTTGGAACAAAAGATTATTCATAACCCAATACACAAATGTTTAATTTGCACTGCTGCATACGTCACCAAGGGGACACTAGGTGAGGCCTTCAAATGATTACTACAAGTCTGTGGCCTGAGATTCTTTCAAAATTAACAATTTCGCATATAATCAATATGACAACAGAGTGTTTATATTTTATACAAATATCTGCTATACACGCACACATATACTCACACACACGTATATATGTTAGATGAAATGTTTTATATATGTATAAAACATATACATATAAAACAATGGCTTTATTCCATAGGGCACAGTGGCTGTATAGCCTCAAAATTTTAATATAAAAACGTGTATGCATATATACACACACACAAACATGCACAAATTGTTTAACTTATTTTGGGCTAAAATATATTTTGAATGACAATATATGGAGTAGCAAAAACAGTTAAAACGACTTCTCTTTAAGAGTTATCCAGAAAATTAATTGTATGAGGTTAAAATGCCCTTTATTTCACAGGTCTGTGAGTTAAGGCTATGGTTGCTCTATTACCATATGCCAATCAATACTTTAACTGCATTCTGTGACAGACTGTTAATATCAGGACTGTAGACACGAAGTGGCTCTCATTTGCAGTGTTTATGAATTATATGTATTTGAGCTATCAATTTTTTTTCTTTTTTCTCAGGTGGAGTGAAGCTGACAGTACAGTAGATTTGGAGAGTAATACAAATCCTTTCTTTCTGGTTAGAACACACTGCCAAAAGCCATCTCTTTCATCTAAGGAAAAGATTAAAAATGCATGTTGATATCTCCTAGCTATCATACAACTTCCACTATTACAATGAAAAATCTGTTCCCATTTCATTGCCTTTGAAAACTCTTTGACAAGTAGATTTCAAAAACAGACATTTTAAAAATTTGCTTGCTTTACCGGTGAAGGACATTTGCATTTTTTTTTATTTAAAGGAATTAATTTGTTCTCCTGGCTCATTCCTCTTTGTTACTTTCTGTTCCAATACACAGAAAGCTTGATCATCTTTGATCAGCAGAAATATCTTTTATTTAGCAAAGCTCAACTTCCCAAGAGTTGTGCACGGTGTGCCTATCTGAAGGCGGTGTTAGCTCTGTTGAAATGCCTGGGTCTGAGTAACTGTCACGATTTTTATGATTAAAAACAGACCCTTCATCAAGAATAATGACTAATTCTAATTGGCCTTTGTGATACGTAAGATAACTCATAAATGAATCGCAATGGATTTTATTTCGAATTAACTATATATTTATCAAAGAGGAATTGGCAGCAAGGGTTTGGAGAATATTTTTAGGTACCAAATAGCATAGTGAGGATTCAACCAAAAGATGAATTTATAAGCAGCAGTGCCCATCACCTAAGTGTTTTAACTAAGAGTTTTAAAAAATGCTTTATTTACACAAAATATCAGGGCTGGATACCTTTTAAAGGGGAGGCTCTAGTATCAGCCTGTCATTTCCAATAGATCTGACCTTTTCTTCAGATAAATAAGCATTATTTTCTCTGTTTAGGTCCAAGGAAAAACAAAAAGTAAAGGAAATAAAGGGAATATATATAAGGCAAACATTTCTCTTTTTTTTGCATTATATCTTATCAATTAATTAAATTGTGGCCTTTGTTACTATAAATGTAATGATTCATTAAACTATATTATGTAATATATTTTGACTTTTATGATTGAACTTTTATAATTCAGTAGTGTTATGTGTTCTTACACAAACTTTGCAAAACAGCAAAATTTATGGCAAAATGGATACCAGAAAGCCAAAGATATCAAAATCATTTTATCAGAAGAATATATAGATAGGTGGACAGCATAAAATTAACCTTTCAAAATATTTTTAGCATTGTGAATTGGTAATCGTATTACAGTCAGTATCCTTTGGGGAAAATGTCTCAAAATTTAACTTCCCTTATTGCAGAAGCTATTTTACAGTGCCATATTATTCATTAAGCATTAATTAAAGAACAGCAGGATAATTAGTAGGATCATCAATATTACAAGAAACATTAGATCACTCAAGAAGGGAATAATTCAACTAGAAACACTTTAAATTTTCTCAAGTAGTGCAGCTGATAGATTAGGGAGAAAAACAACAACTCCGCTTAGGGGATATAGACTTTAAATCATTGTTTAGAAATAGGTACTTCTGTATTTATTTTGTTAAGGCAAAATAATAGGGCTCAATTAGGCTGAGTAACTCCCCAGAGGCACAGTTGTAATAGCTAGTCTCAGAGAAGGCAAACCCTCCTAGTTCTCATCAGAAGGAAATGATCAGTCATTAGTCCTAGGTAACTGATTAATATCTCACAGTGGACTGGGAATCGCTGAATGTTCTCTGCAAGTTTTATACCCAAGGTGTGAATTCATAAGCAACCATCCTATTTGAAGGTTAGCCATTGCTTAGGGTTCTCTACTAGAATCTTATCAAGCACATTCTCAGTTATACCTCTCAGTAACATTTTAGGAACAACATTGGTGAGTATATGAGAATAGCCGTGACCTCCATATTTCATCAGCCGGGTTTTCGTATGTATGTCATGTGCTACCAGAATTCGATCTTCATAGCCCTCCTCCACCAGGAGACGCACCCTGTGAAAAATGTTAACTCATTAGTTGTCATTTGTCTTTCATTTTCGCTTTTCAGGGTGCTTTCGACTTTTTACTCATTAACCTATTGTGCTTGTCGTAAAGATACTGCCTTCTATTGTGGCGTGTGTACTGAGAGACCTTTAATAAATATTGTGTGGTGACGATAAAAATATTGCTGCATCCTAGCAGGAACATATCCTTATTCCATGCACACAGCAATTTCTAACCTGTGATTTTTATGACAATGCCTGGCAATACCGCATTAAAGATAGCTTCTAATAGGATGTGCCAGTCTGGATGAATGACCACTTTGGCATTTCACTAAATAACTTTGTTTTGGATTTGTATTCAGCAATCCTCTCTCAAATGCCTCTCTCTGTGGGCCCATTTTTCAGATCTCATTCTTGCTTTCTCCTTTTATCTAGCAAATAAATATCAAGGACTATTTGCGATTAAAATAGGGAAACAAAAGGAATCTCACTACAAGTAAAATATTCTGAGAGCAAAATCAGTTGGTCTGCAAGTGAGGGGCATTTGATAAGCTACAAAGCCACTGAAAAAGGGTTGGTCAGTATTTTAATCATTTGCCCCTTTGAAGTCTAAGGCAATTTTGATTTAGTTGTAGTCTCTGAGCATTGGATTAAACTGACCAATACAAATATATTCTGTCTTCTTTCCATGTCAGCAAGATTGCTAAAATAATAAGCTGTTCCTTTAAATTTATAGTCGGTGGACTAAAGAACAGCTTCCTGACTATTCTCTAAAAATGAAATCCTCTTTGCTTTGTTAAATGCTGGAATCTGTAGTGTGAGTCACCTCCTGACAGCCACCATCTGTACGTGTCTGGACTCTGGGCAGTGTCTGTCGTGACTTCCATGGGTCTTTGATGGTGGAAGATGTCACTTGCAGACAATGGCTCTTCTCTGGGATTCTCTGAATAGTTTTTTCAGCATCTAGATTCTAAAGTGGATCTAGACGGATGGACTGTGCCTTCCTCTAGAGGTTGATTATTTGAAAGTTGTCTTTTTTGTTTCAAAAGCATTTCTTGGTGTCCTAGTACATGAGTCATATTTAATAACTACTACAGTGAGCAAAACGTGGGGTACTACACACACACACACACAAACTCAAGCACAAAGCCCTGCCCTCTGAGAACACATATTTTAAAATAAATTATAATGAAAGAATAGACTTTGTATCTGCAGGTCAAAGGAATGCAAGCACCAGTAGAGATGAGCCATGCCTGTCCTATAAGTGCATATAATGACTTTCGTGCCACTACGATTTTTTGCCTCATTGAAATTTGTATAATATCCTAAAGTTCTGATCTGCAATTACTTTTGGAACACACTCAGTTTAGGGGAATTATCTAAGATAAGTTATATGATCACATTAAAAAAAGAGGAAGATTTGACAGAATGCATACACAATGCTGAAGCTTAGGGTGACAAACCTTGATCCACAACTGCAAAGAAGTATCATGGTATAGGAGGTTTTAGGAAACACTTTCTCCCTGATATTTTCTGGGCATTTTCCAAAATTTTTGCCTATGTTTCTTATCTGAGAAATATAATTTCTCATACTATAAAGGCAGATCGTGTGGATAAACAAATTCCTCTAAGATGTCTTGTGTCAGACCTTGAAACACAATGTTATCAAATCGTGAAGTAGAATGAAAGAGTATAGAGGACAAGATACTCATACTTAAAACCGGGAATCCTTAGAATCCATCAAGTC
This sequence comes from Symphalangus syndactylus, assembly GCF_028878055.3. NCBI lineage: Eukaryota > Metazoa > Chordata > Mammalia > Primates > Hylobatidae > Symphalangus > Symphalangus syndactylus. The sequence continues at coordinate 21,891,554 of NC_072432.2, read as the reverse complement.
AAGAATCTGGAGACTACTTATGAGAAAGATAACGTTATGGCTCTGGACACAGGATCATATCTTGACTATCAAGAAAACCTGCCCCATCCCGCTTACACTAAAAGATCATCTCTCCTGTTGTGTCATTATAAGGAAGAACAGGAGTTACAGAGATGCTGCCAGAAAAGGGGGAGCCACTGCAGTTGAGAAGACAAAAAATCACGGTAATTATAGAAATACAAATGAGTTAGTGTTTGCAAACAAATATTAGAGAGAGACTACAAAGTGTGAAAAGACAGAGATATAATAAGATTTGAGAAATGGAGCAGAAGATTGAAAACAGGTGTTAGACACAGAATTTATGGTGCTGAACACCAGAGGTAGGCAGAAGCGTGCTTCTGTGTTCATGCACTTCAGAGGTTTAAGACTATGATGGCTCAGAAAAGGACCACAGATGCATGATGACAACCAAGTGTGCAAGACAGTGGGGTACTGGAGCACATGCAACCCAAAAAGGCATTCAGTGCTTACCATGGGCTGTCCTTGGGCCAAGTGATAATGCATGGTTTAATTTAAGGAAGATTAAGCACACATACATATACATATGTATGGAATAGCACACAGGCATTATATATATATATACACACATTTATATTATAATAGTTTTTATTATTTCCATACATCCAGAATGGCTATATTTAGCACAGTAAAGGATAAACAAATGGCCAAAAGGAGCTAAGAAGGAATGCTGAGGGAGCCATCGGTCATCTGACCCTTCTATCTCCTTCATAGATGCCCCTTTACAGATCTTCTTTCTCTTATTCTAGAAGGTCTGGGAGCCTCATGCGAGACACAGGCACACAAAAGATGCACCTCACTACCACAAAGGGGCTTGGTAAAAGGAAGCCGATCCAGAGTGCAAAGTTCCCATTTCCAAGATGATTTAGAAAACATGTTGAGGCCGGGTGCGGTGGCTCACGCCTGTAATCCCAGCACTTTGGGAGGCCGAGGCAGGTAGATCACAAGGTCAGGAGATCAAGACCATCCTGGCTAACATGGTGAAACCCCATCTCTACTAAAAATACAAAAAAATAGCCAGGCGTGGTGACGGGCGCCTGTAGTCCCAGCTACTCGGGAGGCTGAGGTAGGAGAATGGCATGAACCTGGGAGGCAGAGCTTGCAGTGAGGTGAGATTGTGCCACTGCACTCCTGCCTGGGTGACAGAGTGAGTCTCCGTCTCAAAAAAAGAAAGAAAAAAGAAATAAAACATATGTTGAGGGCACTGATCAGGAAATCATGGTTTTGAGACTGTGAAAGATGAGAATGACTGAATGCACTGCCCTATTTTAAATTCCAGATGCCCTTAGGCAAGGAATAGTCTCCTCTGAGTATAAACTAACTACTAGGGCTTTAGGGGAACAGGTTCACCTGTATTGAATCGGGTTCCTGGGCAAGTAAATTAAAATAATAAAACAAAAATAAACAAAGAAACAATACATCTACTTGTCAAATAACTGATCTGAGTATTAAAAGAATAAGACAGAGCTTCTTTGGTCAAGACAGGTGAAGTCATTTGCTCATGTAGAGTTGAGAGTTGCCATCTTACCTAACTAGCGCAACACTGATTAACTAGCTTTCCTTAATGATACTAAACGTGAAGCGTAGTACTATTAATGAGGTAATCAAGGCAGAATGCCAGTACTTGGAGACAGCAGAAGGCATACAGACGTAAACGTTGACTTCCCAGGGGAAGATCCTCAGGATGTCCCAACTATGACCACTGGCTCAAGAGCTTCCCCTCAACCCAGTGTGCCTTATTCAACTAGTGATACTTCAATCTCATGGTTCCTGGACATCACTTCTCAATTCCAGCTTTGCTACTTCCATTGCAACCACTTTTCTGTTCTCATAATTACATTCTAGTTCTTGTTATCATAGGGAACTACTGCTCCCCCTCTGAAATCTCAATCTTCAGTTTCCCACCCCGATCATGTTACATTTTTCTACATTTTCCAGTCACTTCTTTTACTGTGTATATATATACACACACATATATATATATACACATACACATACAGTATATATATTTGAACATATATATAAATATGCTCCACCCACTTCATTAAAGCCTGCAGTCCAGTTATTTGCCCTGCTATGCTTTTCCTGTCTATCTGCCCATTCCTCTCTATGCTTTCTTCACCCCCAGCTTGGATCCCATGACCCTCATCTCAACCCCTCCTTTGTTATGCATCTCTTTCAGATAGAATCCCAACCCTCAATCTCTTGAACTGTTCCCATTTTCTGCTTGTATGCACACAACTTCTCTGGTTCCACTACCAAAACACAAAACAGTTTTGCTTTTGGAAAATAATCACCAAATCATGTGCATTGGTTTCAATACACAGGTACACAGTCATGATTTCTAGACTCAACTGAGTCTCACACATAACACATCCATGTCATGATCTCTCTCATTGACCTGATAGCAATTCCTAGCCTTCCTCCTGCTCTACATGGTGCTGCCCTAAATCCACTCCTCTTTTTTTCTCAGGAGATAACCATGTCCACCTCACAGAGACACTAGAGGACATGTGGCCACGTGTCCTCAGTCTCCTGTTTCCCTTACTAAGACTTCTATTTGCATTCACCCCATTGCTGGGTCACGCGCTCTCATTTCCATGGAGAAAGCATCCTTTCAACTGACTTTCTATTTGTTCCCCAGATTCCATCTATTTGTCGCCTTAGGAAACTTGCTCTATATTTCTTATCTATCCAGGGTTTTTAAAGTCAACATCTATTGAACACTTCCATATTCTGCACCAGACACTCAGATAAAAACTTGGAAAACATTATTTCATGTCAATTCTATAGTAATCCTGTGGAATGGGCACTTCCCTGGATTCATTCTCTCTGGCTCTGTCTCTGCTCTTGCTCTTAAGTCACATAAGCATTGCTCAACTCTTACTAGAAGCTTCCTTTGATCCTTTATTGACTTCTAACTCCAGCCCCATCTCCTTGCTTCCCTCCACTGCCAAGCTTCTTAAAAGGGTCACCTCCACATCCTCTCTTCTCTTCCTCACGGCCCATCCATTTCTCAAGCCTTTTCCACTGACACTTCACTTACTGTTTATAAAATGTGAACCTCCTAATTGTGAAATCCAATAGATGCTTTTCAGTCTTTATTTCCCTTGATATTTGTCACTTATTACCGGCATTCAAGCCCTTCTGCCCTGAGACTTCCTCTCTACTGACTTCCGTAACAAGATATGTCTCTCATGTTTTCACTTTGAAAACTTCTCTTCAACCTTTCCTTAGCAACGGTTCCTACTCCATTCCTTAAATGTCTCTGTCCCCAGGTCTCTGTCCTCACTCTCTTCTCTGAGTGATGTCATTCATTCCCATGGTTCAACTATCACATACAAACCATATCTTAGGGCTTCACTGGATAGCAACACCTAGATATTCCCAAAAGAAAGTCTTCCTTATCAATCTCCAATTTATTTCTCCTCCTAGATTTTCTAACTTGGTTCATTCAGTCTTCTTATCACCATGTGACCAAGACCAAACTAGGTAGCTATCATTGACACCTAAAATTTTCTACTTGATTACAAAGAATGACTCCTACAATTATCTGCTAGCATCACACATTATGCAATTTTGGAAGGCTGCATTCATTTTACATGATATTTGGTCTTTAGACCTTATACTTCTAGCATTTAACTTGAAATCACCTTTTTAATGAAAACTTTTGACAAAGCATTTCAAATATTACTTGTAGGAAGTTATGGCTTTAGTGTGGTCAACCTAAGAGAGGAACAGCTTATTTCATTGGGGTAAAAAAGAGGAAAATGTCTTTTATTCTCTGATTTTCATGGCAGGGATTGGGTATTGTCTGTGTTTCCTGTCAGCTGCCCATCTGCACTGAACTTCTAAGGCTCTGCTAAGCTTTAGCCTACTTAGGATGACTCATTTTCTCCTTAAAATAATATAGAGAGATTTTCTCCCTGAAACAGTATAGATATATTTTTCTCTGCAAGTCTGTGGTTCAGCCTGCTTACTGTTTTCTGAATCTTTGCTAATACTTCCCTAGATATGACAATCAAAAAGGGCTAGGGAAAAGGAATGCTATGAAAGACTTTACCATATTTACCTTCTAATTCTTTTGTTATCATCAGGCATGTCAATATCTGGGCCGAGTTGGTAATGAAGCAGTTCAGTACCAAAGAGATCATATTCCAAGTAGCAGCCAAGTTGAGCAAACTCCAAGAGCTCCTTCTTATCAAGTATAGTCCTAGAAACAATACGACAGAAAAATTGTTATTATGAAGAGCCCATTTTCCACATGTACATACTAGAAGTTTTAAGCACACTGTGTACAAGAACATAGCTGAAGTCAAGCAACAGAAACTTCTGAAATGGCTCTTAAGGATGTGAGTATAAAACAGTAAGTTCAATTTGTTACTAGAAATAAAAGAACTTACTTATCTAAAAGGGAGTTTTCCCCTCTAAAGTACTTGGGTACTACAGACTTCGTTTAATGATGCTTCCATTATTCCAAAGCAAGTTTGGAATTCTCCCTCAGAACTGTGTTCAGAATATGCCCCCACACTATTTTGAGAATCCTTAATGCGGTAAATTTTCATCCTCTAAGGACTGCTATGAATTGTGAAAACTATCAAAGGAAATCTGGCCTCAGGTCTGGTGAATTAGGTGAGTAATGCTAATCTGGGTAACACATGAGGCTTTGCCTTATGGTAGGAAGGTGATTTTCTTGTGAAGATTGTAAAGTGGTTCTAAAATTAATTCTAAAGCCTTTAAAGAATATCATTCCAACATTTTCTTTAAGGCACAATACTCATACAGATATTTATGTTCTGGAGTGCTTATTTTTTAAATAAAATTTATTATTTTATGATAAATTTTATGGATATCTTCTCATTTCAATAGATATCATATAAAGAATATAACTATTTTAGGATGTAAGATTATGTAAATGAAAGGGAAAGGAGAGAAATGTAAGACAAGTACAGGCTACAGACAAGAGTAGAGTACAGAGCAAGAGTAGATTATCTCAAGAAATTTGCATTATAACAAGTAAAAAGAGATGCACTAAGGAAACCCCAAAATACCACTGTAGGGATCCAATCACACAGAGAGCTAAGAAGGAATAAAAACATCCTAGCAGAAGACAATATGGGAAAAAAAAGTGAAGGAAAAATATACCCCATTAGACATTTCAGAAAGGGAAGGAAGACACTGCATGAAGGGAATGAAGGAAAAATATACCCCATTAGACACTGCATGAAAGGAATGAAGGACCTAGAGAAATATAAGGGATCGTTTGGGATGGAAATTGTCCTGGAGATGAGTCGAGAACATTAGACAGTCATTGTCTTATTGGCTTTTTATCCATGCTGATATTTCTATTACTTTGGCAACTCCACGATGTGAGGATTAAAGCACTATTTTGTGGCAGGGTGCAGTGGCTCAATCCCAGCAGTTTGTGAGGCCGAGGTAGGTGGATCACTTGAGGTCAGGTGTTCCAGACCAGTCTAGCCAACATGATGAAACCACGTCTCTACTAAAAATACAAAAATGGCCGGGTGTGGTGGCTCACACCTGTAATCCCAGCACTTTGGGAGGCCGAGGTGGGTGGATCACCTGAGGGCAGGAGTTCAAGACCAGCTTGGCCAACATGGAGAAACCCCATCTCTACTAAAAATACTAAAAATTAGTTGGCTTGGGAGGCTGAGGCAGGAGAATTGCTTGAACCCGGGAGTCAGAGGTTGCAGCGAGCTGAGATCACACTATTGCACTCAAGCCTGGGCAACAGAGTGAGACTCCGTCTCAAAATACAAAAACAAAAACAAAACAAAAATTAGCTGGGGGTGGTGGCAGGCACCTGTAATCCCAGCTACTCGGGTGGCTGAGGCATGAGAATCACTTGAAACCGGGAGGTGGAGGTTGCATTGAGCTGAGATCGTGCCATTGCATTCCAGCCTGGGTGACAGAGCGAGATTCCATCTCAAAAAACTAAAAGCACTAATATGTGGCTGGGCGTGGTGGCTCACGTCTGTAATCCTAGCACTTTGAGAGGCCAAGGTGGGTGGATCATTTGAGGCCAGGAGTTTGAGACCAGCCTGGACAACATGGTGAAAACCCATCTCTACTAAAAATACAAAAAAAAAAAAAAAAAAAGAAAAAGAAAAAGAAAAAGAAAAAAAAAGCACTATTATGTATTCATGAATCTACTTCTAAGAGGTCAGAAGTATTTTCAGAGCTTTTTTTTTTTTTTTTTTTTTGAGACGGAGTCTCCCTCAGTCGCCCAGGCTGGAGTGCAGTGGCATGATCTCGGCTCACTGCAACCTCCACCTCTTGGGTTCAAGTGATTCTCTTGCTTCAGCCTCCCGAGTAGCTGGGACTACAGGCGTGTGCCACCACTCCTGGCTAATTTTTGTAGTTTTAGTAAAGACGGGGTTTTGCCATGTTGGCCAGGCTGGTCTCGAATGCCTGACCTCAGGTGATCCACCTGTCTCAGCCTCCCAAAGTCCTGGGATTACAGGCGTGAGCCACCGTACCTGGTCAAAGCTTTTCTTATAAACCATAGGAGAACCAATTAAGCCTCCATGTGCCACGGGTGTGGGAAATTTCTCCTTTCCTGTGAGATTCCTGGGAGTTGACTACTGACTTTCATTCTGAGCTATCATACCCTGGCTGGCTCCTTTTCATTTTATTCACCAATTTAGCATAACTTAGAGTTCACGATGTTGTTTTAGGCAGGGAGGCTAAAAAATCTTTCCTTTATACTATAAAATGTACATTAGTTCTGTGCTATCTTCTATTAATACTACTCATTTTCCATCTTCTTACCATGGAGACCATCTTTTGCTTCCAAAATTACTAGGCTGAAAGAATATGTGTTTTTCTATAGAAAACATATTCTGTTTTCCCCAAAGAACCACACTTGAAAAAAACAAAATATACACAATTAAAGTAACGTAAGCGGGAAGAGGTAAGTTTAGTATTTTTCCGTCTGAGTAAATTCAGTGTGTTAATTATCCAATATGGGCAGGGTACTGGGGGAGGGGAGGAGTCAGCAGGGAAATGGAGCCACCAATTACAGGTTGGATCATACTCTTATTTCTGCTCCTAATGTCTTTTTCTTTCCTTTGGCCCAATGCCTTGAGAATAACTTTTCCAAATTTTCAGTGCTATATCAAGGCACATACTTAGTGAAAAGTCTGTGGTAAATGTAAAGCCTTAGAAAACTCTTTAGCCTTAGCTCCAATTGAAAATAAAAAGTAAAGTCACTTAGCATCATTATCATCATGCTGACAATTATGAGAACTTACTATGTGTCTGACATTGTGCGAAGTGCATTACATGTATTATCTCATTTAATACTCTCCATGATCCCAGCAGCTCTCAATTTTAAAGACTGAGAAACTGGGACTTGATTAGATACTCACTCAAGGTGATGTGCTAGAATTTAAATTCATCTCAAAGTTAGAACTTACGCTGTTAACCACCATACTGTATGGCTTCTCCTATTGCTAAATATTGTTTTTTACTCAAAGGACATTTTCCAGAATTACAATGACTGAATGTGCACAGAGTGTGCTTTAATTTTTAATTTGAAATTTCTTCCCCATGGTACCCTCAAACTGCACTTGAAAAACGGAGAATTTACCATCAAAGGGTAGTATCGGGGGAAGAAAGTGAAAATCCCAGAAAGGTAAGAAAGGATTCACTTGTGGAGATTTTTAATTGCTAACTCAGAGGGTAACTACATATAGTAAGCAGGATTAAATCTTTATAGTTATTTTAGACAATTTGAATGACATGATCAAAGACAAAGGAACTATGATAATCATGACAATTGCTTACTTTCTTACTATGGGGTGTGTGTGTGTGTGCGCATGTGTTTGTAGTTATTCATTTTTTTAACTGACATATAGTGATATGACCCCCTCTGGATAACTAAACACTAGTGTGAAGTCAACTAAGAAATGAATATTACAAATATTGGCTGAGCATGGGGGCTCACACCTGTAAACCCAGCACTTTGGGAGGCCGAGGCAGGTGGATCACTTGAGGTCAGCAGTTCAAGACCAGCCTGGCCAACATGGTGAAACTCTGTCTCTACTAAAAATACAAAAATTAGCCAGACATGGGGGCTCACATCTGTAATCCCAGCTACTTGGGAGGCTGAGGTAGGAGAATTGCTTGAACCTGGGAGGTGAAGGTTGCAGTGAGCCAAGCTCGCACTACTGCACTCCAGCCTGGGTGACAGAGGGAGGCTCTGTCTCAACAACAACAACAACAACAACAAAGAAAGAAAAAAGAAACGAATATTTCAAATATTAAGGGGCACAGACGCAACTTCTATCACCAGATCAGACGTCTCTCCTGAAGCCAGACCTGAAATCCAACTGCCCACTTGCCATCTCTACTTGGATGCCTAATAGCGACTTCAACCTTCACATGTCCCAAACTGGACCTTTCTTCTACCCTCCAAATTGGCTGCTCTAACACCCTTCCCTATCTCTGTTGACAACAACTCCATTCTAGCTGCTCAGGCCAAAAACCTCAATCATTCTTGACTGCTTTCTTCCCTTGACATTCTATATTTTACCTATTAGGAAAGCATTTTGGCTCAACCTTCAAAATACAACCAGAATCCAGACCTATCATCACCTCCCATACTACCCTCCAGACCCAAATCACCCTCGTCCCTTGCAGGAACACTGCAATAGATACCAAATTGTTCTCTCAGCTTTTACCTTGGCTCTATTACGGTCTATTCTACATACTGCAATTAAAGTGCCACCTCCACACCTAAGTCAGACTAGGTCTCTCCTCTGCTCAGAACCCACCAATGGCTATTTCTCTCAAAAGTAAAAGCCAAGGCCTTATGGTGGCCCATGAGGTATTGTGTGATCTCTGTCCACGTGGTCTTGCAAAAGCCTCATCTAAAAGAGGAATGGGGGCCGGGCGTGGTGGCTCACACTTGTAATCCCAGCACTTTGAGAGGCAGGTGGATCACTTGAGGTCAGGAGTTCAAGACCAGCCTGGCCAACATGGTGAAAACCTGACTCTACTAAAAATACAAAAATTAACTGGGTGTGGTGGCGTTTGCCTGCAGTCCCAGCTACTCAGGAGGATGAAGCAGGAGAATTGCGTGCACCTGGAAGGCAGAGGATGCAGTGAGCCGAGATCGTGCCACTGTACTCCAGCTTGGGTGACAGAGTGAGACTGTGTCTCAAAAAATAAAAATAAAAAAAAAAATACAACAGGAATGGGGAGATGGCAGGCATGGTGGCTCACGCCTGTGGTCCCAGCTACTTGCAAGGATGAGTGAGGAGGATTGCTTGAGCCCAAGAGTTCAAGGTTGCAGTGACCTACGATCACACCACTATACTCCAGCTTGGGTGACACAGGGAGCCCCTGACTCTAAAAAAAGAAATATAAACAAATAAAAAATAAAAGATGAATGGGGGCTGTAGGGACTTAATTCTCCAGATGCAATGAAATATAAATGTTACCTACGTTATAAATGTTAACTGAAGAATCTCACAATAAGCAGAGATGTCTTTCTAGAGGAAGACTAACACTGTTCAATAAGATTCATCCACACATGTAAGTTTCAAAAGTAACCGCTGGCCGGGCACATTGGCTCACTCCTGTAATCCCAGCACTTTGGGAAGCCAAGGTGGAAGGATCCCTTGAGCTCGGCAGTTTGAGACTAGCCTTGGAAACAAAGCAAGACCCTGTCTCTACAACAAAACTTTAAAAATTAGCAGGGTATGGTGGTGTGTGCCTGTGGTCCCAGTTGCTCAGGAGGCTGAGGTGGGAGGATCACTTGAGCCCAGGAGTTTGAGGCTGCAGTGAGCTATGGTCACACTGCTGCACTCCAGCCTGGGTGACAGAGCGAGACCTTGTGTCAAAAAAAAAAGAAAAAAAAAAAAAGTAATCCCTGTGAATTCTTCTCTGCTCAAAAAGCTTATATAAAGGGGTGTGACCTTGGGGAAGCTGGTTCCCCTGTAAAAATGCTCTTAAAAATTTCATGGTCACATGCGACAGGAGATTGCTTCAGAAGGGAAGCAATTAGGCTGATATTTTAGACATCAGGAAAATGCAGTTGAAAAAGAGGGGCAAGGCCAGACGTAGTGAGTGGCTCATGCCTGTAATCCCAGCACTTTGGGAGGCCGAGCCTCTGGCAGGGTTGCTTGAGCCCAGGAGTTTGAGACCAAACACAGAGAGACTCTGCCTCTATAATATAAATAAATAAATAAATAAATAAAGAAATAAAGAAATAGAAAAAGAGGGGAAGATAAATTTGCTGTCATTAAAAAAACAAGACTTACATATATATGCAGGTTTTTTTCTGATTTTTTAACTGACATTTATTGATATGACCTCCTCTGGGTAACTAAATATTAATGTGAAGGCAATTAAGAAATGAATTCAGCTGCACACAGTGGCTCATGCCTGTAATCCCAGCACTTTGGGAGGCTCAGGTGGAGGGGTCACTTGAGCTCATGAATTCCAGACCAGCCTGGGCAACATGGCAAAACCCTATTTCTAACAAAAATACAAAAAATCAACCAGGTGAGGGTGGTACACGCCCGGGGTCCCAGCTACTCGGGAGACTGAGGTGGGAGACTGAGGTTGGAGCCCGGGAAGCCGAGGCTGCAGTGAGTCACGATCAAGCCACTGCACTCCAGCCTAGGTGACAGAGCAAGTGAGACCCTGTCTCCAAAAAATAAATAAATAAATAAATAAAATAATTAAATTAAAAAAAGGGAATGAATTCATTTAAATTTTTCTTATTGACAAAGCAAACCAAGTGCAAAATTCAGGGGAAGAAAATGGTGTGAGTGATCACACATGGTTTTCAAAGGAAAGTCCTGAAAATAAGTAGAATGTGGTATGAGATATTAATAAGGAGTGGGATGGGAAATAAGAAAATCAACACCTGATAGTCATCAGGTATTTAATATGACCCCAGCTTGTTTAATCCTTACAGAAGCTCTATCAGGAAGGTGTGACTGTCCCCATCTTACAGATGAGGACTTCAAGTCTCAGAAAAGATAAACTCAGGTCTCAACCTGAAGAGCTTCAAAGAAACCCAAACTGCTTTTGTGTTCAGAGGCCATGTACTTAGACCAGGCTGCCCCTCCAGGGGTGAGAACACCCAGGCACCACGGCAACTCCGTACCTCCTCCAAGGCACTCACACTACGGAGACATACTCACCATCGCAGTGACATCTAGGAACAAGCGCCTTGCGCCATGAACGTCTAACAAGGTGACTTACCTATGTGAAACTGACATTCAGCTGGATGGCTTCCAGGGACTGCCAAAGCGCTACTGAAGTTGCATTTATGCAAGTGAATTTCTTTTTCACTTGGAGAGGATTGACCCCAGATGTCAGTATATTACCATGGGAAAATGAACTCTGTGTGCCGTCCAGCAGATGAGGATTAAACAGAGGTCCTGTCCCTCCCAGTCACCAATGATCTCATAGCACATCTTAGAAGAGTGGAGGTGCTAACCTCAGCCAATTTTCCTCATTCTGCATTCTATATCCATGAATACTTCTTGAGAGTTGTTTTTTATTTTATTTTTTTGAGACAGAGTCTCGCTCTGTCACACAGGCTGGAGTGCAGTGGCACGATCTTGGCTCACTGGAGCTTCCATCTCCTGGGTTCAAGCGATTCTCCTGCCTCAGCCTCCCAAGTAGCTGGGATTACAAGTGCCCACCACCACACCTGGCTAATTTTGTATTTTTAGTAGAGACGGGGTTTCGCCATGTTGGCCAGGCTGGTCTCAAACTCCTGACCTCAGCTGATCCACCAGCTGATCTGCCTGCCTCAGCCTCCCAAAGTGCTGGGATTACAGGTGTGAGACACTGTGCCCGGCCATCCATGAATAATTCTATTCTTTCTTACTCCAATCTTTCCCAGCTTTTAAGGTGGGTGTTTTTCTCTTCTTCCCCTGAAGAGTCAGTGAAGTGATTGTGACACACAGAAGAGCTACTGCATTTCACACTGAAGAAAAGTCCCATCTTCAAGGTGGATGAAATGATTGCAATGTCATTTACAAAATATCCTGGGATTTCCCAGAAGGAAGATCAGATTTTTGCATCAAGTATTGTTCATGTCATTCATATGGTATCATTTTTTCTGCTGCATATTTTATACTTTTGCTCAACTCGTAAGTAACTTTTCTGTGTATAAAAAACAGGCATAAATTTAGGGAAAATATATTGCCATCAGCTAAAAAAAAAAAAAAAGGTGTCCAAAGTGATTTGGCTCTTTATTGTCAGAATATAGTTATCATTTACCTAGTTTCTTAAGGCTGGTACTATAATGCAAGACAGGTGATTCTATTTTCAACCCCCTTTTATATTCTAGATCTAATCCATATGCTGAGGGGTTTAGTTTAATGTCAAAATGCACTCTGTGTGGGAGAAAGGAAGTCTGCATGAAGTGATAATTTAGACAAGGGTCTGTGGGCTCCCTAGGTAGAAAGAACTAAGGAGCAAAGGAAAGAATTTGATCCGTGGGTAGGATCAAGATAACGAAAGCACCTACCATTTGTCTTGGGCTTTACAGTTTCAAATAACTCTCAGGTACATTATTTCATTTCACACATTGAAACACACCTTCATAAATTAATTCAGTGAACATCTACTATCAGCTGTCTTGTGCTATTCTCTGTGTTAGGAATATAGACACGAATAAGAAATTTAAGATGCTGTCTCAAGGAAATTAAAGTCTGCAAAAGGAAGATATTTAAGCTAATAATTATAGTTAAATGTGCTAAAAACATTTAAGTACAAATAAATACAAAGTATTACAAAAGAAGAATGAAGCACTTAATTTTTTTCACTTGATTCACTTTGATTCATTTGAGTTGAGTTTTAAAGGACACTATTTAGACAAACGTTGATAGGGTTCAAGATGAACGATCCAGAGAGGCTGGGCATATGGCTCATGCCCGTAATCCCAGCACTTTGGGAGGCTAAGTCGAGGGGATTACCGGAGGTTAGGAGTTTGAGACCAGCCTGGCCAACATGGTGAGACCTTGTCTCTACTAAAAATACAAAAATTAGCCGGGCGTGGTGGCAGGCGCCTGTAATCCCAGCTACTTGGGAAGCTGAGGTAGGAGAATTGCTGGAACCCAGGAGGCAAAGGCTGCAGTGAGCCATCGTGCTACTGCACTCCAGCCTGGGTGACAGTGTGAGATTTCATCTCAAAAAAAAAAAAAAAAAATCCAGAGAATCACCTGCTGAGAGGCAAAAAGGGAGCTTGCTGTTTCTGAATATAAGGGTGTAATTTATCAGAGAAAGGGGAGAAGAGAGGGGAATCATCCATCCATCTATCCACCCATCCATTTAACAAGAAATTGTTGATCACCTACTTGCAATCAGCCATGAGCTGGGAAAGCAAACACAAATAACACCAGTCCCATCTTGGAAGAAGTTCAGTATCTACTACAGAAAAGAGACATGGAAACAAATACTTGTTGTACAGAATTTACCAAGTGTCATGGTAGGAGTGCTGCTAGGAACTAGTTTGGCAAAGAGAAGGAGATAACAAACAGTGGTTGGCTGGTTCTGGAAAAGCTTCATAGAGGAGAAAACCCCTGGTGAATTGCATTTTGAAGAAAGATTCTGCTAAATAGATAAGGGGAAATAGAACATTCATAGCAGAGAGAATAGCATGTGTGAGATGCATATAAGGACAACCAATACAGGGCACTCAAAGACATGGTCAATGTGGCTTTGGCTCAGAGACTGTGAGCATACTGGAAATAACGAGAGATAAGGTGGAGGGAGGCGAGGGAACCAGAAGACTTAGACCTTCGGATTTTGTGCCTGAGACAAAGGTGACCCATTGGAGGGTTTTAAGTCAGGATCAGGGATATAATTAGATTTGACTTTGGAAAGATCTAGTGGACTGTGGAGGCTAGATCTGGGACCAAAACTAAGGGAGGGATTTGTGTTTGGAGACTTATAATAATTCAAATGATAAATGAGGGGCTGAATTCAGAGAACACCAGAGTGGATAGGAGAGCTTGTATTTGGAGGTCTTTAGGCTAACAGCTGGGTAAATAGCGCTGCTATTAGCCAGATTACGGAGCACAGCAGCAAGAGTGAAGGATGAGGGATTGGCACCACAGGGACAGCCATGCAGGAGGAGAATCACAAGCCTGTCTTGCTTGGGCAACTGATTAGATGTTGGCACCATTAAATAACAAGAACAAGGAGCAGGTTGTGAAACTCACAATAGACTGGTGAAATAATTATGTCACATATTAATGTCACTGCACAAATAAAGAAATGAAAACATGGGTCTTCTTTAAAGTGATCAACAACGCAGGTATTCCAACTCCTAATCTAGTGCCCTTTCCATTGTGCTGAGCTTTGATTTAATTGTAACTCATCAGCCATTTGACTCTGTGAAGTCCTTGGGCAAGTGGTGGGTCTGTGAGGGCAGCTCTATGTGGCTCATGGAGTTAGCTCAGGCCCTGACATCGGAATTTATCATAAATTGCATTCCCTGATAAAACTTACAGACTTGATCAAGTATGTTTTAAAAATTGGCATACAAATAAAATAGCAACAGAATGCTTATATATACAACTGATTTATTGAAAAAATTGTTGAATTTCAGCGACTGATCATTAAAAATTGTTTACCAAAAAAGTAATTCCAGGCTGGGCGCGGTGGCTCACGCCTATAATCCCAGCACTTTGGGAGGCTGAGGTGGGTGGATCACTTGAGGTGGAGAGTTTGAGACCAGCCTGGCCAACGTGGCAAAACCTCGTCTCTACTAAAAATACAAAATTGGCTGAGCTATCGTGATAGTGCACTCTTCTAATCTCAGCTACTTAGGAGCCTGAGGCACAAGAATCACTTGAACCTGGGAGGTGGAGGTTGCAGTGAGCTGAGATCGCGCCACTGCACTCCAGCTTGGATAACAGAGCAAGACACTGTCTCGAAAAAAAAAAAAAAAGTAATTCCAAAAAATCTTTGTCCTCCTCCCCCTTGAGTTTATCAATTTAGAACCAATGAATATTTGTAAAACTATATGGAATTCTTAATTTTTTAAAGTTTTTCAAAACTACTTAAAATAATTACTAAACTCAGCTAGACTTATACACTTAATAACCTAAAATTAATTTTAAAATGTTTATAATGCAATATTTTAAAAAAGCAAACTACTATAATCGAGTGATTATAACCTAATTTACTATACTCTGATTTGATATTAACATAATTTTAAAACATTATTCATGTATATTCTTACACTGCTAATGACAGCTCCACTGCAACTATGAGATCTGAGAAATTCTTAATTGATGGAATTTAACTGATCTCAATTAATTAAAAATAAATTTAAATGTCAAAAATAGAAAGTAAATAGAGATGATGTAAGTTTTTAATGTGTGATCTAAACATTGCCTATGATTAAAAATACATAATTTGCTACTTCCACTAACAATTTGCCAAGAATTTTACTTTGATCCAGACTCAAGCCATAAATGAGAGTGGTACGTTTGCATTAATATACTAGTTTATGCCCAAATACGTAGGTATTTTAAAGATTTATTTTTTATGGGATTCTTTTTGCATGAAGGCATGACTTTTATTGAATAATATTTTTGATATTGGAGAATAATTGGGAATGAAAAATAAAAAAAAATTCAGTTTGCTATTATCTGTATTTTAACAAGCATCTCCCCCACCACTTTATTCAGTTCTCTGACTGCTTGGGTCGTTAAAGAAATGTTTAATGACATCATAGGAAGGAATGACGTCACTCTTTCAATATTATGACTTAAGTGTAGGTTTAAGCAAAAGGAACAGATGGCTGCAAGAGAGAAAAACCCTTGTTTAAATTAGACTAAACCCAGAAGTTGGCTCCAAATTACAAAGTGTAATTAAAACTTTATTTTAGAATGCATTTCACAGTTTATACATCCCAGGAAGAGCTTTTTACCATATGAACTCTTCAGCTACCAGATAGCACAAAAGAGGTTGCGTTTTTCATGTAAGGCAATACACGGTTCAGGGAATGACGGTATTGAGGAGAGTGAAGATAAATCTCATAGACGTGGCAATCCTATTTGTTAAAATGTCACATTTCATGGGAATGGTGTCAGAGTCATGAAAAATTGCTTTAGAAAAAAAAGTACTCGTGGAAGGCTTTGGTGGGTAGAATGTACTGGATAGAGCACGTGGCCAGCGTTTCCCTTTCACCAGGAAGGCAAGTCTGCCCAAAATAGTATAATTTGGGATACTCCACAATTAATTATTAATTATCACCATAACTTTATTGCATTTTATTTGGCACTATTTATGAATATAAAGAATTTTGGTGCATTTTATTTTGTCAAATATTTGCCTGGATTTCTTTCTCATCCCTTTTCCTTCTTTCTTTCTCTCCTTTCTTTCTCCCTCCCTTCCCTTCCTTTCTGCCTCTCTCCCTCCCCCTTTCCCTTTCTTCCTTCCATAGGTTATACATGTTGAGGGAAAATACATAGTAAGCAATAATTAGGACAGAGGTGGGGAAAATTTGCATAACACTTTAGAGTTAAAAATAATTTTTCTGGCTGGCTCAGTGGCTCACGCCTGTAACCCCAGCATTTTGGGAGGCCGAGGCAGGAGGATCACTTGAGGCAGGAGTTCAAAATTAACTTGGGAAACATAGCAAGTCCCCATCTCTTTTATTCTTAAAAATTAAAAAAAAATTTGTTTTTAAGAATAAAAGAAACTCAGTGCCATATTCATAGGATTCTAGATGTTAAAAATACATGCACATAGCATTCCAATTGTTCTTAAACACCACTGTATTACTTAACTATATCAATATGTTTTGCTCAATTTCAGTTTGTCAAACATTTGCTTGGAATTGTTTTTGAATGACTTCCCATTAATTCACGAATATTCACAGGGATTAAATGTAAGTTCCAAGGAAACCACGTAATTATTTTTTGTGGCTTTTCACAGAAAACCTTAAGGTTAAAAATCACCGCAATTATAATTAAATAATGACTTTGAAGGCAGAGAGTGGGTTGTTCTTCAGGCTACAGCCCAGCGTCTGGTATATGGTAATTAGACATGCAAGTATTTGTGGAATGAATGAATGATGTGATATTCCACTCTCTTATTTCATCTAATTAAGAGCATGAAAAAAATATCAAAATTATAGCTTTCCAAGAGTTTGGCCAATTTGGCACGAATGATCAGAGGCAAAGGGAATAAAATGCGCTGTTGGCCAGTTCCCTAAATGTTTCCCTCTTGTTGTCTTTCAGAAACCCTTAGGTCAACTCCTCTACCTTCCTCAGCTAGGAATTTTCAAAGACAGTGATGCGCTATTTTCCTTCACTTAATTATCATTGTGCCCTTAATCAAACCCTAGGCCCTGAATTTCTATCAAAGCCCTTTGGCTTGTTGAATAGATAATCAAGTAGAAAAAAGATTCAGGCACACAGCACCTGTCTGTTGCCCCTCCAGGGGGCTCAAAAATTTAATCAGTAAGTAGTTGCTACCCAAATACCTGCCAGCCATGCTGTTTTACTCAGCTTTCATTGGTAAATAATTTTGTCATCATAAAAATACCTACAGCTACTCTGATAGTCCATTAAGGATAAAATCTTGAAGATGAATGGCAAAAAGGATATATGTGGGGTGTTTTTTTTTTCAACCGCATCTAGCCTGTATTAGATCGGAGGCCAAGGCAGTGCTATCATTACATGTCACCTGGACACGTGGGTAGAGTTTTAACAGGTAGTAAAATTATAGTAAGTGATTGAAAGGCAGAAAGCCTTCATAGATTAAGACCAAGCAGTAACACTTAAGTGCCAGGTGCTCTTTTCCAATAAATGTTGACTTTGGGTGGCTGTAACCATCAAGGGCAGCCCCCTGCAATGTTCCCTAGGGTTAAATTCACAGCAGCCAACAGGCCCATGTTTCTTAAAGGGAGCAGATGGTTACGGGACGGCCTAGACACTGAAGCAGATTTATCTTGTCAAGCTGTTATCTCTTAGTAAATGACCTTAAGCAGGTCACCAATGGTCACATGACAACAATGTAGCTCAGAGGTCTCCTAAGGTGATGGCCATTCATTAACTCTTCCCTCTCAGGGTCCCAAATGCCCCTTTTGGATAGCCATGTAGCAATTTGTTGTTGTTGTCGCAATGTGTTTATGTGTGTGTATGTGCACCCACACAAATTCATGAATCCTAATGAAGATTGTATATCTTCAAAAATATTTACCTGCTTCAATGTGATTGGGGGCATACTATAATATTTTATTTTTCTATACTCAAATGATGGAAATACCACTTTAAAGGGGAAAAATAAACTGATCATGGGTAGGTAAGACTGAGGGTCAGTCCAATTGGAGAGTCCCAGCATTCTAGAGGCGGCTATGAAGCAGAGCCACCGCCTGATTATCTTCCAATCACAGGGTAGCTTCAGAGCCTTTTTTTTGGTTTTTAATGTCTGAAAAGGCATGGTGGGGGAAATGAAATGATTTGCCATTTTGTTTTGGTTTTTATTTTTTGGAGGCGTTGTTTTGGGGATGCAGGTCTGTTTTGTGAGGCTTCTGTGCATTTCGTTGCATGAAATACATGCCCTTTGTGATTTGTCCCCATTACAGAAAGCTGAAGTCCTTGGCCTTTCAGTATGGCTCAGATTGTATGCACAGCCCTGCAGACCTCAGAGAGTCTGTGAGAGGCTGACCCAGTCAAACTTCAGCATGGCCACTGTCTTGCTGGGAACAGCCACTTCAAAGAGCTAACAATGCCTGCATCTGCCTCCCTGATTATTTTTTTCTGTTACTTTATTCGGTATGCTTTTCCGAATGCACTGCTTTTTCTAAAGCCATGTTCCCTAGCTGCCTCCCTACTGAAATGCTCATACTTTCAGGTATGTCTTTTTCATGCACTGGAACCCTGCATAATCCATCAGATAGGTACAGAATGGATGGCTGCTCTAGCGATGGTCTCAGAATTCTCTAGAATGTTCTGAGTTCATCTGATGTCAGGTCAACCTTTCCATTCTGTTCTGAGCCATTCTAGAGAGATATATTGAAACTGCAGCCACATGGAAATCTGGTAATGTATCTTTATTGTTTAACAGAAAAAAAATACATATGTGTGTGTATATACATAAATATATACATATGTGTATATACATAAATATATACATATGTGTATATATAGGTGTAGTGTATACATATATGTATATCACTAGGCAATAAAGAAAACATTTGCAATTTATATATTGTTTGATTTTATGAGCAGGGAGGTACTACTGTGGTAGAAGTAAAGGTTTATTTCACATTTTCCAATGAAAGCTTGTTTTCCACTTGTGCCAAGCATAATTTTCTAACTTACATACATGTCTAACTGTAAATAGATGGAGATAGAAAGATTCTTCTTTACGAATCATCTTGAGCCAGTTTCAAGCAGTATGGCAGACTAGATGTTCACAGAAAACCTTTCCAGCAGAATGCATGTAAAATACTGCATTATATTGAAGAGAGGGAAAAAAAACACCCTATTTTGAAATGCTTGGTTTAGCTGGTGGGAAAGTAACACTTACTTGCTCGGGGGACAGAGACAACAAGAGAGCTGAGAAAATGAGGAATAAGTTGAGACCTAGAGCTAGCATTTGCCTAAAAGGTATTAATGAGCCAAGTAAGAGAGAGCTTGGGCTTGAACTGAGTAGGAGATCAGACTGGAGACATATAAAGGGCTACTCCCTTTATATGGAAGTCAAAACCCTTGAGGATGAAGTAGGTAAAAATTTGGCCCACAAACAGTTTTTGGAGATTACAGATGGTCCCTGGCTAGTTTGCCTTAATGCTTTTTGGACTTTACAATGGCGTGTATGCAATACACATTCACTAGAAACCGTACTTCAAGTACCCAGAGAAACATTCTGTTTTCCACTTTCAGTACAGTATTCAATAAATTACATGAGCTGTTCAACACCGTATTATAAAATAGGCTTTGCGTTAGATGATTCTGCAGAAGTACAGGCTAATGTAGGTGTTCTGAGCATGTTTAAGGTAGACTACGTTAAGCTGTGGTGTTCGGTAGGTTAGGTATATTAAATGCACTTTCAGCTTACAATATTTTTGACTTACAATGGGTTTACTGGAACATAACCCATCTTAAGTCGAGTGGTATCTGCATATATCTTTCTCAGTCTTGTCTTCCAGTGAAAGGAAGGTAAGTTAAGAAAAAGTCTCCCTTGAGAATCCATAGCCCCATTCCTGCACTTGCTAAGCTGAGGGGTCAGAACTCATAGCACCTGTGTTGGTCTAAGTCTCTCAAGTCTAAAATTTAGTTTAAACAGTCACAAAAATCTTTATGTGATTCCATCTAAATGAGGTACCTAGAGCAGTCAAATTCATAGAGACAGAAAGTAGAATAGCATTTGTCACAGGCCTTGGGGAGTGAATACACTCAACATTACTGAACTGTACATTTCAAAATGTTTAAAAGATAAATTTTATGTTATGCACATTTTACCACAATTAAAAAATTTAGTATAAATTGTCCCACGTAGGTAGTGCCACAACTGCCCACCAGAAATAAAAAATAACCAAAACAAAACAGGGGTAAGGGGAAACCAACCTAACGCTCATAATAATTTCCAAGAAGACTGATCTCACAACAAAAAGTTTTACTCTAAATTATAAGGAAATAACCTCATATAAATGACAGCCAGAAGAACTAGTAAATGATATCAGAGTAAAAAAAAGGCAGTAGAAATTAGATTTATCAATTACAAGTTATACATTGTATGTTTAATATTTTTTTAAAGGTTGAATTGAACCCATGTTGAAAGGAAAATAAATTATCAAAATTAAACAAGCAGATTTGAAAAGTAACCAACTAGAACTTAACAGGTAACAGAAAAACTATATAGTTCTCAATATTATAAACCAAATAGATTGGCTAAGCGACAGATTGATTCTACTGGAAAGAGAAGTAGTAAATAGGAAGATCGAACGGAAGAAATTATAGCTCAGTGATGCAAGTGGATGGAAATACGAAAGAGATGTTAAGAAATACAGAGCATAGGTAAGAAAGTCCTACATATATCAAATTGGAGTTTGTGATACAGATGATAAACAACATGTGAGTGAAACAATATTTAAAGAGATAATGGCTGAGGCTTTTCAGAAACAACGAAAGATACATCCTTACATTCAGGAGTCCCAAGGAATGCCAAGCACGCAGTTAAAAGAAATTTATGACCAGGTACAATGGCTTATGCCTATAGTCCCAGAAGTTTGGGAGGCCAAGGTGAGTAACTTGCTTGAGCTCAGGAGTTTGAGACCAGCCTGGGCAACAGGGCAAGAACCCATCTCTACAAAAAATATAAAAATTAGCCAGGTGTGGAGGCATATGCCTGTAGTCCCAGCTTCTTGGGAGGCTGAGGTGGGAGGACCACCTGAACTTGGGAAGTTGAGGCTGCAGTGAGCCAAAATCATGCCACTGCACTCCAGCCTGGGCAACAGAGAGAGTCTCTCTCTCTCTCTCTTTCTCTCTCTCTATATATATAAATTAGTAGAAATGCAGAATACTTGAACGTGATAAACAATTATGTTCTAATAGACATACAGAACACTTATACTGTGTAATAACTGCAGAACACAATGCTTTTAAGAATCTAAAAAAATTTTATAAAATTTAAAAGTATTAGTGTAATACATTTTTGAAGGTATGACATATATCACAGTGTTTAAAAAGTATCATCCTTACTTAATAAATTTGCTACATATATCCCATATCATACAAGGCAACATTATAAAATACATTGTTTTAAATTCAAATTAAGCTGTCCAAGGTCTTACACCAATGAGAGTCAGAATTGAAAGTTCTCACTGGGTCCAAAGAGTCTAGTTTTCACATTCTGATGCAGTACCTCTGCGACCAGTATATAGAAGCACGCCTCTATTTTATCAGCGCAACCAGAAGATTCCTGAAGATACCCAAGTATGGATCTTGATACCAACCCGGTTGCCAGGAGAACCACCTTTACCCTATTGTGCCTCAGTTTCCCCATTAATACTGACTTCTCTGTTCTGCTATAACTACAACTTGTTTATATTTCCTGCACATGATTTTACAATATTTTTTATTAAGTAGAAGAATTTTTTTTTTCTTGAGACAGGGTCTTGCTCTGTTGCCTAGGCTGGAGTGTAGTGGTGTGATCATGGTTCACTGCAGCCTCAGAAGGACAGGCATTTTATCCATACATTTTGCAGGACTGTTAGTTTATTAAATAGCAATGTGTCTGGTCTGATAATCAGGATTTATCAATATGTTAATATGGCTTTACTCCAATAGGCAAGACAGAAGTAACTATATTATTAGTCTCACTGGTGCTGTATTAATTCTGTAATAAATTCAATTTAAGGCTAATGAGTAGCCTTAGCAACACTGTTAGACGCGTTCATAAAATTAACAGCAGCTGACATTTCTCCATTTCGTCATTTATTTTACTGTCCCCTATGCATCTAAAATAATACGTAGGGATTAAATGGTGAACCCCAACAAGATAGGACCATATTCTAACTCTTGGAACCTCTGAAAGTGACATTATTTGGGGGAAAAGTTCTTTGCAGGTATAATTAAGTAAATGATCTGAGATGAGATTATTCTGGATTATCTGGACAGGCCATAAATCCAATGGTAACTGTTGTTGTAACAAACAGAGGAGAAGACACAGACAGTGAGGAAAAGGCTATGCAAAGACGGAGGCAAAAACTGTAGTTATGCAGCCACAAACCGTGAAACAGCTCGATCCGAGGCTATGGAAGAAGCAAGGAAAGATTCTCCCTGCAGCCTTTGGAGGAAGCAGGGCCCTGACGATGTTTCATTTCAGACTTCTGGCTTCCAGAACTTTGAGAGACGAAATTTCTGTTGTTTAGGGGCACCCAGTTTGTGATAACTTGTTACAGCAGCAATAGGAAACTAATGCATGATACTAACCAACACATGCTATACTTATTATTTTTTATAATTGCATTTTCCAAAATTCAGATGATTCATATCACAAGTGACACAAATGTGAACATTTATATTTGCGGTTTTCTTCTCTGGGTGAAACCAGTGACGTTCCCTCCCTTTATATGTGTGATAACTTTATTACTCCAACTACTGGTAAACATTGAGCAAGTGGAATTGGCAGCTACTTTGATAGCATCCCATGAGACAAAGAAATGAAGGAGACAGTGACACCTATTATGAGTTATAAAGGATTGAGTAAATTAAAGGAAATGACTTATGCAAAATACCTTATGCAAAATACCTAGGATACTATCTGACACAGAGGAGGGACACAAAAATGGCAGCATTGACTTTTACTAATGTCAGTTGTGAAACTTTATAAATACTACCTTCCATATTGTTAGTGGTTTTCTCTACGTGATTAGTATCGCATTGACTGATTACTGTAGATTCTTAATTTGATCATGCATTAATTATATGGCGGTTTGCATCCATTTGTAAGATAGCCTGCTTACCTATCCAGGTGCGACATGACTGTTTTGGAGATGTCTGCACCTGCTTCTTGCAATATTCGGATAATCTGAAATGGTGCCCTGGAGCTCCGTCCAGGATGGATAATAACAGGACAACCAAGCTGAGCCTGGGCATGAGCTGTGGCCTGGAGAACCTTTCTTTCACTCTCAGTCAAAGGCCAGGAGCAACCAATTTCTCCAATAACGCCACACTTGATACTGGTTCCATCAGCTCCATGGAGAATTTCATTCATAAGGACATCGGTAAGCTAAGGAAGAGTGAGAAGGAACATATTTTATAGGTTGTGAAATTTATCAAAATAGATCCACCACAGTATGTGAATGAATTTATTTATTTAGTCATTCATTCTTTTAAAAATGTATTCAATATTTATCAATTAGTACTAGCCAAGGAAAAAGGCATTCTGTTGGCCAAATGACAAATCAACAAGTTGCACTAAATCCAAGATTAGATAATATCACACTGTGATTATTTAACAAGAAATTTATAGCTTTAGGAAGCTGGAGGGGGACAAAGTGACTTAATGAGAGTACCTTCAGAGTGAAGCAAGAAAAATCTATAACTTAACCTGGGGAGCAGCATCTAGAATATAGAAAGACCGCCAATGAATTGAAACTATGTCCCGTGTATCAAGTCATTCTTTTTCTTTCTTCTTTGTTTTTTTTTTTAAAGAAGCAGAGGTCTCACCATGTTACTCAGGCTGGACTTGAACTCCTGAGATCAAGTGATCCTCCCATCTCAGGCTCCCAAGTAGCTAGGACTACAGGCTTGCATCACCACACAAGGCATCAAGAAATGCTTTAATTCTCTCCTATTTATTCAGTCTTTTATCACAGACAGCATAGAAAATTCACAGCACACTATACTACTATTACACTTTTTGGTTCATATGTATAGTTACCACTAAGAGTGGTTGGAAGAATATATAATCCTCATCATCAGCATAGTCTTTAAATAACATAAATATATTTAAAAAGTCCTGGTTGGAAAATAATGCAGAAAAAATTTTGAAATACAAAATATTCTAGAGAGTAAGTGATCTTTCGCAAAGACTGAGCTGACACCCTATGCCTGTCATGCAGGCAATGGAAGATGCATATGAATATATACATATATGTGTAAACATGTATAAATAGATACATGTGTGTTTAGAAAGAGAACACATACATATGCAAAAAAGGTTTTGCAGCTTATTCTCTTTGTCCCTAAACAATTTACTTCCTTCTGCCCATTCTTGTTTAAGACCATATTATGACAAAACACAGGGGAATGAATTTCCTTCCACCTCTCCTGTTTTGTGAAAGGAGAGTGAAACATATTCACAAATGTGCCAAGTCTTTGCCTGCCAAGTTTCACCCTACAGTGAATCTTCATTGCTGGTTATTATAAAATCCAGGGTGAAAAAAAAATTGAGGTAGCATAACTGAAGATGGAAAAGTGAGGTTTACAAATAGACTGTGGTGCCAACACTGAGGACAGATACGATATACACAAATCTAACTATTACCACGTTGGATTTTCCAGTGACCAGTGCACTAAGATCTCTTTCCTTGACACTTATTATTATTATTTTCTTTTTTCTTTACCACAAGGCTTGCTTGCAAAATTGGCACTTTCTTTATGAAATACAGTGCTACTAACTGGGGCCCCAACTGGCAGATGTCTTTGCTAGCTAGCAAATTTCTGTAGCATGCCCAGCTACCTCTGAACCCAGGGCATTTCCAAAGTTCTGGCTGTTCTGAATTTACGAACAAATATTGTCAAAGAACTTAGGCTTTTTACCTGCTCCACTGACATGGCCCTGGTCTCTGAGGAGTGGGTTGCATCCACATAAAACCCGGCTCCGGATATGATATGGACGCCAGTCTCTTCTGCAAGCCTCTTCAATGTCTGCGGGTCTCGGCCAATCCCAGCGGTTGTGTTTTCCACCAAAGCCCCTCCACCATTAGCTTTAAAATACAACAATTCTTCCTTTATGGCTTCTGTCTCCTGATTTAATTGAAGGTTTTCTTTATGGGAATAGGCGTTTTTCTGAATCCAATATAAATTCTCCATCACGATAGGTTCTTTGGAAATAGCTTCTTGGCACGGGTGAGGTGGACAGTAACAGCAGTCAAAGGTCATGGCCAAGTGTTCATGGGTCAGGGTGCGGCCCAGTTTGCTCGGCTCTACAAGGCCCAAAACGGTTTGGACTTTTCCACTTAAGGAAGACATTTCTGATGGTCCCACCAAGAGATGTTCTAAAAAGAGGATTTTTTTTTCTAAAAACAAACAAACAACTACAATCAGAATATTTAACACACACATAAACCCTTGTCCGTAAGGGGTGGGAGGCTGTGAACATATACCCATGTAAGAAGGCAAATCAACAGAAATAGAGATATGATCTCACGATCCTGCTGACATCAGAATCTATCCCCACTGCAGATCTAAGTGACATGCGTGGTGTTAATTGCCTCCCACCCCTTCTACTGGAAGTCCTCTGCCTGAGTTAGTCCTAACCTTATCTACTGGAAATATTCTTTGATATTCAGTTCACTTTTCTTTAACTTAATTGTATCTCCTAGTCATAGCTATGCATTCTTGGATAAATCAACAATAATTATAATTTAAAAAATTGGGGCACAGCCAAGATGGCCGAATAAGAACAGCTCCGGTCTACAGCTCACAGTGTGAGCGATGCAGAAGACGGGTGATTTCTGCATTTCCATCTGAGGTACCAGGTTCATCTCACTATGGAGTGCCAAACAGTGGGTGCAGGACAGTCAGTGCTGCGCACCGTGCACGAGCCGAAGCAGGGCGAGGCATTGCCTCACTTGGGAAGCGCAAGGGGTCAGGGAGTTCCCTTTCCTAGTCAAAGAAAGGGGTGACAGACGGCACTCATCCCTGGGATGCAAGGCTGGTTCAACATACACAAAACAATAAATGTAATCCAGCATATAAACAGAACCAAAGACAAAAACCACATGATTATCTCAATAGATGCAGAAAAGGCCTTTGACAAAATTCAACAACCTTCATGCTAAAAACTCTCAATAAATTAGGTATTGATGGGACGTATCTCAAAATAATAAGAGCTATCTACAACAAACCCACAGCCAATATCATACTGAATGGGCAAAAACTGGAAGCATTCCCTTTGAAAACTGGCACAAGACAGGGATGCCCTCTCTCACCACTCCTATTCAACATAGTGTTGGAAGTTCTGGCCAGGGCAATCAGGCAGGAGAAGGAAATAAAGGGTATTCAATTAGGAAAAGAGGAAGTCAAATTGTCCCTGTTTGCAGATGACATGATTGTATATCTAGAAAACCCCATTGTCTCAGCCCAAAATCTCCTTAAGCTGATAAGCAACTTCAGCAAAGTCTCAGGATACAAAATCGATGTGCAAAAATCACAAGCATTTTTGTACAGCAATAAGAGACAGAGAGCCAAATCATGAGTGAACTCCCATTCACAATTGCTTCAAAGAGAATAAAATACCTAGGAATCCAACTTATAAGGGATGTGAAGGCCCTCTTCAAGGACAACTACAAACCACTGCTCAATGAAATAAAAGAGGATACAAACAAATGGAAGAACATTCCATGCTCATGGGTTGGAAGAATCAATATCGTGAAAATGGCCATACTGCCCAAGGTAATTTATAGATTCAATGCCATCCCCATCAAGCTACCAATGACTTTCTTCACAGAATTGGAAAAAACTACTTTAAAGTTCATATGGAACCAAAAAAGAGCCCACGTCACCAAGTCAATCCTAAGCCAAAAGAACAAAGCTGGAGGCATCATGCTACCTGACTTCAAACTATACTACAAGGCTACAGTAACCAAAACAGCATGGTACTGGTACCAAAACAGAGACGTAGATCAATGGAACAGAACAGACCCTTCAGAAATAATGCTGCATATCTACAACTATCTGATCTTTGAGAAACCTGACAAAAACAAGCAATGGGGAAAGGATTCCCTATTTAATAAATGGTGCTGGGAAAACTGGCTAGCCATATGTAGAAAGCTGAAACTGGATCTCTTCCTTACACCTTATACAAAAATTAATTCAAGATGGATTAGAGACTTAAATGTTAGACCTAAAACCATAAAAACCCTAGAAGAAAACCTAGGCAATAGCATTCAGGACATAAGCATGGGCAAGGACTTCATGTCTAAAACACCAAAAGCAATGGCAACAAAAGCCAAAATTGACAAATGGGATCTAATTAAACTAACGAGCTTCTGCACAGCAAAAGAAACTACCATCAGAGTGAATAGGCAACCTACAAAATGGGAGAAAATTTTCACAACCTACTCATCTGACAAAGGGCTAATATCCAGAATCTACAATGAACTCAAACAAATTTACAAGAAAAAAACAAACAATCCCATCAAAAAGTGGGCAAAGGACATGAACAGACACTTCTCAAAAGAAGACATTTAGGCAGCCAAAAAAACACATGAAAAAATGCTCATCATCACTGGCCATCAGAGAAATGCAAATCCAAACCACATTGAGATACCATCTCACACCAGTTAGAATGGTGATCATTAAAAAGTCAGGAAACAACAGGTGCTGGAGAGGATGTGGAGAAACAGGAACACTTTTACACTGTTGGTGGGACTGTAAACTAGTTCAACCATTGTGGAAGTCAGTGTGGTGATTCCTCAGGGATCTAGAACTAGAAATACCATTTGACCCAGCCATCCCATTACTGGGTATATACCCAAAGGACTATAAATCATGCTGTTATAAAGACACATGCACATGTATGTTTACTGTGGCACTATTCACAATAGCAAAGACTTGAAACCAACCCAAATGTCCAACAACTATAGACTGGATTAAGAAAATGTGGCACATATACACCATGGAATACTATGCAGCCATAAAAAATGAGGAGTTCATGTCCTTTGCAGGGACACGGATGAAACTGGAAACCATCATTCTCAGTAAACTATTGCAAGGACAAAAAACCAAACATCACGTATGCTCACTCATAGGTGGGAATTGAACAATGAGAACACATGGACACAGGAAGGGGAACATCACACTCCGGGGACTGTTGTGGGGTGGGGGGAGGGGGGAGGGACACCATTAGGAGATATACCTAATGCTAAATGACGAGTTAATGGATGCAGCACACCACCATGGCACATGGATACATATGTAACAAACCTGCACATTGTGCACATGTACCCTAAAACTTAAAGTACAATAATAATTAAAAAAAGGAAAAAAAAATTATTCAGAATCAATAACTTACATCCAAACTAACCATGTATCAGTACTGTTTCATTTGTCACTTTGTAGCTAAATTAAATATCCCGAAGCAACTGATCTTTCCTCCTTTATTTTTCTTTTTGAGGGAGAGTCTTGCTCTGTTGCCCAGGCTGGAGTGCAGTGGTGCGATCTCAGCTCACTTTAACTTCGCCTCTGCCTCCTGGGTTCAAGGGATTCTCCTGCCTCAGCCTCCTGAGTAGCTGGGACTACAGGCATGTGCCACCAAGCCTGGCTAATTTTTGTATTTTTAGTAGAGACTGGGTTTCCCTACGTTGGCCAGGCTGGTCTTGAACTCCTGACCTCAGGTGATCTGTCTGCCTCGGCCTCCCAAAGTGCTTGGATTACAGGTGTCAGCCATCGTGCCTGGCCACAACTGATCTTTCTACTGTTCTTCCACTACCCAAGCAAACAAATTTCTGTTGAAGGTCCATTATGTGTCAGAAATTAGAGCCATAAAGAAACAAAAGACGAGATCTCTGACTCACATGACTTCATAGAATATGCCCCTCCCCAAAACAACTGAGGAGCACACTTGGTTGAATAATGAAATAACGACAATAAACGAACCTCTGCAGGTTGAATGCTTGATTGTCTAGGGCACACAGAAACACACTTCAAAAATACTGAAAAGCAAAAATTCTTAGCCATAATGAAAGCGATTGTGATTTATTGAAACTGAAATCGGCTAGCTCTAAAAAGAGCAAAGCCCTCTCTATCCTCGATTTGCTTTCATTTCTAGCACAAATTAAGTGTTCACCAATGTCTATCAGTGATACGAAGAACTCCAATTCCACTGTTTTCCTTTAAAAGTACATTTCCTTTTAAAAAATTTGTTTAAATTAAAGATTAAATGGCCAGGTGCAGTTGGCTCATGCCTATTATCCCAGCACTTCTGGGAGGCTGAGGTGGGAAGATCACATAAGGCCAGGAGTTTGAGACCAGCCTGGCCAACATGGTGAAACCCCCTCTCTACTAAAAATACAAAAATTTGCCGAGTGTGGTGGAGTGTGCCTGTAATTGTAGCTACTTGGGAGGCTGAGGCAGAAGAATTGCTTGAACCCAGGGGGCGGAGGTTGCAGTGAGCTGAGATCGTGCCACTGCCCTCCAGCCTGGGAAACAGAGCGAGATTATGTCTCAAAAAAAAACTTAAAATACATTTCCTAAATGAACGGTTTATAAAGGAACAAGAGCTACTGAAAACAGTGAGGACAAACTCCTGCATGGCCAAGAGCAAAACCAGGACTCGAGTCCCACACTCTGGGAACTGAAGAAAAGGAGCATCACGTGTTTCCAAGCTCTCAAACTGTTCCTTCAAACGACATTCTGAAGTCATCATTTCCCCCATATCCCTTGAAAGCCTTCTTTGCCTTCCATTTTTTGTCATTTGTAAATTAAAATAACAAAGCACATTTCATAGACTGTCATAAAAACAAATTAGATACCACAGGCAAAAATACCTGTAGATGCATTTGGCACACAGCCCATATTCAACAAATAGTAGCTTTGTTCTGCGAATTCTAGCAACTATTCATGTAT
This sequence comes from Symphalangus syndactylus, assembly GCF_028878055.3. Classification (NCBI taxonomy): domain Eukaryota; kingdom Metazoa; phylum Chordata; class Mammalia; order Primates; family Hylobatidae; genus Symphalangus; species Symphalangus syndactylus. The sequence continues at coordinate 21,861,180 of NC_072432.2, read as the reverse complement.
TTCCTAGATTATTTCTTTTCAGACGAAGTGGCTGATGAGAGGGGAGATGATTTGGGGGAACAACGGGAAAATTTGTGAAGGGTACAGTACACACGGTAAGACAAGGTGAAAACAACACCAGAGGTCAGAGGGTGACAGAATTGTAGGCCAATTTATAGCAAGCCACTGCAATTATCTGGAACTCAGGTGTTTGAGACATACTGGCTCATAAGGCATAAATGATGGATTTAGACTTTTGGACAGAACTTAGGACTTGTGGCTAACATGGCCATTGATTTTGTTTGATAGTGCCTTTCTGGAAGCCAAGCTTCTATCAGCTAGGCAATTCAAGCGGTGGCTAGGAGAAGATCAGGCAGTGTCTGTTCAGAGAATCACCACACAGCTGCCAGGCACTATACAGGGCAATATTTTCCATTGATGATGGATAGGAATTTACTGTTCAATGTCTTATTCCTTGCTACTGAGAGCAAGAAGTATGTAGTTCATGCCTTCCGTTGATGAAATCACAGTACCATTAATAATAGATGCAAACTTCCATATGGGTTAACTGTGCTGTTTCTTTCCTTCCGGCTGACCATCTTACGGACGTGTTCCAGAGAGTCACAGAGGGGCAGAAACTGAGCTAAATTGATAAAATGCTATCACTTTTGCTAGAAAAGTACCAAACTGCATATTTAATTGATGTATATTTGAAAGAGCAATGTTGGTACGTTTCAAGCTCACAAGCTGTGAGTCTTTCTGAAAAAAAAAATCACTTAAGAAATGTCATCCCTTCTGGGAGATTCCTCTAATGCTCTCAGGCAGAACTGGCTGGCACTTCCTATGATCACACACAATGTAACCTCCACGCAAAGGATAAGAAACGATTAAAGAACAAACTGTAGCCAACATTGCTCTAAGCTGGAATGTCTTTGAGTGGGGTGGAGTATGTATCTAGAATACACGCTTCCTGTGCAGTGAGGGAGCCCTTTTCCGTCTGCATTCAGCTTGGAGGTTGCTCTCTTCTCAACATACAGGCAAGGGGCTATTCATGGCCTTCCGCCACAGAGCAGAGAGTTCACAGAACAAGGAGGAAGGCAAGGAACGATGAGAGCAGCTATACCCAATGGTGCAAACAGGACTGGTTGCCAACAAACAAAGCAGGCTTCTGGCATTTTCCAGAGTATGCCTGAGAAGCTTAAGCATCACTCACATACACCGGCACAGAAGCTATTGAGAAAGCGGGTAGCCAGAGCTATAAACACATGGGTCAAAAGTTCTGTTGCACTTCAAATGTGAAATTTGAACAATCTGAGAGACTGAGGATAGACTGCAATTACTATTACAGCCTAGCCCAGGGGAACAACTTTCTAATTCTGATGGATCTAGAACTGAAAAAGAACAGGTTTAAAGACAAAAAATAAAACGGACAAGAGAAGAGAATCAGAGAACAGTACTCCAGCACAGCTGAAAGCCAGAAACGATAAATAGGATTTGTCTTATTTAAAATATGCATGTTTAAAATATGTGTATTCTAAAACTATATGCATAAATCAACTTCTACAAAATATTTAGACAATTCACCTAATTGTTGAAGATTTGGTGTGCAGGACGGTAGTTTGGGGGCAATTTTAGTTCAGTTTCACTAAGAGTTCCTCACAGCTATTGCACCCTGGCCATTATACTTAAGATGATTCTGTCCATGTAGATTGAATATATTTTTCAGTGGCATTTTGAATTTCAGAGGGTAGGACTTTCCAGAACTCTATTTCACCTGTGAATGAGGAGAGCTTCTCTTAACTGCAATACACTGTCCTTATTTCATAAACATAGGCTCTTCTCCCACCCCGATTCTGTTATACCCAGCCCTCGACCTGGTTGAAGGTACTCGTCTAATAATTTTAAATGCAATGGTCAAATCAGGTCAGGCACAATGGCTCACGCCTGTAATCCCAACACTTTGGGAGGTCAAGGCAGGCAGATCACTTGAGGCCAGGAGTTCGAGACCAGCCTGGCCACCATGTTGAAATCCCGCCTCTATAAAAAATACAAAAATTAGCCGGGCGTGGTGACACATGCCTGTCATCACAGCTACTCGGGAGGCTGAGGCATGAGAATCGCTTGAACTTGGGAGGTAGAGGTTTCAGTGAGCCAAGATTGTGCCACTGCACTCTAGTCTGGACAACAGAGTGAGACTCCATCTCAAAAAAAAAAAAAAAAAATCCAATAGTCAAATTAGAAAATTGAGTTTTGGTGGATCAGTTTTAAGTTGAGTTTCCCAACTCCTCCCCCAACCATGAAAGGTCTAATTCTTATCATACACCCCTTGTTTCATTTTACTCATAGTATTAGGTTGGTGCAAATGTAATCACGGTCTTTGCCATTGAAAGTAATGGTAAAAACCACAATTACTTTGGCACCAACCTAATAGTTTTGTGTCTCTGAACAAACACTAACTGACAAAAAAATGGGAAGGCATCTCAGGGTTTTAGGCAGATGATATGAAGTGAAGAGCCTGGTAGCCGTGTATGAATGGATGAAGGGAGGGGGCCCGTTGTACCTGAAGGGAGCCCCATAGGATGTCGCTATTATCCAGAAAAAATCAGGTAGTGTCTTGTCTGAGATGACACCAGTGGAGATGGCAAGAAACCAGAAGCAATAAGAGGCAGAGCAGATGGAACTTTCTAACTGGACTTGCTGGTACTATAAAAGTATCCTCCAAATAAACGGACTTCTAAGAAAAAAGTGCTGTCTGGCCCAAATAGATCAGCACTTCTATTTTTTGAAGTGTTACATCACAGAGCGCGGCTGCACTCTAGAAACACTGCACTTAACGCTGACATTTGATTTGTGACAAAAATATGTTTTAAATACATCCTTTTTTTTTTTTAAAGCTTGTTTGAATACTTCCATTGTGCATACAGGTTCAGACCTGCAACATGTCTTCTTTGAAGCAGCCTGGGCCTGGACGCTGACCAACGGTGACACCAGGAGTCCCTCCTTGGACACAGTCACCACGCTTCTACTCTCTCAGATATTAATGGTGTAATGGCCCTACTGCATGTGGATTTATAACTTTTAATATTAAACACTGTCAAAAGAATCAATAACCATGCCTGAATGAAGAGAAAGAAATCCCACCACTTCAGGATACAGAGCAATAATGGGACCCAGCAAGTTCTTTAAACTGTGACATAAATAAAGCAAAACTGCTCAGAGACACAAATGAGCAGCTTGTCGTTGGAGGAAAACGTTGGGTTTCATTCCCAAGCTTTCCTTTTTTTTTTTTTTTAAATTGACTAAGAATGTGAGAAAACCTGAGGAAATTTGCAAATTCTAAACAATTACGAGGACTATGGCAGTGATGCACCCAGGAAGTGACAGCGCTGGGAAAAGGCCTTTGCAGACAGGTCAGCCTGGGAAAGGTCTCCTCCTCTGGGTCAGCTCAGGCTTTCGCCATCCTGCATTCCTTGATGTGAGCTGTTCATCTTAAACTGGTAAGTAAATTCATTGAAGCCATTTAAAAACCCAGAAAACACATCAGACTCCTTGAATGAAAAAAATCAGCTTGTGGCTTCATTAACTCTTCAATTTAACATGGGCCAGTCAACCTCAAGTCACCAGGATTGAACAGATGGCCTTTGTGTAGACTGTGGTCTACAAACTTGTAACTAGTACCACTGGCTTCCCAAATTTCTCTGTTTAGTGGCCAACTGAAAACATGTGGTTTTTTTTGTTTGTTTGTTTTTAATGGGGCTGGGCATGGTGGCTCATGCCTGTAATCCCAGCACTTTGGGAGGCTGAGGCAGGCAAATCACCTGAGTTCAGGCGTTTGAGACTAGCCTGGCCAACATAGTAAAACCCCGTCTCTACTAAAAATACAAAAATTAGTCAGCCGTGGTGGCAGGCACCTGTAATACCAGCTACATGGGAGGCTGAGGCAGGAGAATCACTTGAACCCAAGAGGCAGAGGTTGCAGTGAGCCAAAATCGTGCCATTGCACTCTAGCCTGGGCAACAAGAGCAAAACTCCAATTCCAACTCCAAAAAAAAAAACAAAAAACAAAAAACAAAAAAACGGAAACAAAGGAGGAAAAGGGAGAAGGAGGAAGAAAACAGTATTTCAACCCAGATCAAAGTGCAACATTACTCACTATAGTGACATCCTAGAGTTGGGACAAGTGCAATATTATTGTCAAGACACTGTTGGAGTAACTGACCTTTAAATTTTACTTAATTTGAAAAATGGAGATCTCATCTCTGCCCTTTTCATTCTCAGAAGGTTCCACACTCAATGCCTTGAGAATGTTTGATGTAAAATTCTTGATTTTGCTAGCAACATATATTCCTGAGAGTGAAACATACACCAAGTTACTGGAATACAATGGTTATCACTTGCTTTTCTTCATAAAGAACTCTCCACGTTGAAGTCTGCCCTCTGCTTTTTCTACAGGGGATTTTCTGTCCCATGGAATCCTAGTCATAGGTTGCCTCCCAGAAATAGCGATACTTCGAGCCAGCTGCACAAGTGGTCTTTAGCTGTATTTGATCAGTAAAGTGCCTAAAATTTGTATTACTTTTAAGTCCTGGCAAACCGTAGACAAATGTTTGCAACATGTAAAATAATCTATATTCCTGTCACAGTTTCATCCGGAAGGCTATTCTTGAGGTGGTGAGGTCTAGTTGGTAAAACGATGGGTTCACAGGCAAGAATCCATGGCTCTTCACTAAATAGCTGTGTGGGTTTGGGCAACTTACTTAACCACTCCACACCTATTTTTCCCGTCTGTGAAATGAAGGGGTTGACCAGATAACTTCCAGATGGCATCCATGCATCTGTGATTCCTTTAACTTGAAATGGATTTTATTGACTACCTATAGATCATTAACTGACAATGAAAGCTATACTTCCAGAATGGATTTTTAAAAGTATATTTTAGGCTGGGCGCAGTAGCTCACGCCTGTAGTCCCAGCACTTTGGGAGGCAGAGGTGGGCGGATCATTTGAGGTCAGGAGTTCAAGACTAACCTGGCTAACATGGTAAAACCCCATCTCTAATAAAAAAAATGTGTATTTTATATGCATGTGCAGACATCTATCTATCTATCTATCTATCTATCTATCTATCTATCTATCTATCATCTATCTATCTATCGAAAGACAGAATGAATTTCCATTTCACGTCCTTCAAAGTTTAAAAGAGAACTCTAGGTCCAGCATGGTGGCACATGCCTGTAATCCCAGCACTCTGGGAGGCCAAGGCAGGCAAATTGCTTGAGCTCAAGAATTTGATACCAGCCTGCACAATATGGCCAGCCCATCTCTACTAAAAACACAAAAATTAGCCAGGCATGGTGGTGTGTGCCTATAGTCCCAGCTACTTGAGAGGCTGAGGTGGTAGTATTGCTTAAGCCTGGAAGGCAGAGGCTGCAGTGAGCCAAAATCACACCACTACACTCCAATCTGGGTGACAGAGTGAGACCCTGTCTCAAAAAAAAAAAAAAAAAAAAGAGAGAGAGAGAGAATTCTGGGATGGAACGGTGGTTTGAACAAAACCCCAATGCCAGGCACAGCAGCTCAAGCCTGTAATTTCAGGACCGTGAGAGGCTAAGGTGGAACAATTGTTTGAGTCTCGAAGTTTGAGACCAGCCTGGGCAACATAGCAATGCCTTGTCTCTACAAAAATTAGCTGGGCATGGTGGGGCACTCCTGTGGTCCAAGCTACTCTGGAGGCTGAGGTGGGAGGATCACTTGAGCCTGCGAGGTTGAGGCTGAGGCTGCAGTAAGCCTTAATCACACCCCTGCACTCCAACCTGGCCAACAAAGTAAAACCTTGTCTTTAAAAAATAAAAAATAAAAATAAAAAAAGGAAGAACCCAAAACTTGGAGTCTTGGCTCCAATCTTTTCTGGCTGTGTGACTGTGGAGCATTTAAAAGCTTCTCATGACTTAGTTTCCTCACTTGAAAACCAGAATATCTGCCTGATTAACTACATAAGATTTGAAATAAAAAGCAAGTGAAACGATACTTAAAAGCACCACTTAAATAATAAAGTATCAGGTAGGGCATGGTGGCTCAGGCCTGTAATCCCAGCACTTTGGGAGGCCGAGGCAGGTGGATAACGAGGTCAGGAGTTCGAGACTAGCCTGGCCATCACAGTGAAATCCTGTTTCTCCTGAAAATACAAAAATCAGCCAGGTGTGGTGGCATGCGTCTGTAGTCCCAGCTACTCAGGAGGTTGAGGCAGGAGAATCATTTGAACCCGGGAGGCAGAGGTTGCAGTGAGCCGAGGCCGTACCATTGCACTCCAGCCTGGGCAACAGAGCGAGGCTCCATCTCAAAATAATAATAATATTATACAAATGTTCAGGATTATGATTATTAAACTGATAAGAACAGACACTACACTTGTTCTTAGCCAAAAGGCCGAGAAGCGATAGGATTATGATTATACATTAAACTTTGAATTATTTCCAAATATTTGCTGAGTATCCTAGGACAAATCAGTATAAACTTTTCTTTCAAAAAATTAGCAATAAGGGGCTTAAGTTTATGAACCAAACTGAAGCTACAATTTGCTTATCCTGTAAATGAATTTCTTCATTTGAGGCCTGTGATTATTAAAAGTAGATTGACAGCTGCAATTGACATCACAACTCATTAGGTTTTTGGAAATGATGCACCAAAGTGACTACAGCTACAGGAGGTCCTCATTATCCACGGATAAGCAGTACTGGAAATGACGTTTTCGATGAATGTGCTTCCTACAGTACGTTAGCCTTCATGATGACCTTCAGTGCTTTCCAATACTCAAATCCTTGTGTAGCCCCCTTCTACCCTGTACCAGAGCTGGTCTGTGAATCACTTTAACCAACAGCACGTGAATAAAGTGATGCAAAGCCAGTTTAGGACCCATATCATTGGAAGTAGCTTCTGCTTTTGTGCCTTGTGAAACCTTGAGTTGCAATGTAAGAAGTCTGGCTACCTTCCTACATGGAGAAGAGGAGGCCCTGAGACAATATGGAGAGAAAGAGAGAGGCTCCAGCCATCCCAGGGCCCCCAATCATCTCGGCCTTGCAGCCGTCCCTGTGAAGGTAGCAGATTAAGTGAGTTATCCTGGACATTCTAGTCTAGCCAAGATCCCAAATGACGTCAGGCCCAGCTAAATGCAACAGGCAGAGTCTGACCAACCCACAGAATGATGAGGGACAATACAATGGTGGTTGTTTGTAACCTCTGGCTTAGGGTTGGTGCTATAAATGTGTGTGTCCCTCCAAAATTCCTATGTTGAAATCCTAATCCCCAGTAACAGTATTAGCAGGTAGGGCCTTTGAGAGGTGATCAACTCATGAAGGTAGAGGCTTCATAAATGGAATTAGTCCCTTTATTAAGAAGACCCCAAAGAGCTCTCTCCTTCCTTCCACCATGTGAAGACCCAGCAAGATGACCATCTGCAAATCAGGACATAGGCCCTCACGAGACACCAAATCTGCCAGGGCTTCGATTTTAGACTTCTCAGCATTCAGAATGATGAGAAATAAATTTCTGATTTGTTTTGTTTTGTTTTTTTGAGATGGAGTCTCACTTTGTCACCCAGGCTGGAGTGCAGTGGCGCGATCAAGGCTCAGTGTAACCTCTGCCTCCTGGGTTCAGGCGATTCTCCTGCCTCAGCCTCCTGAGTAGCTGGGATTACAGGTGCACGCCACCATGCCCAGCTAATTTTGTGTATTTTTAGCAGAGACGGGGTTTCACCATGCTGGCCAGGCTGGTCTCCAATTCCTGACCTCATGATCCACACACCTCGGCCTCCCAAAGTGCTGGGATTACAGTCGTGAGCCACCACGCCTAGCCAAATTTCTGTTTTTCTGTAAGCCACCCAGGCTATATGATTCTGTTAGAGCACCCCGAATGGGTAGGTGGTTTTTTCACATAGCAGTAGATAATCAAAATATAGAGACCAACACCGAATAATATGTCACTTTTAAAGGGCTTAAGATTTTATGATAAAAAAAATCAAAATAAGTCATCATTATAAATATGCCCTAATGGTTAGAACAAAGAATTAGTTGAGTGTTAGGTTTGGTGGGGAGGGAAGATAATTTTTCTGACAAAATTATGTGAGACTACATTCTTTTCATGACTTTGGTATCCCAGTGATGAAAAAAGTTTTGCAAAAATATTTTTGAAGACTATCATTTTTTTTTTTTACCAAGGTCCTCTATTAACTGGTTGTTATGCAACTTCTTCTATTCTGAAGCACTTGTCTTGATACCATTCCTACCAATTTCTCCTCTTGGGCTGTTAAGGGTCTAACTCCCGGGTTCAAACAATTTTCTTGCCTCAGCCTTTCAAGTACCTGGGATTACAGGCACATGCCACCACAACTGGCTAATTTTTGGTATTTTTAGTAGAGATGACGGTCCACTGTGTTGGCCAGGCTGGTCTCGAATTCCTGACCTCGTGATCTGCGCGCCTTGGCCTCCCAAAGTGCTGGGATTACAGGCCTGAGCCACTGCGCCTGGCCAGGTACTTTATTATTTAAGTAGTGCTTTTAGGTATCATTTTACTTGCTTTTTAATTCAAATCTTATGTGGTTAATCAGGCAGATATTAGTGAGGAAACTAAGTCATGAGAAGCTTTTATATGCTCCACAGTCACACAGCCAGACTTTGGCTTTGGAGGTATTTTGGCATTTCTCCAGTATCTCTTTCAGCAGCTTCATAACAAACTGCATCTTTAAGGTTTTCAGTTTTAGTTTACAATCTCTTTGCATCATATTACTTGATATTTATGAGCATTTACAGTATTTGGCCAGACACAAAGGAAAAGATGCACAGATGCAAGGCAGGAACAGAAAGTGGTATTAAGGACATAGGAATGCTTACGGGAGAACTTTTTTTTTTCAGACAGAGTCTCACTCTATCGCCCAGGCTGGACTGCAGTGGTGCGATCTCGGCTCACTGCAACCTCCGCCTCCCGGGTTCAAGCGCTAGGATAACTAATTTTTAATAGTCCGTTCATTTGTGCATAGATATGGTTTATCTAAGTAACTAACTGGAGTGTGGTGGAGAGGAGGACTCATAATGAATACATCATGAGGTTCCACAGTATATCCCAGCACTGCATGGATTTGTCTTCCTTTGACTTCATCAGGGGCTTCGTCAGGTTAGAGGTGGGGTGGGCAGAAGGTCTCCTTTATCCCCAATAGTTACATAGTATCTAGTATTTAGTTGGCATCAGTGAGACTCAGTTGAACTGAATAGAGGGAAGGAAAGTATAATAACTAGTTTAAATCCTAATTAAAGAATGAAAGAGCCAAACGGTTTATTCTAAAGTGAATAAAGTACAATGTGCTTTAACTCTAAAATTCCAATAAAGTTTTTTCCTTTTTTTTTTTGTTGACGTTTGCAAGGAAATTGGGCATGTAATATGGAGAGCTATGCCCTAAGACCTACTCAATTAAATTACTCTACAAATAATTACTTTTTCTTTTATGTCCAGACAAACATGAAGTCTGGTTTAAATTTTGACTTCTTAGTGAGAAATGAAAAGAATAGAAGCTACGTACATAAAATTCTCACTTCTACAAACTAAACCTGAAGCACAGTGTATTTTTTATAAATTCCAGAGGGTACAAGATAATAGAAAACTGTTAAAATTTCAAAAAGCTGTCCAGAGGTCCAAATACCAAAGAAGTAAAGTATTTATTAGGAATTACTATCCCTACATAAGCCCCAAAACATGGTGGGGGAGAAGGACTGTATTAATCTGTTATCACACTGCTAATAAAGATATAACTGAGACTGGGTAATTTATAAAGGAAAGAGGTTTAATGGACTCACGATTCCATATGGCTGGGGAGGCCTCACAATCATGGCGGAAGGCAAATGAGGAACAAAGCCATGACTTACATGGCAGCAGGCAAGAGAGCTTGCACAGGAGAACTCCCATTTATAAAAACAGCAGATCTCGTGAGATTTATTCATTACCAGGAGAACAGTAAGGGGGAAACAGCCCCCGTGATTCAATTATCTCCACCTGGCCCCACCGTTGACATGTGGGGATTATTACAATTCAAGGTCAGATGTGGGTGGGGACACAGTCAATCTGTATCAGGCATACATGATTCCAGTTTTATCGTGGGATAAATGCTAAATAATAAAAATAATATCTATATAATACTTAAGGAACTTATACTAGCAATGCAAGAAACACCAAATAACCAATTGCAATTTTTTATTTATAGATATCCAGCTACACATTCGAGAAAAAATCTTTCCATTTAAAATAGTAACTTAGTCTTTAAAAGTTAGCAGTAGTCATATTGTGGGAATCCAATAGAAAGCATCACTTGAGAGACAGTTACAACAAATCCAGCCCATTCACTGACTTGTTTGTGAAAACAGGAAGATTGTAGTGAGCGTGGAGATATGACAACCTCCTAGCCACAACGCTGGCAAAAGTGCAAATTTGCCCAACTTGTCTGAAAAGTAATTTAGCAGTAAGTATCCCGAGTCTTAAAAATGTTGCCCTGCTGGTGAGAATCTGTCTTAAGGGAATATTTTGACATGTGTAAAAAAGATTTATGCTCAAAGAGTCCATTATGGCATTATATAGAATGGCAACAAAATGTCTTATAACATAGGAATGTTTACATATAAACAGGATGGAACATTACGCAACCATTCAATTATATTTGCAAAGAATATTTAATGACATAGAAAAATGCTCTTATATTCTGTATGCTCTTTGATGTAAAGAAAAAAATGAGGAAAATAAAGAAAAATGCTCCTATTACCTGAAAAAGCAAAACACAAAACTAGTTTAAGTAAATTAAGTGCGATAAAAATTTATACGGAGTGTATGTATCTACACATAAATAGGACTTAACAGCCAGAGATACTAAAATGTTAAGCTTATCTTTGAGCGGGAGGAGTGAAGATCGACCATTTTTATTCCTTCATTACACTTTAATGTATTTTCCAGTTTTTAATGTTTATGACATTTATAATCAGTAAAAGGGAGTAAAATGAGAAAAGATCAATGTTACTAGTGTAAATCCATCGGATGCTTACACTAATGTCACAGGTAAAATAGTAAAATACAGATTTTGAATCCCCCAACCAAAACAGACAACGAGTTATGAACTCAAGAGCTATTTCAAATTCTTTATTATCACAAAGCTGCTAATTGCCTGTCTTGCCTGAGACCTGATATTGTTCCTGCACAATATTTCAGATCCAATTACATGCCTTTCTAGTGCTATGGTTCATTTTAATTCAATTCAAGCTGTTTGAGGTAGTCCATCGCTGACTGATTTTGACTTTGGTGGAAGTCTTGAAGCCCAGTGACAATTCTGGAAAAAGCTCCATGGCCTGAATAATTCTTATCACAGTTAAGCCAGACCAGGAACAAGATCTCATTTGAACACACTCATGTGAGGGGTTAGCAGCGGAAATGGAGGCGGGGGTGTTGTGAAGGGAACTTCCTAATCATAAATTAGGAAGTGTCAGTCATCATTTTTAAGTCAAAAAAAAAAAAAAAGAATCAAGAACAATAAATTTTAAGTAAAGATAAACCATAAAAATAGAACCATAGAAAGAAACCTTTTTAAAGAACAGATCCGTAAGAAGAATTTTTTTTGTTTTTTTTTTGAGATGGAGCCTTACTCTGTCGCCCAGGCTGGAGTGCAGTGGCACAATCTTGGCTCACTGCAACCTCCACCTTCCGGATTCAAGTGATTCTCCTGCCTCAGCCTCCCAAGTAGCTGGGATTACAGGCACCTGCCACCACACCCAGCTAAGTTTTGTATTTTTAGTAGACATGGGGTTTCACTCTGTTGGCCAAGCTGGTCTTGAACTCCTGACCTCAAGTGATCCGCCTGACTTGACCTCCCAAAGTGCTGGGGTTACAGGCGTGAGCCACTGCTCTCTCCCAAAAAACCTTTTTAATGGAGGGCGAACAGCCTCAACAAGATGAAATAAAAAGTTACTATGGATTTGATAAATATGTATTAAGCAGTTAATAAGTGTAAGATGCTATGAGAGGCAGGTAAGGTCTACGGGAGATACAAAGATAGATAAGAGTCCTGTGGCTTCATTTGGAGGCTGGGAACCAACAATAATGCCTTTTGTTCATTGACTAAGCTTCTGCTATGTGTTGCTTAAAGCACTTTACATCTCTTATCTCAAATTCTCATGAATGCATTGCTAGCTTGATATTCTACGAGGAAAGTAAGGCCAAGAAAAGTTAAGAAACTTGCCCCTGGACTGAAAGGCTGCAATTCCAACCTGAGTCTGCTTAGAGAATGCAAAATATTGACTATGAACAGCACTTCATACAGAGTTCTGTTAAGATTAATTAGACCAGTTTAGCCAACAATGACAATAGATAGCAACCTTATTGGAAAATTACCATGTGCCAAGCCCAGCACTTGGTAATTTACATGACATGTCTACATTTTTCACATTCTCTCTGATGCAACATCTACAAATGCTCTTATTTAAATTAAAAAAAAAAAAAAAACCAGCCAGGCATGGTGGCTCATGCTATAACCCCAGCACCACTTTGGGAGGCTGAGGCAGGAGGACTGCTTGAGCCCAGGAGTTCGCAATCAGCCTGGGCAACAAAGTGAGACCTCATCTCTAGAAAAAAAAATCCCAAAATTAGCCAGCCATGGTGGCACACACCTGTGGTCCCAGCTACACAGGAAGCTGAGGCAGAAGGATCACTTGAGCCTGGACTCGAGGCTATAGTGAGCCATGTTCATGTTCTCAGAAACAAACAAGAAAACAAAACAAACTCAGATTTCATCCAAGACTCCTGCCTCACCCACACCCACTCAGTTTCTAAATCCTGTAAATTCCACCACTTTAATAGCTCTTTGATTCATCTTTTCCCCTTCATTCTCACAGTCACGATCTTAGTAGGAACCACCATCATCTCACAGATGGATTCCAGTAAAAGCTTCTCAGCAGTCTCTCTGGCTTTGCAATCCACCTTAGGAAGCCTATACAGCGCTCTTTCTAAAACGCAGACATGAATGTGTCTCTCCCTGAGTCTTATTCTAATCTTAAAAAACAAATGTGAACATAGAGCCTGATAGTACCCTGTGAACCCACTCTGCACTCACCTGCCCTTTCCTGGACTTCATCTTCTCCCCTGTCCCAAGGTCTCTGAGCAGGTTTCTGCCTCTTTGCTCTCAGCTTGCAAATCCAGCCTATGCCCACTCTGCCTCCCTAACCCTTTCCCAGTCCTGGCCAACTTCTACTCGGCCTTCAGCACTCTTCCTAACTAGCAGACTGTCCTGTGGTTCCTCCTTGTTGCTCAAGCAATACGGGTAAGACGTCAATTCTAGGTACTTTCATAGCACCTCAAGTTTCACCTTAATAATGCACTTCTGATTTTTGTTTTTTGGCTTTTTTTCTTTTAAGAGACAGGGTCTCACCCTGTCACCCAGGCTGGGGTACGGTGGTATGATCGTAGCTCACTGCAGCCTCAAACTCCTGGGCTCAAGCGATCCTCCCACCTCAGCCTCCTGAGTAGTTGGGACTACAAGTGCATGCTGCCACACCCAACTATTTTTTTTTATTTTCTATAGAGAAAGGGGTCTCCCTATGTTGCCTAGGTTGGTTTTGAACTCCTAGACTCAAGGGATCCTCCCACCTTGGCCCCCAAAGTACTGGGATTATAGGCATGAGCCACTGCACCCAGCTACCTTCTTCTGTTTTATGTCTTTTCCATCAGACTTTGAGCTCGTTGGGGTGAGTCACATCTTCTTTGCCTCTCAATCCCCAGTTCCCTGCAGTGCCTGGTACATAGTATGTATTTAGCGAACATCTAGATGCTTGCTTGTTTTAGTCCAGCATTATCCACAAAGGGTTTGAGGAGACTTGCACAAAGGAAGCACACAATAAAGAAAACAAAAATTAAAGCAGAAGCAAACAAATTATAAATAGAAGTGGAATTAGCACTAGAAAAGAACAACATAAATGTGTAGTTAATAGAGGTTAAAAGTTATTTTTTAAAAAAGAGCTAAACATTTTCCTGGAATCTTTTTTGTTTTGAGATGGAGTTTTGCTCTGTCACCCAGGCTGGAGTACGGTGGCTTGATCTTGGCTCACTGCAACCTCCGCCTCCCGAGTTCAAGTGATTCTCCTACCTCAGCCTTCCAAGTAGCTGGGATTACAGGTGTCTGCCACCATACTCGGCTAATTTTTGTATCTGGAGATGGGGTTTCGCCGTGTTGGCCAGGTGGGTCTCATACTCCTGACCTAAAGTGATCCGCCCGCCTCTGCCTCCCAAAGTGCTGGGATTACAAGCATGAGCCACCATGCCTGGCCATTTTCCTGGAATCTTTATTTAATATATTTCTGACAATAGATAATTCTGAGATCACAGCACAGCCCTTTTATGGAATATCACATTATTTTCCCAAATCGGAAGATCTAAAAATTATTAAAAAGCATGGAAAATGTTTTTCCAAAAGTGTTTGGGCTCTGGATTTTGAAGCCAGGTTTGTTTTTTCAACTTTCCTGTATCTTCACACTCCAAGTTCTCAAAAGGCAGCAAATATACTATTTTATTTTACTATTATTATTTTTTGAGATGTAATTTTACTCATGTTGCCCAGGCTGCAGTGCAATTGCACACTGCAACCTCCATCTTCCGGGTTCAAGCAATTCTCCTGCCTCAGCCTCCCGAGTAGCTGGGATTACAGGCACCCACTACCACACCTGGCTAATTTTTGTATTTTTACTAGAGACAACGTTTCACCATGTAGGCCAGACTGGTCTCGAACTCCTGATCTCAGGTGATCCACCCACCTCAACCTCCCAAAGTGCTGGGATTATAGGCGTGAGTCACTGCACCTGGCAGCAAATGTACTATTTTAGATTATTCTTCTGTACCCAACTACATAGGAATACATAGTCTTTTTAAGTTTTGTTTTTTTGTTTTTGTTTTTTTTTAACTTTCCCTTACTATCCACAGTAGTGCCCTCTTATCCAAAGAAAATCTGTTCCAGGGCCCCCAGTGGATGCGTGGAACCGCAAATAGTATCTAACCCTGTAGAGACTATGTTTTTGTCCCATATATACATACTTATGATAAAGTTTAATTTATAATTTAGGCACAGTAAAAGATTAACAACAATAACTAATAATAAAATAGAAGAATCATAACAATATGCTGGAATAAAACTTACGTGAATGCGGTTTCTCTCCTCTCTCTCTTTCTGCCTTAAAATATCTTCATATTTTCAGACTGTGGTTGACTACAGGTAACTGAAACCACAAAAAGCAAAACCATGGATAAGGGGAGAGTAGTAGTGTAAGAGCCAGAATCTTGAGCATATAAAAAATAACAGCAAGTGACTTCATCTCCAAAGACATTTCCTATCTGCATTGGTGGAAGTCAACTGAAAATCAGAAAACTAAAAATACTTAGTAAAATTACTGCAGGTGACTCATGGCCACAGGTCATCCTTTGTAAGAAGTAAAACTGGATAATGGCTCCTAGGCAAATGTTTTAAATGTATAGACCATCTACAGGAATTTCTTGCTAAGGCCGTTTAATTTTTAAATAAACTTTGAATCACAGAAAGGCTGTATGATTCAGTTGCACAAATAACAATACAGTATATCTAAAAGGTATTTCCCACACAAGTCTCCCCAGGTCCTTTGAAGATCACACAGTAGACTCTCTGAGAAAAGTCTTGATTTCGGCTACTATGTTTTGCTAATCCAGAGTTTAAAAGAATCAGGCCAGGTCCAGTGGCTCATGCCTGTAGTCCCAGCACTTTGGGAGGCAGAGACAGGTGGATCACTTCAGGCCAGGAGTTTGAGACTAGCCTGGCCAACATGGCAAGACCCCATCTCTACTAATAATACAAAAATTAGCTGGGCGTGGTGGCCCATGCCTGTAATCCCAGCTACTTGGGAGGCTGAGTCACGAGAATCACTTGAACAGGGGAGGCAGAGATTGCAGTGAGCTGAGATGGTGCCACTGCACTGCAACCTGGGTGACAGAGCAAAATTCTGTCTCAAACAAACAATCAGTGCAGGTACCTGTTTTTAGATGGTCTAACCTAGCCTGTTTGGTGTAAAAAAAAAAATGGTAGTTATCACAGAAAAAGGTCTGACAGCCACTAGCAGGGGGCTCAGAGACTTTTCCATTCTGACTGTAACCCTTGCCTTGCTTGGGTCTGCTATCTGCCTGGACACCTGTCTGGGAAACTCAACACCATAATTGATGAAAAGGACAGCTGTACTTGTAACTAGACTTTGTTTTGATAACTAACTCCATTCCCATGCTTGGAACACTATGTACAACTCTAAGCTATAACAATGATATGGTTTGGCTCTGTGTCCCCACCCAAATCTCATCTCAAATTGTAATCCCCATCATCCCTACATATTGAGGGAGGGAACAGATGGGAGGTGACTGGATCATGAGGACGGTTTTCCCCATGCTGTTCTCATGATAGTGAGTGGGTTCTCACAAGATCTTACAGTTTTATGAGGCAGTTTTCCCTGCTGTCACTCGCCCTCTCTCTCCTGCTGCCATGTACGACATGCCTGATTCCCCTTCCACCATAATTTTACGTTTCCTGAGGCCTCCCCAGACAGGCAGAACTATGAGTCAATTAAACCTCTTTCCGTTATAAATTACCCAGACTTGGGTAGTATCTTTATAGCAGTGTTAGAATGAACTAATACAAACAGCAATTGCACAGAGGCAGATGCTCAATAAATGTCTGCTCAACCAATGAGCAAATATTTAGTTCTGTTCTATCCACCCTTCAGTTCCACACTGATGGAATGTAATTTCAGCCACAAGCAAACCTGTTTTCATTGGCATTATGTCCTCTTCATAGGCTTGTGACCAACAATCTTTATGCTTCCTGAAATATTAAGAAAAACTGCTTTGATTTACAGATCTGAGGGGGTAACTTGGGTCTTAAGTTCTCAGGGCATAGGAAGGGAATACAAGGAAATCAGCTTTCCAAACGTGCTCATTTCACCTGCATACATTTCAATTGAATGTTGCAAATGTTTGCTGAGTATCTACTAACTTCAACTGAAGATATGCAGGGAAACAAAGATGAAAAAGAAACAATCCTGGCCCTAGGAGAGGAGCCACCAACACAGTGTCTAGCACATATATGGTAAGCATTCAATGAGACATTCATTGTTTTTCTATATTCATAGGATACTTATGATTCAAAGCAGAGTGCAGTAAATGTTAGGAGAGAGGTACTGATACGGGTTGGCTGTGTCCTCACCCAAATCTTATCTCGAATTGTAGCTCCCACAATTCCCATGTGTCATGGAGAGACCCAGTGGGAGGTAATTGAATCACGGGGGTGGGTCTTTCTCATGCTGTTCTCGTGATAGTGTTTAAGTCTGACGAGATCTGATGGTTTTATAAAGAGGAGTTCCCTGCATGAGTTCTCTCTTCCCTGCTGCCATGTAAGATGTGACTTTGCTTCTCCTTCCCTTCCGGCCATGATTGTGAGGCCTCCCCAGCCATGTGGAACAGTGAGTCAATTAAACCTCCTTTCTTTATAAATTACCCAGTCTCAGGTATGTCTTTATCCGGAGCATGAAAATGGACGGATACAGGTACAAAGCAAGTGCCCTGTGAAGTTGGTATGGACAACATTCACTGATACTGGAGGAATGAGAAGGCTTCCTGGAGGAGGTGGCATGTCACAGAGACATTCTGATGATATGAGCAATGAGGAGCATGTTTCCAGACTTTAAAGCATCCCGTAAAGGCTGATTGTAGGTTGCACATTAGCTTACAGTGAAAAATACTGACACAAGGGCTTGGCCCAGAGGATAAGAACTACATTAGGGCAATCATTAAGTAGGCAGTTGGAGTATAGGTTGAAAGCTGGAGAAACCGGAGACCAGGAGACGAGTCAGGAAACAAAAGTAATTTTCCTTGTTCCTCAGCGATCTTAAAAGCAGGACTGTGTTTCAGGGGAAACACAAGCCTGAATAAATACTCTTTTCCCCCCTGCTCCAACTTATAAAAGTATTGTAATAATCATAGTTTGAAAACAAAATAGGAAAGCCTTCAAAGTTGAATAAAACCAGCATGACCTGAATACCTAACTGATCTCTCAAATGTGTTTATTGATAGGAAAAAAGTTAAATTAAAATGCTTAGAACAATTAGAAAGTTCCTAGGAATTGAATTCTGAACTCTCAAGCCCACAACGATGACCACTATTAATAAAGTATTGTATGGAAGTGTCTTCATAAAACTCTGACTATATTAAACCCTCAGCTTTCTATATTGCTGGTTTCATTACCTTCAAAAGATTATGGAAGATCAGAAGTGTTATCTACCATAATAATGCTGTGTATTTCTCTGAAGAGCTTAGATCCTCTACACACTTTAATTAAATCTCCTAATGTACTGGTGAAATAGGCAAGGGATCAACAGAAGGTGAGTCATCAAAAACAGTGGAAGACCGGACCATCGGATGTACTTTGAGATGAAATCCACTTTTATTATTATTGTTCCCATTTCACCAATGAGGAAATGGGGTTATTATTGAGACAAGGATGATGAGCTGTATCCCACTTTCACTAAAGGCAGAATCCACTGCTATAGGTTCCGTAAGCAACTCGTGGGAGACCTTTAAAAATAGTATAACAACCATGACCTCTGAGATTTCTCCTTTGGGAGTCAACCAACACTTATTAATAAACACCTAAAATGTAGGCCAAAGAAAATATGCATTGGCTGGGCGTGGTGGCTCATGCCTGTAATCCCAGCAGTTTGGGAAGCCGAGGTGGGTGGATCACCTGAGGTCAGGAGTTCGAGACCAGCCTGGCCAACATGGCAAAACCCTGTCTCTACTAAAAATACAAAAATTAGCCGGGCATGGTGGCACCCGTCTGTAATCCCTGCTACTCGGGAGGCTGAGGCAGGAGAATTGCTTGAACCCGGGAGGCAGAGGTTGCAGTTAGCCATGCATCACCTGTTTCTTATAAAAGAACACAGGACAAGAATCCCAATTTATCATGATAATCCCAATTATCATTTGTCATGATAATCTCTTAGCTTTAATTAAGTGGTTTATCAGGAGCTTGGCTGAGTTCTTCCCTCTGTCTCCAAGTTTCCCTCTGCTTGAGAGATGATCGAGCATCAGTATTTTATTTTTTATTTTTTTATTTTTTTAGACAGAGTCTCGCTCTGTCACCCAGGCTGGAGTGCAGTGGCACAATCTTGGCTCACTGCAACCTCTGCCTCCCGGATTCAAGCGATTCTCCTGCCTCAGCCTCCCCAATAGCTGAGACTACAGGCACCTGCCACCAAGCCCGGCTAATTTTTTGTATTGTTAGTAGAGATGGGGTTTCACCATGTTAGCCAGGATGGTCTCAGTCTCCTGACCTTGCGATTTGCCCTCCTCAGCCTCCCAAAGTGCTGGGGTTACAGGCATGACTCATCACGCCCGGCAGGCATCAATCTTAAGGAGGTAATGTTAAGAGTAGATATGTGGCCAGGCACGGTGGCTCATGCCTGTAATCCCAGCACTTTGGGAGGCTGAGGCAGGTGGATCACTTGAGGCCAGGAGTTTGAGACCAGCCTGGCCTACAAGGTGAAACCCCGTCTCTACTAAAAATACAAACATTAGCCAGGCATGGTAGTGCATGCCTGTAATCCCAGCTACTCAGGAGGCTGAGGCAGGAGAATCACTTGAACCTGGCAGCCGGGGGCTACAATGTGCTGAGACTGCATCACTGCACTCCAGCCTGGGCAACAGAGTGAGACTCTGTCTCAAAAAAAAAAAAAAAGTAGATTATGTGGAAGACAGTACAAATCGCAGGGCTGGAAAAATTGCAAAGACGAGAAAACTCACAACAAGTCTTAACTCTTGGTTCTACCCTTAGGATACTGGTATAAACAAACCCTAAAGTCAGACTCAGAAAAACAAACATACATGCCACCATCATATATGATTTAATTTGTAAACCAACTGTACTTCTAATAAAGGAAATAAAGGAAGTAAACCACTTTGACAGATTATCCCCCGCTTTCTCAATCCAACCACCTCTCAAAAAGTCCTAGGAAGACTGGGCATGGTGGCTCACACCTGTAATCACAGCACTTTGGGACGCCGAGGCGGGTGGATTGCTTGAGGTCAGGAGTTCAGGACCAGCCTGGCCTTCATGGGGAAACCCCATCTGTACTAAAAATACAAAAATTAGCAGGGCGTAGTGGCAGGCGCCTGTAATTCCAGGTACTCGGGAGGCTGAGGCAGGAGAATCGCTTGAACCCGGGAGGCAGAGGTTGCAGAGAGCCGAGATCACGCCACTGCACTCCAGCCTGGGTGACAACAGCAAGACTTCGTCTCAAAAAAAAAAAAAGTCCTAAGAAATACGGTTATGGCTTCCAGTAAAACAGAGACCCCAGTTTGAAAAAAAAAAGTCATGAAAAAGATATATGTTGTCATTTTAGGTAACGATTTGGTATCACTCAAGTCTTTTTTTTGTTTGTTTGTTTTTGTTTGTTTTTCTTGTTTGTTTTTTTTTTTTTTGAGAGGGAGTTTCACTCTTGTTGCCCAGGCTGGAGTGCAATGGCACGATCTCGGCTCACTGCAACCTCCACCTCCTGGGTTCAAGCGATTCTCCTGCCTCAGCTTCCCAAGTAGCTGAGATTACAGGCATGTGCCACCCCACCCAGCTAATTTTGTATTTTTAGTAGAGACGGGGTTTCTCCATGTTGGTCAGGCTGGTCTCGAACTCCTGACCTCAGGTGATCCGCCCACCTCAGCCTCCCAAAGTGCTGGGATTACAGGTGTGAGCCACCGTGCCCAGCAAAGCATTCTAGGCAAAGAGGACAGTCAGTGCAAATTCCAAATTCTTATTTATTTATTATTTATTTTTTTGGGACGGAGTCTCACTCTGTCGCCCAGGTGGAGCGCAGTGGCGTGATCTCAGTTCACACCATTCTCCTGCCTCAGCCTCCCGAGTAGCTGGGACTACAGGCGCCCGCCACCACACCTGGCTAATTTTTTGTATTTTTAGTAGAGACGGGGTTTCACCGTGTTAGCCAGCTATGGTCTCGATCTCCTGACCTCGTGATCAGCCCGTCTCGGCCTCCCAAAGTGCTGGGATTACAGGCATGAGCTACCGCGCCGGGCCAGTATCACTCAAGTCTTAAAAAGGTAATGGAAATGCATATAATGAAACCCTAGGGCAATATATGGTTATAAAATAGGTATATTGATTCAGAATATGCTTAAAATGGTTTGATGATTATAAAAATGAAAAGACAAAATCAAAATTTTGTTGAGAGTTTGTAGAACTCCAAGTTTAAGAAAAAATTGCTTTAGAGGTAGCCTTTATTAACGGTCTAGGAAAGAACTCAAAGTAACAAATTTTGTCTAGTCCTAAGAGAGTGTGGCACCTGACAGAAGTGTTTTGGGGAAAGACTAGTATTTGATGTACTAAAAGTAAGGTAACAAACAGCTGATTTCAACTCCTGAAAGCTGATTTACTACAATGGGGTCAAGGGCAAATCTGTAATGACTACATGTGTCATAGAGCAATAATCATTCTTTCCCAGTCTTTGAGATGGCTGAGAAAATACTCTAACCGAATTCTAAATTCTCTAGAGAAAAGGTCTAGCAAAAATAGAAAAAAATCTCTACTATCAAATAACAAATTTTAATTAACTCATATATATAATTATATATGTAATTAAATATGAAGGAATTTAATATTAATTTGCTTAAATTTAATTTGCTTATGTATTTTCCCCATAAAAATAAGCTGCAGTAAAATATTTAGAAAGGTTTGTCTAGCACCATAGCTTAACTGAGCACCTCAATCATTGCTATCACCTGCTTCCTAAGAATTCACAGAAAATTATATATTTAAAATATTATTTGACACAATGATTTCTCTATATACTTATATTATTATGCAAGCAAAAAATCTCCTTTCACTGTAGTTTTAACTACAGTAAAATTTAACAATATTCCGATATATCAAATGACTGTAATTTTCGGCCAGGTGCAATGGCTCACGCCTGTAATCCCAGCACTATGGGAGGCTGAAGCACGCGGATCACCTGAGGTCAGGAGTTCGAGACCAGCCTGGCCAACATAGTGGAACCCTGTCTCTATCAAAATTACAAAAATTAGCCAGGCGTGGCGGCAGGTGCCTGTAATCCCAGCTAATTGGGAGGCTGAGGCAGGAGAATCTCTTGAACCCGGGAGGTGGAGGTTGCAATAGGATGCCTGGGCAACGGAGTGAGACTCTATTTAAAAAAAAAAAAAAGACTGTAATTTTCATCTCTTTTCGATTAGATTTATAACTGCAACTTTAATGATTTTAATAAATGTCTTAAATAAAAAAAGAAAGTTTAAGTCAAATCACAAATCTACTGCTAAAAAATGTCAAATTATTAAATGCCATCCAAGTAAGGACTGGTTTTAAATTTAGATTAATGGTTTTTAAAGTAGGTAAAATATATTATTAAATATTAAAATGTATAATGCTTAAAATGAAAATATTTGCATTTCAATTAATGTTAAATACTATTTGATTTTAGAATTTTTGAGCTGGAATAAACTAAGGAGATTGTTTAATCTGATGACTTCATTTTCAGATGCTAAAATGGAATCCTTAATCTTTTGAAGGTCAGATAGCCTAAACTAGAACCCAGTCTCTCAATTTGTCCAGTGTTCGTTTTACTAAGCTATGTAGGTATTTACTATGAACATCAAAATTAGTTATTCTTGTCTCTATTAATACAGAAGTATTAACCCAAGGTAACATCACATCTTAGCCTAAAAAAGAGGCTATGCTAACCCAGGACCAGAAGACCTGATCTCAATTCCACTGTTCACTGAATGACACGAAGCAAGCCCTTTAACTGCAGTGTGCTTTCCTTTTCCTAATTAGAAAAATAAGACTCTAGTAATTTAAATTGTCTTCTTCATTTGCAAGAAGGGGTAATAAAAATAACTCTGGGCTGGGCGCGTCGGCCCCCGCCTGTAATCCCAGCACTTTGGGAGGCCGAGGCGGGCAGATCACCTGAGGTCGGGAGTTTAAGATCAGCCTGACCAACATGGAAAAAACCCGGTCTCTACTAAAAATACAAAATTACCCAGGCATGGTGGCGCATGCCTGTAATCCCAGCCACTCGGGAGGCTGAGGCAGGAGACTCGGTTGAACCCGGGACACGGAGGTTGTGGTGAGCCATTGGGGTGGGGTGCCATTGCACCCCAGCCTGGGTAAGGAGAGCAAAACTTGGTCTAAAATAAGTAAATAAATAAATAAATAAATAACTCTGAAATATACAGCATATCTAAGTGCAAAGCAAATACTTAATAACAAAAACTCAACTATATTTAAACCAAGGAGCAAGAACTACTTTGAGTCATAATTAGGGGAGAATACATAGGAGCTTGTGTGTGACCTTAGCACATCTGAACTAGCAGATGCAGGGGTGTATCTAACAAGTTCTGTAGTTCCTAAATGTTCCTAGTTTTTTCAAAATAATCAATGTTTATCTAAACCATACAATAATTATCAGTTTGAGAACAAATTAGAGCCCTATGATTTCTCAAAGGCCCCACTGATTCCTTAAACAGAGACAAATGTGGAGTAGCTACAGTACTGCTAGTAGAATCTGAAGAATTTACTATAGACCCACCCTGTAACTGATATATGCACAGTATAAACCTTTGCAAGTATGGTTCTCTAATAGTAAAATATACTTGCCCAAGTGACACGTAAAATCGTCCAGCTTGAGCTGACCTTTAAAAAACAAACAAAACTTATCAACTGGAATCTCTTGGATAAGAAATAGATCTTGCGACTGGAAGGGGTGAGAAGAATCACTAAGTAGGTTTTAAAAGTGTTGTAGAATGCAAATTTTTGAAGAAAAATACATTGATACTATGCATGGAGAATAGTCTGAAAGAAAATACCCAGAGATGCTAATATAGGTCATCTCTGGGGGTAGAATTTGTAAAGTTTTTTTAAAATCTTTTTTCCCTTTGCACTTATCTGTTCTGTCTGATTTTGAATATGGACTAATTTTGTTGTATATAAAAAAGGTTATTATTCATGGAAAAAAATTTTGCTTTAGTCTCTTGTATTGTGGGAGGTAAGGTGCTTTATGCCCACTTCAAAAACAAAACACAAAGGCTGTCAATGTTAGCCGTTGTGATAGGAATGGAAATTGGACCCACGCTTCTTGTGTCTTGGTACTGTTTTTGGTTGCTTTAGAGGACCAGCAGAGAGGGAGCAAATCTGGAGAAGCACCTTCGGAGACAGCTTTCACACCCAGTAAATACTAAAGGGCAGACTTGCAAATGGTTTCTAGACACTTCTAAGCTTACACTCGCCATGCACTCCTTCCCCACAACTTTCATTCCTGGATTGCACGTCTCCGTCTCAAATTTAAACAAGCATTGCTTTCAGTGTTTAATTACAATTTAATGGAAATATGACTTGCATTCCAATTAGCTTTTGGTTTTCACATCACGAATGTGCATCCAAGTTATTGTGTCATTATAATCTCATGTTATAATGGCTTCATAATGCAAGTCCCTGCAGGGTTGAATTAGTAGTTTCCTATGGTAATCGCCCATCACTATAATATCATAATCGCATAAGCACAGTCCCCACATGCATACACTGCAATCACTTTGACATTGTAAGCGCATTTTAATAGTATTAGCATAGATTCTCCAGAGAAATCATCTCATTGTCACTGCATTACCATATAAGATTAATTGTGATGGAGCCAAGTTGTTATGATATGAGAGCTTAAAAAAAAAAGTGCCGGGCAGCAGCAAAGCATTTCACTCCTCAAAAGTTCAATCCATTCTGCAGTCAGGTCTTCCTATAATCCTTAATTCAATATAAGGTCCTTCCACAAGACATCAGGGTTTCTTTTGTTTTGTTTTTCTTTTTCTTTGCTGATGGTTCATACAACAGTAATAAATTGGGTCAGACCCTCTCTGCCGTAGAGACAGGAAAAGCAGACATAGTGCCTGTCTTCAATGAGTTTGCAATTTAATCAGGTTTATAACAAATTTTATACAGCATGTAGGTAAATGGAATGAATACACTTATGATACACAAAGTACTTTGAGGGCCCCGCATGGTGGCAGATGCCTGTAATCCCAGCACTTTGGGAGGCCAAGGCGGGTAGATCACCTGAGGCTGGGAGTTGAGACTAGCCTGGAAAACATGGTGAAATCTCGTCTCTACTAAAAATACAAAAATTAGCTGGCTGTGGTGGCACACACCTGTAGTCCCAGTTTCTGGGGAGGCTAAGGCAGGAGAATCGCTTGAACCTGGGAAGGGGAGGTTGCAGTGAGGCAAGATTGCATCCCTGCACTCCAGCCTGGGTGACAGAGTGAGGCTCCTTCTCAAAAACAAAAAAAACAAAAAAAACAAAGTACTTTGAAGTAACTGGCATTACATAGTGGTGAGAATAACTAAACAAGGCTTTTCTAAAGAAGAAATGCTTAATCATCAACTAAAGGGGCCGGGCACAGTGGCTCACGCCTGTAATCCCAGCACTTTGGGAGGCTGAGGTGGGCAGACCACGAGGTCAGGAGATCGAGACCATCCTGGCTAACACGGTGAAATCCCGTCTCTACTAAAAAATACAAAAAAATTAGTCGGGCGAGGTGGCGGGCGCCTGTAGTCCCAGCTACTTGGGAGGCTGAGGCAGGAGAATGGCGTGAACCCGGGAGGCGGAGCTTGCAGTGAGCCGAGACCGCGCCACTGCACTCCAGCCTGGGCGACACAGCAAGACTCCATCTCAAAAACAGAAACAAAAAAAAAAAACAACTAAAGGGTTAAACGTATTAAAGATAATGACTATGAGGCAGAAATGAAGCGCATGTAACTCGCTGAAGTCTTTGTATTCACTAATTCACTCTGGGAAGAAAGAAGGCTGTTTTCATGCTGCTGATAAAGACATAACCAAGACTAGGTAATTTATTTAAAGAAAGAGGTTTAATGGACTCACAGTTGCACATGGCTAGAAAGGCCTCACAATCATGGCGGCAGGCAAGTGAGAATGAGAGATCCAAGTGAAAGTGGAAACCTCTTATAAAATCATCAGATCTCGTAAGACTTATTCACTACCACGAGAACAGCACTGCGGAAACCCCCGCCATGATTCAGTTACCTCCCACCAGGTCCCTCCCACAACACGTGGGAATTACGGGAGCTACAATTCAAGATGAGATTTGGATGGGGACACAGCCAAACCGTATCAGCCACGAAAGACACTAGCAATGGACACAGCCACAGCCCTATCCAAGAAGGGAGCAAGAACAGGTAATGCGCAGAATTCTTCTCCCCTGCGGGTACCTCTACTGCTTTCAGTGGAGATAATGGAAGGTGGGACCTTGTTCTTTATTGCTAAGAGAAGAACAAGCAGAGCTGTTCTCCTGAAGCCTGAGACCAAGAGCCAGAAAAAAGGAAACGTCTATGCAGAACAGCATTGCCCAGCTTCCAAGAGTCTCCTTGGTTTGCTTTTCATAGTTGCAACAATGGTGCAAAATGACTATACTGTGTCAATGACAAATGACGCACACTGCAGAGACTGGCAGGATATTGTGTGCATTTGAGGGGCCTCTAATCTCCTGGCATTCTCTGGGGACACCACAGGAGAACTACAAAAGGACTATCATAACTCTTAAACACTCATCTCTGCCCAATGTTTAAGTGAGAACAGCATCACAGACAGCATTTAGCACAATGGATGGCCCATAGCAGGATTCTATAAATGTTTGTGGATGGATGGATAAACGAACTTGACTGGAAAGCATGTACATGTTTTAGAGCTGCTTTGAGTCTGAAAACACAGGTGAACAGATTTAGAATATGTACTCTCTGGTAGCATTAACAGAAGAATGAACAACTGGCAACGTCTTTTGCACAGTGAAAACTCACTTGCCTTCTTGGTTGTGGGAAATCACAGCATTCCGGGGATGATGATTGTTCATTTTCCCTGTCTCAGTTTCTGTTGGCCTGGGAGACCTCAGAACTACTTGGAAGCTCAGTTTCCAAAAAAAAGTAATAACACTTTTTAAATGGGAACACACTAAGGATAAATATGTGTTCTCTAAGTGCTCAAAGTGACTTTTACCAACAAGCTGTGGAGCAATCCAGTATAAACCTATTACAAACACAAACTTAGCTGTCCTTCTTTTGAAACTATTTTTAACTTCATAGGTAAAGTCTCTATGGCACTTGCTATGCTATTCTTGAGTTCTTGTTTAGGTATCAGATGAAGTTAAAACTTTACCTCTTGGCTTGCTCTTTTTATTTTTTGAGAGGGTCTCGCTCTGTTGCCCAGGCTAGAGTGCAATGGCATGATCATGGCTCACTGCAGCTTCAGCCTCCCAGGTACAAGTGATCCACCTCGCTCAGCCTCTTGAGTAGCTGGGACCACAGAAATACGCCATCTCACTTCACTAATTTTTTTATTTTTAATAGAGACGAGGTATTGATATGTTGCCCAGGCTGGTCTCAAACTCCTGGGCTCAAATGATCCTCCTGACTCGGTCTCCCAAAGTGTTGGGATTATAGGCATGAGTCACTGCACCTGTTAATTTGTCATTGACACATGATAATCGTTTTATACCATGGTTGCAACTATGGAAAGCAAATCAAGGAAACTATTGGGGCCAGGGCAGTACTTTTCTGCACAGAAGTTTCTCTTTTTTCTGGCCCTTGGTCTGATGCTTCAGGAGAACAGCTCTGCTTATTCATTTTTTTGTTTTGTTTTGTTTTGAGACAAGGTCTCTCTCTGTCATCCAGACTGGAGTGCAGTGGCATGATCATAGCTCACTGCAACCTCCGACTCCCAGGCTCAAGCCATCCTCCCACTAAAGCCTCCCTAATAGCTGGGACTACAGGTGTATACCACCATGCCCAGATAATTTGTGTATGTTTTGTAGAGACAGGGTTTCACCATGTCCCCCGGGCTGGTCTTCAACTCCTGGGCTTCAGTGATCCACCTTCCTCAGCTTCTCAAAGTGCTAGGATCACAGGCATGAACCAATGCACCTGGCCAGTTTAGTCTTTAGGTAACTTATTTCATACAGTTTTCATTATGCATTAATATGAAAATGTTCTTTTATTACATTTGATTATCAGCTTTTATTATTTCATTACTGTATAGTACTTATCAGTTTATTATATATTAGTATTTATTGTTCTATTTTTTGTTATTAGACATAATTATAGATTAAAAATCAAGAACTTGGAATGTTTAAATGTACGTATACTTACTTGCCATAAAAATGGAACCTATATTATGTATGTCTTGACATTGCTTAGAAAAATGTTTTTCTCCCTTGTTCACGTATATTAGAAACACAAATAATTCCTGATTCAATAGGCTAATTCTCTAATTCAATAGGTTAATTTTTTTTTTTTTGAGACAGTCTTACTCTGTTACCCAGGCTGGAGTGCAGTGGTGTGATCTTGGCTCACTGCAACCTCTGCCTCCCAGGTTCAAGCAATTCTCATGCCTCAGCCTCCTAAGTATCTGGGATTACAGGCATGCACCACCACGCCTGGCTAATTTTTTGTATTTTAGTAGAGATGGAGTTTTGCCATGTTGCCCAGGCTGGTCTTGAACTCCTAGCCTCAAGCAATCCACCCACCTCAGCCTCCCAAAGTGTTGGGATTACAGGCATGAGCCACCGTGCTTGGCAGGTTAATTTTGTATTTATACGAATAATAGTAGTTATAAAGTATCTTCTGTGCCACCAAAAATTAATGTTAACTTACTGTATTTCGAAAATGGCTTAGAAGTTGAGTTGGTTGACCATGGAATTTCTGTAATGTAAAATAAAAGTGGATGTTATTTCATTGTCCTCCAAAAAATTGTCTTCCCTCACAAAAAAATGGACACAGATGGGATGACATAATGCTTTCTGAGCATATCACTATTTCCCCAAGGAAGAAAAGCTAAAACTTTACCAGCTGCATAAATGTGACAAAGCTGATATGCCAGAAGCACGTATTTGGGCAAATCACTTAGTCTGAGGACCTCAGTTTTCTCATTAATAAAACAAGGGAGTTGAACAAAGTGATTTCTAAGCTTCCTTCCGGATACAAGTTCTATGAGTCTATGTGGAGAGATGTTAGATGGGCTCTAAATGACCTTTCCAGAAGCTTCTCCATTTGTTCACATCTGTTTCAATATTAAATGAATGGGGATATATGTATAGTAGAAAATCAGACAGACCATTTTGTTACAAGGAATGTGAAAACTATTGATATCTTTCTTTATATGAATTTTTCCTGATGTCCCATTAGGCAAACCATACTTAAATGAACCATATTCCAGTATTTACTTTACTATAAACTTAGTATAAACAACAGATTATTACTAACAGATGCGTGAAATAAAAATACCTCACAACCCAGAAGTTCCAGATTGTTAATCATTTATTATCATTCTTCATACTGCTTGTGAGTAAGAATAGAGGCATAAGTATAAAATAATGGTGTCTTTATAGTAGCCCTCAAATACATGATGCTGACTGCCTAAGCAACTGAAAACGGCTGGCTATATCCCAAATAAAAGTTTATATAATCCACTATTTGTCTAGGCATATATGTATATAAGTGTGTGTTTATATATATATAATATATATGGATATATGTGTGTGTGTCTATATACACAGTTTTCAGTTTCCAATAATCACAACACAACTGCAGAAACTACTGTGAAAATTTTGTGCCAACTTAACCAAGAATAATTTTATTCTTTAGTAGATGGTGAAATAAGTGTTAAAAAAAAAAATCAATAACCTGGCCAGGTGCAGTGGCTCATGCCTATAATCCCAGCACTTTGGGAGGCTGAGGCAGAAGAATCACTTGAGCCCAGGAATTCAAGATCAGCCTGGGCAACACAGTGAGACCCCACCTGGACAACATAGTGAGACCCCATCTCTATTATATTGAAAAATAAGAAGAAATGGCTGGACGCAGTGGCTCACGCCTGTAATCCCAATAATTTGGGAGGCTTAGGCAGGCACATCACTTGAGGTCAGGAGTTTGAGACCAGCCTGGGCAACATGGTGAAACTTCGTCTCTAAAAAAGTATAAAAATTAGCCGGGTGTGAGAGCATGCCTGTAATCCCACCTACTTGGGAGGCTGAGGCAGGAGAATCACTTGAATCTGGGTGGTGGAGGTTGCAGTGGGCCAAGATCATGCCACTGCACTCCAGCCTGGGTGACAGAGCAAGACACTGTCTCAAAATGATAATAACAATAATGAGGAAGAAGTAGAAGAAGAGGAAGAGGAAAAGGAAGGAGAAGGAGAAGGAGAATCATCATCAGCAGCAGCAGCAGGAGAAGAAGAAGGAAGAAGAGGAAGGAGGAGGAAGAGAGAAAACAAAAAGTCACAGCTGGGCGCAGTAGTTCACGCCTGTAAATCTCAGCACTTTCGGAGGCTTAGGCAGACGGATTACTTGAGGTCAGGAGTTCAAGACCAGCCTGACCAACATAGTAAAACCCGACCTCTACTAAAAATACAAAAATTAACTGAGCATGGACATGCACACCTGTAGTCCTATCTACTCAGGAGGCTGAGGCAAGAGAACTGCTTGAGCCTCAGAGGTGGAGGTTGCAATGAGCTGAGATCACGCCACTGCACTCCAGCCTGGGTGACAGAGCAAGACTCAATCTCAAAAAAAAAAAAAAAAAAAAAAAAAAAAGTCAATAATCTGCTTGGTTTTTTTCAGTGCTTTCAAAAACTGTAATATTATACATATGTATATATAAATATATATATATATGCGTGTGTGTGTGTGTGTGTGTATCCCACTGGTGGTTCAAACTGATTTTAGGTGATATATGGGCATTAAAATTTTTTTAAACAAGTTTTTATTTATTTTAATGTGTTTTAGAAAAAAGAAAGTAATCAACATTGCAAGCCTGTGATTTCATAGATGTTACTGCTTATGATGGAGCTAAAGTAAAAAAGTGGATTGGTTTAAAGAAAAACTATTAAGTAATTAGCGGTAAAGACAGTACACAGGTATAGCAAACACTCTGGAAGATGATACGAGCATAAATCAAGTTTCACAAGAACTGACGAAAATTACACTGAGTTTCCAAAATTAAAGGGCTTAGCAACATCTCCACAATGTCTTGTAACAAATTTATTTTATTTCATCTGTTAAAGAACTAACTCCTTTTCTGGGGTGTAATAACCCTCCCAACACATCAGATATAATAGCCTTGACTTCTAATTAGGCAGAGAAAGCTATTATCCTATTTTATTTTATTTATTTTTGAGATGGAGTCTCACTCTGTTGCGCAGGCTGGAGTGCAGTGACACGATCTTGGCTCACTGCAACCTCTGCCTCCAGGGTTCAAATGATTTTCCTGCCTCAGCCTCCTGAGTAGCTGGGATTATAGGAGCCCACCACCACACCCAGCTACTGTTTTTTGTATTTTTTGTAGAGACAGGGTTTTGTAATGTTGGCCAGGCTGGTCTCAAACTCCTGATCTCAAGTGATCCACCCACCTCGGCCTCTCAAAATGCTAGGACTACAGACGTGAGCCACCATGCCCGGCCTATTATCCAATTTTAACTCTCAAACCTTGTGATGGTTAATATTGAGTGTCAACTTGATTGGACTGAAGGATGCAAAGTATAGTTTCTGAGTATGTCTGTGAGGGTGTTGGCAAAGATTAACATTTGAGTCAGTGGATGGGGAGTGGCAGACCCACCTTCAATCTGGGTGGGCACTATCTAATCAGCTGCCAGTGCAGCTAGAGTAAAGCAAGCAGGAGAAGATGAGAGAGCAGGCTTGCTGAGCCTTCTGGACTTCATCTTTCTCCCGTGCTGGAGGCTTTCTGCCCTCAAACATTAGACCCCAAGTTCTTCAGCTTTTGGACTCTTGTACTTACACCAGTGGTTTACCAGGGGCTCTCGGGCCTTTGGTCACAGACAGAATTTTAAGGATGGAGTTCTTTAGTGCATTTTGGGGTTTCTGGAGTTGACTGCTTAATCTGATGACATCCAAAAATGCTAAGTACCCTACTTCTAATAGTATGAGAACGCTGATAGTCCTTAGTGCAAACTGTTTAAAGAGTTATGCAAAATAGATGCATTTGATACTCCTGATTCACCACTTATGAGAGGCAAGGGGTTTAGTGACTCTCTACATAATACCTTTGACCATATGTGGAGAACCAAGGAATATAATAAACTTGGTTGGTTGCTACTAAGTTCGCTGGACAAGGTAATGAAAGCAAAAGATGAGTTCAGGGATTCTAACTTCCAGCTCCAGAAGCACATACTGAGCCTCAAGTCTTCTAAGATTGCCCTGAGGGAGGGTCTTATATCCTGTAGACAAAGGGCTGAAATTGTGGAAAATCAGACACAAGCTCTTATCATGTGAGTGGCTGATCTGCAATTAAAGGTGGATGCTCAGTCTCATCAGATGTCTGCTGTCAAAGTGAGGGCACTGACTGGAAAAGAATGGGACCCTGCAACTTGGAATGGGGACGTGTGGGAGGACCCAGATGAAACTGGGGACACTGAGCTTGTAAACTCTTATCAGCCTTTTTTTTTTTTTTTACCAGAGGAAACAGCTTCCCCATCCCCAGTGGTGGCAACGTCCCCTCTTCCACCCATACTGCCATCAGCCTTTCCACCTTTGTCTGAGGAGATTAACCAGGCACTACCTGAGGCAACAGTGACGGCCTCTCCTGAGGCAGCTGCCAGGCAAGACAATGTCGATTCTCCTCAGGACCCACTCCCAATACCTGTTTGCTTCTAGATATATAACTAGACTAAAGTCCCAGTAGGCCCCTAGAGATGAGGTTCAGAGTATAACCCATGTGGGGGTGCACTACACTCCAAAAGAATTGCTTTAGTTTTCTGATTTATATAGGCAGAAATCTGGAGAACAGGCATGGGAATGGATATTAAGGGTGTGAGATAATGGTAGATGGAACGTAAAGTTGGATCAGGCTGAACTTACTGATTCGGGCCCACTAAGCAGGGATTCTGCATTTAATGTTGCAACTCAGGGAGTTAGAAAAGGTTCTAATAGTTTATTTGTTTGGTTAGCTGAAATGTGGATCAAAAGATGACCCACTGTGTGTGGGCTAGAAATGCCTGATTTCCCTTGGTTTAATGTAGAGGAAGGGATCCAAGGGCTTAGCGAGATTAAGATGCTAGAGTGGATTAGTCACTTTAGACCTACCCATCCCAGCTAGGAGGACCCAGAAGATATGTCCTTCACCAATACCTTGTGAAATAGATTTGTGAAAGGAGCACCTGCATCCTTGAAGAGCTCTGTGATTGCTCTTCTTTGTATGCCAGATCTTACAGTGGGAACCTCAGTCACTCAACTACAAAATTTAAATGCAGTGGGAATAATTGGATCCCAAGGTGGCAGAGGCCAAGTGGCAACACTGAACCATCAAAGACAAGGTGGGCATCGTTACTGTAATGGACAGCAGAAGCAAAGAGGCAGAGTTTGCAGTGAGCCGAGATTGCGCCACTGCACTGTACCCTGGGCGACAGAGTGAGTGAGACTCCGTCCCAAAAAAAAAAAAAAGAAAATTACTGTTGAAACCCTTATCCAAGAGTAGCTGGAAGAACATCTTTTAATAGAGTTTTAGCTCAGGTCTGAATTACAGTGGGTCCAGTAGGTCCCTGGACTCATCATGTGGTCATTTCCCTAGTACCAGAATGCATAATTGGTATAGACATATTTAGCACCTGGCAGAATCCCCACAGTGGCTCCCTGACTGGTAGAGTGAGGGCTACTATGCTGGGAAAGTCCAAATAGATGCCATTAGAGCTGCCTCTACCTAGAAAAATAGTAAATCAGAAACAATACTGCATCCCTGGAGGGACTGCAGAGATTAGAGCCACCATCAAGGACTTGAAAGACGCAGGGGTGGTGATTCCCACCACATCCCTGTTCAACTCTCCTATTTGGCCTGTGCAGAAGACAGACGGATCTTAGAAAATGACAGTGGATTATTGTAAGCTTAGCCAAGTAGTGACTCCAGTTGCAGCTGCTGTACCAGATATGGTTTCATTGCTTGCGAAAATTAATAAATCTCCTGGTACCTAGAATGCAGCCATTGACTTGGCAAATGCCTTTTTCTCCATTCCTATCCATAAGGCCCACCAGAAGTAATTTGCCTTCAGATGGCAAGGCCAGCAATATACCTTTACTGTCCTACCTTAGGGGTATATCAACTCTCTGGCTTTGTGTCATAATCTTGTTCAGAGGGACCTTGATCACTTATTCCTTCCATGACGTATCACACTGGTCCATTACATTGATGACATTATGCTGACTGGACCCAGTGAGTGAGAAGTAACAAACACAGTGGACTTATTGGTGAGACATTTGCATGCCAGTGGATGGGAAATAAATCCAACTAAAATTCAGGTGCCTTCTACCTCAGTAGGATGTCTAGGGGTCCAGTAGTGTGGGGCCTGTTGAGATATTCCTTTTAAGATGAAGGATAAGTTGCTGCATTTGGCTCCTCCTACAACCAAGAAAGAGGCACAATGCTTAGTGGGCCTATTTAGATTTTTGGAGGCAGCACATTCCTCATTTAGGTGTGTTACTCCTGCCCGTTTATCAAGTGACCTGAAAGGCTGCCAGTTTTGAGTGGGGTCCAGAACAGGAGAAGTCTCTGCAACAGGTCCAGGCTACTGTGAAAGCTGCTCTGCCACTTGGGCCATATGACCCAGCAGATCCAATGGTGCCTGAGGTGTCAGTGGCAGATAGGGATGCTGTTTGGAGCCTTTGGCAGGCTCCCATAGGTGAATCACAGCAGAGGCTTCTGGGATGTTGGAGCAAGGCCCTGCCATCTTCTGCAGATAACTAGTGTCCTTTTGAGAGATAGCTCTTGGCCTGTTACTGGGCTTTGGTAGAAACTGAACATTTAACTATGGATCATCAAGTCACCATGTGACCTGAACTGCTTATCATGAACTGGGTGCTTTCTGACCCACCTAGCCAGAAAGTAGGGTGGGCACAGCAGCATTCCATCATCAAACAGAAGTGGTATATAAGTGATCAGGCTCGAACAGGTCCTGAAGACACAGGTAAGTTATATGAGGAAGTGGCTCAAATGCCCATGGTCTCCAATCCTGCCACCATGCCTTCTCTCCCCAGCCTGCACCAATGGTATCATGGGGAGTTCCCTATGATCAGTTGACAGAGGAAGCGAAGACTAGGGTCTGGTTCACAGGTGGTTCTGCACAATATGCAGGCGTGAATATATGCAGGCATATATATAAATATGATGTATGGTGTAAAGAATATGGACCAAGACCTTATAGTCAGAGATAGTATAGCCACTTCCAAAGCTTTCCGATATTTATAGATTAAAAACTCTAAAATTTAATACATCATTCTTTGTATAGAAACAACTTATTAAAAATTGTCCTTAATGCTAATGTGAAATTGTTATGTTATATAGTAATAATGAATGTAAACCTATTATGACCAAGGTATTACACAAAAATAAAAACAGAGAAGTGGAAACAGGATAACAAAAAAATAGTGTCACTACATAATGCATTACGAAAATTCCACATAAAAAGTATTTTGCAGGCTTAGTGCAGTGGCTCACACCTGTAATCTTAGCAGTTTGGGAGGTTGTGGCCAGAGGATCACCTGAGGCCAAGAGTTCAAGACATTGACCTGAGCAACACAGTGAGACCTTATCTCTACAAAAGTAAAAAACAAACAAACAAACAAAAAAAACAATTAGGCGTAGTGGCACGCGCCTGTTGTCTCAGCTATTTGAGAGGCTGAGGTGGGAGGATCGCTTGAGCCCAGTAGTTCAAGACTGCAGTGAGCTATGATGGCACCACTGCACTCTAGCCTGGGCGACAGAGCGACTCCGACTCAAAAAAAAAAAGAAAAAAAAGACCGGGTGTGCTGTCTCATACCTGTAATTCCAGCAATTTGGGAAGCCAAGTGGGGCAGATCGCCTGAAGTCAGGAGTTCAAGACCAACCTGGCTAACATGGCAAAACCCTGTCTCTACTAAAAATACAAAAATTAGTTGGGCATGGTGGCATATGCCTGTAATCCCAGCTCCTCAGGAGGCTGAGGCATAAGAATTGCTTGAACCTGGGAGGCAGAGGTTGCAGTGAGCCGAGATCGCACCACTGCACTCCAGCCGAGGCAACAGAGGGAGACCCTGTCTCAAAAAAAAAAAAAAAAAAAAAAAAAAAAAAAAAAAATCCTTTACAATCTTGATGGTCTATCAAAATAAAAAAGAAAGAATTTAAAAATTAAGTTTTTTGACCTCACCATGGCAACAATAACTAGTAGCAACAGTCCATGAAATGTTTCTAATGCTAAGAAACTGCATATGTTCTTTAATATATATAACAAATCTAACAATTAAATTCAATACACAAATGGAACTACATAGAGTCTTCATGGAGAACATTTTAAACTTGAACTTTTAGCTTGAAATATTTTGATCTCTCTATCCAACTACAGTAACAGGCAAAGAGTGCAAAGATAACACTTGGCAGGAATGAACGCCAACAAGGGACACTGCACCAGCCTGACCAACACGGTGGAAACACATCTGTAGTAAAAATACAAAAAATTAGCCAGGCATTGTGGTGCATGCCTTTAATCTCAGCTACTCAGGAAGCTGAGGCACAAGAATCACTTGAACCAGGGAGGGAGAGGCTGCAGTTAGCCGAGATCACACTGCTACACTCCAGCCTGGGCGACAGACCAACTCTGTCTCAAAAAAAAAAAAAAAAAAAAAGAAGTTGGGGTGGGGTGGCGTGCATTGCACCTCTATTTTTAAGAGCCTTCTCCCCAACCCCAAACATTCAAGATCAACTATGGTTGCAAGTAAAAGTCTCAGTAATGTCAGTATGTGAAATAGCAAATTCTTTACCACTTATGCACTGAACTGCTCCGAAACATTTGGCGCACAGGAGAAAGACGAACACTCCTGAAGATGCACTTTACTAAATGATAACGGGGCAAGCTCAAAGTAGCACCAAAGCAAAAGGGAATCATCTATGCTAGGCCTGACACTTATGTAGAAATGTGAGCGAGACTCACAGGCCCAGGACAACTTCTAATCCTAGATATAGAAGCTGAGAGGACTTGGATGGGCTTTGGCCATGTCAGCCCCTCAGGAGGCAGTGTCCTCTGAAGAACGCCCAGGAGAGAGCATGGCTTCCTTGCTGTCAGCCTGTAGGATCCTTCCTACAACAACAGGGAATGTTTTTAGAGAAGATATTGGGCAGAAGGCACTAGCCGCACATGGTGCATCAGAGGCAAGCAGCCTCTTTCTAAGTTTCTGTGTCCACTCGATTTGCGCCATGGCTAATAGACAGGCTCTGAAATCAAAGACTGAACTCGGAGACATTGCAGCCTGAGAGCCTGGGAAACGCTAACTGGGAGAAAGGCACTGATTCATGGAAGTAATAGACATGTCATATGCCAGAGGAGCATAAATAAAAAATGTCTCAAATAATCTAGGCCAAAACTAGGAAAGATGCTCTTCCAGCTACTCTTGGATAAGGGTTTCAATAATAATTTTTTTGGTTTTTGAGATGGAATCTCACTCACTCTGTCGCCCAGGCTAGAGTGCAGTGGTGCTGCAACCTTCACCTCCCAGGTTCAAGCCATTCTCCTGCCTCAGCCTCCTGAGTAGCTGTGATTACAGGCATGAGCCACCACGACCAGCCTCAACAATACTTTTCTACAGAGCGATTGGTAGTTAAAACCATACTCAACTTACTATTGTCTAACATATGCATGCATACCTCATTTAATCTGTCCCTTATATAGGTATTGAATTTTGCATCACAGAAGGCCATATATTTCACTCATTTATTCTTTTTAAAAAATAACTTTTATTTAAACTTTTTAATATGGACATTCTCAAAAATTCGCTAATGTAGAGAGTGCAGTATAGTGAACCCCTACTCATCCATCACACAGCTTCAACAATACATTTCCACTTAAAACAGTTTTAAAGGGAAAAGGGTTTTACAGCCCATTCAAAACCCCAAGTTTTACTTATATACTCTTACATACCCATGTAACAACGCTCTAATATTTCTGACTACCAATTTACTATGCAAGATTCTTTTAAGGATAAAAAAAAAACCCCTATTATTCTATTCTGAAGGAACATTGTAAAAGCTCGTCAGAATCAAAGATACTATGCATTATAGATATGGACGGATAATGTCAAACTGAGGCCTTCTGTGCCTTCACATTCCCCAATATTTCTTTGAATATAAGAGCTTTGCTAGCTGGGTGTGGTGGCTCATGCCTGTGATCCCAGCATTTTGGGAGGCCGAGGCGGGAGGATCACTTGAGCCTTGGAGTTGGAGACCAGCCTGGGCAACAGAGTGAGACCCCATCTCTACAAAAATTATTTTTAAATTAACCAGGCGTATCCCTGTGCCAGGAGCCAACCTGGTCTTCCCGAGGGGTAGTGCCCCAGTGAAGACAAAGCAAGAGAATAAAGTTCCCTGTAGGTCCTCTGTCCAAAACAAACAAACAAACAAACAAATAACCAGGCATGGTGTTGAGTACCTGTAATCCAGCTACTCAGGAGGATCACTTTAGCCCAGAAGCTCAAGTGAGCTATGATCACGACCACACTCCAGCCTGGGTGACACAGCAAGACACTGTCTCAATAAAAAAGAAAAGAGGCCAGGTGTGGTGGCTAATGCCTGCAATCCCAGCACTTTGTGAGGCCGAGGTGGGTAGATTACAAGGTCAAGAGATTGAGACCATCCTGGCCAACATGGTGAAACCATGTCTCTACTAAAAATATAAAAGTCAGCTGGGTGTGGCGGCACATGCCTGTAGTTCCAGCTACTCGGGAGGCTGAGGCAGGAGAATCACTTGAATTCGGGAGGCAGAGGTTGCAGTGAGCCGAGATCACGCCAATGCACTCCAGTCTGGCAACAGAGCGAGACTCTATCTCAAAAAAAAAAAAAAAAAAAAAAAGAAAAAGAAAAAGAAAAGAAAAGAGCTTTTTTAGCTTCTTAGGCTCACATCTCTTCTCAGAGACCTTTCTATTTTCAGTTGATAATATCGTGACAATTATAAGACACAACATATTTAAGCAAGATGAGCACAAGATACCACTTTATAGAAAGAGCAGATAGGACCACAGCATAGTCTAGAGATCCTCTTGCCCTTTTTGATGGTACATGTAAGTACATGGACTCATCATAGTAAGTTTCTGATTCGGAGAGGAAATTTTTGGTAAAAATATCTGCGAGTTGTTATAGCAAATGTTTGGATGTTTGTCGTTCAGATTGCAATGTACGCTTGATTATGTACATTTTTTTCTTAACTGCTTGATGAACTGTACCCAATTCATTTAATAATGTTGCTTCCCTTTTTACCTAATTACATAAATGTTTAAAGTCACAAGCATTAAGCTCTCCTCCAAGTAATGTTAGTTAAAAAGAAGTTCCTAAACTGCGGAGATTCTCCAAAGATGTGTAGTCATCACTTGAAAGGTCAAATTTAACAATCAAAGAAAATAACTCCAAAAACAGTAGCTTCCAAACAGACCATTACTACTGCAGGGCAGCATTTTGGGCTCAATTATGTCTCCCTGCAAAATTTGTCTGTTGCAGCCCTAACCCTTAGCACCTTAGGATGTGGTTGTATTTGCAGATAGTCTTTACAGAAGTAATTATGTTAAAATGGGGTTGTTAGGGTAGGTCCCAATCCAATAGGACTGGTGTCCCTATAAAAGATCAGTACACAGACATGCATAAAGGGAAGACAGCCATCTACAAGCCAAAGAGAGAGACCTCACAAGAGGCCAACCCTGCTGACACCTTGATCTGGGACTTCCAGCTGCCAGAACTGTGAGAAAATAAATGTCTGTTGTTTAAGCCACCCAGTTTGTGGTATTTTGTGATGGCAGCCCTAGGAAAACAAATATAGTGAGTAATGAAGGTCATCTAATCTAAGCTGCAGAAATGGCCCTTACTTACACCTGGGGGCTCTGAATTTTATTATTATTATTATTATTTTGAGACAGAGTCTCACTCTGTCACCCAGGCTGGTATGCAGTGGTACAATCTTGGCTCACTGCAACCTTCACCTCCTGGGTTCAAGCGATTCTCCTGCCTCAACCTCCTGAGTAGCTGAAATTACAGGCGTGTGCCTGGCTAATTTTGGTATTTTTAGTAAAGACGGGGTTTCACCATGTTGGCCAGGCTGGTATTGAACTCCTGACCTCAAGTGATCCGCCCGCCTTGGTCTCCCAAAATGCTAAGATTATAGGAGTGAGACACCACGCCTGGCCTGCAGGCTCTGAATTTATAAAGTGAGAAGAAAATCTGTCCAAAGAGCTGGCCAGGCACATGCAAGTCAACCTAATTCTTTATTTATTTACTTATTTAATAGAGATGGGGTCTCACTATGTTGCCCAGGCTGGTCTTGAACTCCTGAGCTCAAGCAATCCTCCTGCCTTGGCCTCCCAAAGTGCCGGGATTACAGGCATGAGCCACCGTGCCTGGCCAACCTAACACTTTTAAACAAATTCTGATGGCAATCAGATAACAGCTCAGGGCATGGGCTCTGACCAAATACATCTTTATTTCAATTACTCAATTACATGGCTGGGCTTTATCTGTCCTCCAAACTGTTAGAGAGCAAGACTGATAACATCTAACCTTTCAGTTACGCAAGGAATGTAGCAGATGAGACATGTCGAATTGTGAAGGCATAAACATGAGATAACTTTGAGAATTTATGAAAATTTTAAAAATATTTTTAAAAATCAACACACAAATATTTTGAAAATAGTAAGCCACATCAGGAAAGAAATTTTGTAGGTACACAATAACACCAAGGATTTTGTGGTCACAATGGGCTTTCAGTTACACAAAAGAGCATGAAATTAACAATATTTACCAATATTCTCTTCAAAGTGCTTTTCAGACATCTAATAATTACCCAATTAAGCCACTGCAAGGTAAGCTGCTATTACTCTGGATTTAGTAAAAAGTACTAATAATTACTCTTTTAACAGTTTCTGTGAAGAAAGAACTCAATGTTTACCATATACAAGTGAGCACATCCCACCCTTTTAATGAGTAGGGAACAGGGAAAAAAAAAGGTTGATTATGTAAGTGAATTCAGTGGAGGACAGAGATGACTAAGAACCACAACCTGTGAAAACAGAGAATTTAATATGTAAAGCAGAGACCACCATTGGCAAAAGGCTATTTATGAATACTGCCAATACTTAGCATTGCCAGCTGACAATAGGAGATCTTCGGTCATGCCCTGAACAACATAATTCATCACACTAGTGCTTGGGGCAGTCATGTCCAAGCAATTTATCATCATCATATCACTCGCCTGAGTATGAGAGGGGGAGAACTTTGATTGTTAACCTCTAGGGAGACTGGATTTATAGCCAGTGTCCCCTAAGAATGTAGCACAGCTCTGTCCAAAGCACAATGCTCCCTGCTTGCCTTCTGTTTAACTCAGAATAAAAGAGTGAACACACTGCCCCCAGGACATTAACAGCAAAACCTAAGTCTGATACTCTTAGATCCGTAATCAGATAGCCAGGAAATCATATTTAAAATACTCTTTGAAGCTGCCCGAAAAAAATGTATTAGTCAATGGTAAGTATGGATGATTCATTTCAAATGTCCTTCAGTGACAAAATAATTTCTGAAATGTATCCACTGATAACTGCATTTGGGAAGAATCATCTTTTCACAACTCACCCACGAACAATCCTCTGTATTGGAAAATTTGGAAGTGCACTGAAAATTGTTAAAAATATATAAATTGTGTTTTTCAAAGTAAAAATGAAAGCCTTGATTCTCATCCCTTCCAGGCATAGAGCCTTTACCTATTTTATACTTTAACATGGTCTGCCCTTACAGAATGCAATTAAACACTAAATGCCATTTTTGCCACTTTTGATTAAAATCACAAAGTAGACTGGAGCATGATGGGAATAGCACACCTGCCATCTCCCACACAGTAAAAGGAGCATGATTCATAGGACAAGCCTCTTTCAGGCCCCTCCCCACAGCTCCCAAGGTATCTGGTAAACCAGAGCCAGAAATCCCCGCATACATGCAGCTTATCTGATAATATTCATTACGCAGGCTTGACCAGGCTAGGCCACGGTAACACACAAATCCCCAAATCTCAGGGTCTGAACACAACAAAAGTTTATTTCTAGCTCATCTAATACGTCTAACACAGGAAGGCAGGGGGCTCCGCTCACTGTCCTCTTTCTATGACCCGGGCTGAGACTGCTGCCTCTAGCTGGATGGTCACTGTGGCAGAGGGAAAGTGTGACAAATCTTTCACTGGCTTCTAACACACTTTTACCTGGAAGTGACACAGGTCACTCCACTTGCGTTTCATTAGCCAAACAAGTCACATGGACATAGGTGCCTGGAAGGAGACAGGGAAATAGCTAACACAGCTCTCAGGCTGAGCAGGCAGAGAGGTATTTGTACTCAGGTGGTTATTGTTTTGACAAAATAGGTAGAACCACAGAGCCAGTTTATGCCAAATGGAACCAGATATTTTATTTTTCTTATTTATTTTTTTTTTAAGAGATGATGTCTATGAATGAGAAGCCTTTTGTTATAAAATTGTTATTAACGGCCGGGCGTGGTGGTTCATGCCTGTAATCCCAGCACTTTGGGAGGCTGAGGCAGGTGGATCACCTGAGGTCAGGAGTTCAAGAGCAGCCTGATCAACATGATGAAACCCCGTATCTACCAAAAATACAAAAAAATTAGCTGGGCATGGTGGTGCATGCCTGTATTTCCAGCTACTTGGGAGGCTGAGGCAGGAGAATCACTTAAACCTGGGAGGCAGAGGTTGCAGTGAGTCAAGATAGCGCCACTGCACTCCAGTCTGGGCAACAGAGTGAGACCCTGCCACAAAAAAAAAAAAAAAAAACCTTATTAGGAAAACCTGGACCACTGAAAATACACTAGCGAGAACAGCTAGAGAAAACAGAACAAAGCCACATTTGATGTATGAAAAAATATTCAACAACTATCTCAGTTAAGTTCATAGGGATACTGAGCAGACTGGAGCTTGATCAGAAATTCTCAATATTGTTACTATATGGCTTACTAGGGTATTTAATAGATTTGAACTTGGCTGGGTGCCGTGGCTCACGCCTGTAATCTCAACAGTTTGGGAGGCCGAGGTGGGAAGATCACTTGAGCCCAGGAGTTTAAGACCAGCCTGGGCAACAAAACAAGACCCTCCATCTCTACAAAAATAAATAAACAAATATTTTAAAAAGAAGATATTTAAGGATAAACATTCCTCCTGTATG
This sequence comes from Symphalangus syndactylus, assembly GCF_028878055.3. Taxonomy (NCBI): domain Eukaryota; kingdom Metazoa; phylum Chordata; class Mammalia; order Primates; family Hylobatidae; genus Symphalangus; species Symphalangus syndactylus. Next base: position 21,817,831 of record NC_072432.2, on the reverse strand, counting down.
AACACTTCAAAGCACATGGAAGCAAAGGTGGATGTTTACCAAGCTCTTTTCATGCTATACAATTCATCATTTTGTCTTTAAGCTTAAATCTGAGACAATCTCTAAAACCCTTCCATCAGGGCTGCTTACTCAACTTAAAATAGTCACAGGGATCCTATGGCCAAGCCCTGGCACTGAGTACGTGGTCATGTGCTTCCCAGATTCTAAATGATCTATTTTTGTGTTCTCTTGCTCTCTGCTATTTGGCTCAAAATTTACTGACACTTCAAAGGATATTAAATTGCAATTTTTTTCAGAAATGCTTCTCACTTTAGCCATATCGAAGGTATTTTCTGTCCTTCACAGGGAAGGGGAAATTTGCTCAGTGAAACTGATCTTTCCATAAGTCCCTCCAGAAGAGCCACCGTCCTGATTTCCTCCTGTCTCACTAGCCACCTTCTGGCTGGATCCTCTCCTACTGACCTCTAAAATACACACTTATTGGTCTTTGATTGAATAAACAGACCCTTCCTGACTACCTTGTAATTTCAGCAGCAAATATGACCAAAAATTGGAAGACCCTCTGAATCTATTCTGGTTTGAGGGCTGCCCAATTAAAAAGGAAAAAAAGGGCCCAAAATATCATTAAATGGTAAAATCAGGATCTTATCCTCATAAATCTATAGATTATTAGATCCACTAGAGACCACTTACTTTTTTTTTTTTTTTTTTTTTTTTTTGAGACAGAGTCTTGCTCTGTCACCCAGGCTGGAGTGCAGTGGTGTGATCTCAGCTCACAGCTGCCTCCGCCTCCCAGGTTCAAGCAATTCTCCTGCCTCAGCCTCTTGAGTAGCTGGGATTACAAGCACGCCCACCACCATGCCCGGCTAATTTTTTGAAGAAAAGGAGTTTCAACATGTTGGCCAGGCTGGTCTCGAGCTCCTGGCCTCAAGTGATCCACCTGCCTCAGCCTCCCAAAGTAACGGGATTACAGGCATGAGCCACCACGCCTGGCCTGAGACCACTTACCTTAATGTGTCTAGAAAACATAGGCAGGCCAGGCGCCTGTAATCCTAGCACTTTGGGAGGCCGAGGCAGCCAGATCACTCGAGCCCAGGAGTTTGACACCAACCTGGGCAAAATGGCAAAACCCCGTCTCTAACAAAAATACAAAAAATAAAATAGAAAATAAAAACTAGCCGGGCGTGGTGGTGTGCACCTGTGGGACACTGAGCTGGGAGGATCACTTTAACTGGGGAAGTGAACGTTGCAGTGAGCTATGATAGCACCACTGCACTCCAGCTTCGGTGAGTGAGACCTAGTCTTAAAAAGCAAGAGGCCAATGCACAGTGGCTCACGCCTGTAATCCCAGCACTATGGGAGGCCGAGGTGGGTGAATCACAAGGTCAGGAGTTCGAGATCAGCCTGGCCAATATGGTGAAACCCCGTCTCTACTAAAAATACAAAAATTAGCTGTGTGAGGTGGCATGCGCCTGTAGTCCCAGCCACTCAGGAGGCTGAGGCAGGAGAATCGCTTGTTCCCGGGAGGCGGAGGTTGCAGAGAGCCGAGATCGCACCACTGCACTCCAGCCTGGGCAAGGGCGAGACTCCGTCTAAAAAAAAAAGCAAAAGAAAACCAACTTGTCGAAAGTCACTGAGCTGGAACCAGAACTAGAATAGGGCTCTAGTCTTTCCGGGTCCAAAGTTCTTTAAATCAGCAACCCCTGTTACTGCTTATGTAAGGGTATACCTTTAGTTCCTGTTGACTTGTGATGTACAAAGAATAAGGTAGTCTAAGAGAGTAATAGCACACAGACTGTGGAGTCAGAAAGACTCCACCTCTAAACTTTGTTTCCATCTCTAAACGTTCCAGCAGTGTGGCCTAATTTTTCTGTACCTTAGCTTTGTCGTTATCACTAGAATCCTTCACAGGGCTGCAGAGTGGATTAAGCAAGAGTGCACAGGACTCTGACATATGACCGCTGGTAATTAGCTTTTACAAACTGTCAAAAAATATAGACCTGTATGCCAGCACTTTGGGAGGCCGAGGCAGGCAGACTGATTGAGCCCAGAAGTTCGAAACCAGCCTGGGCAACATGGCGAGACACTCTCTACAAAATACAAAAATTAACCGGGCGTGGTGGCACGTGCCTGTAGTCGCAGCTACTCAGGAAGCTCAGGAGGCTGAGGCAGGAAGTTCGCTTGAGCTCAGGAGGTCCAGGCTGCAGTGAGCTGTGATCGCGCCAAATGCACTCTAGCCTGGGCAGCAGAGCCAGACCCTGAATTAAAAAAAAAAAAAAACAAAAACAAAAAAAGAAAGCTTATTAAAGGAGGCTTAGCAGGGAATAGCCGTTCCCACCCAGCACAGCTACCCGACGACGCCCCCGGGCATTGCTGTCGAGCCACAGGGAGCTGGCGCCGCATGGGACTGGCGCTCTTTGCAACGTCCCTCAAGCACTTAGGGAGAGGCGGCAGGGCCCAAGCGCCAGCGGCTAGAAAATCCTTCCTTCCGGCAGGACCCTCGCGTAGAACTCTGCAGCGAGCCCCGGCCGCGCGGCCTCCGCCGTCGGGCCCCACTCTTCCTACTGGGCCCACAGTTCCGGCTCCTGCTCTGACTCCTAGGAGCCTTACCTCGAGTCACAACGCGACGCTTTCTCCCTGGGAACTTCCACCAGGCCAGCTTCCCTGGCCTTTTTAGTCTCCCCTGTTCCCTCCCACTTAGCCCTCTGGTTCTCTCCCCGCCCCTGGCCCGAGGTCAAGCCCTCACCGAGTCCTAGGACACGCCCCGTGGGTCCTTGCCACGCCCTACCTCTTCGTAGGACACCCCCTTCAAACGCTCGCCACGCCCCACCCTGGTCCGGGGCGGTTCCCCGCGTTTCTGCCTAGCCACTCCCTCCTGCAGGGGCTGTCTGACTGTCTGTAGTTTGCCTGAATGAAAAAAATTCGGGGCTAGATCCCCAAACGGAAAGAAACTTGCATTTTCCCCAGATCCCAGTTCTCCATAGAACATCCTGGAACAAGGGAGCATTCCGTAGCTCTTTTAGTTTTCCCCAGGAATAAATCGGAGGTGGTGCGCTGGCAGTTTGATGTCACAGTGGGTTCTCGATCCTCATGCTGCATACGGAGAACTTTGGTTTTGTGTTCCCACTTGTCACTGTTTCCTGCCCCGGGGCCGCGTTTCCTTCTCTTTAGAATTAGAGTGCCGTGCTAGAGCACTTGAACTGGCCCTGGTACTTGCTGCGACTGAAATAAACTTAGTGAGTGTGTGTAAGTCTGTTGGCAAAACATGATGCTTGGAGCAGCTGCCACAATAAAGAGTCATACCTTTAGGTATTGTAGGGGGCCAAGGGCAAACCTCTCCTTCGTCCTCTGAAGGTTTGCTGAAAATCAACTGACAAAAGGCAGTTTCACAGTAGAAAAGGCATACAAATATACTAGATCATAACTTTATGTAGAATGAAGACCCAAAGATGCAGGGGAAACGGTCCATTTTTTTGCTTAGGTTCAACAAAGTATGGACCGCCATGTATTCAGCTGGTGCAAAAGTAATTGCTTTTTTTAATGGCAAAAACTGCAATTACTTCTGCACAAACCTAATAGATACTACGATGGCATAAAAAGGGTCTGATATAATGCTAATAGACTTAGTGAGCAAGCCCTGTCTGTTTAGATTCTTTTTGGCTTTTCTGTGCAGTGTTCCTTCCTTCTGGGTATAGAGCAGGACCCTTTCTGGAGTGGGGGTCTTATGACCTACAGTCAAACAAAGCAGGCCAGAGAATTTCTTTACAGCCAGTTTTGACACAGAGAGTCAGGGGACACGCAGAGTCAAACTTTTAGGTTTTATGCTTGGCTTTGGGGATAGGGGGGTTCTGGCTTCTGTGAATCACCTTGGGGAAGAGGGATTCCAGTTTCTAGAATGACGGGCCAGAGGCAGGAGGACATGAGGTTAGAGCTGCTTCTAAGGCCTTCATTTTGGGGTATCATTTTCTGAACCCCAACAATATTACACTGTCATCAATTATTATTATTATTATTATTTTGAAATGGCTCTGTTGCCCAGGCTAGATTACAGTGGTGCAGTCATAGCTCACTGCAGCCTTGAACTCCTGGGCTCGAGGGATCCTCCTGCCTCAGCCTCCTGAGCAGCTGGGACTACAAGTGTGCACCACCACACTCAGCTAATATTTGTAATTTTGTAGAGATGGAGGTCTCGCTATGATGCCCAGCCTGGTCTCAAACTCCTAAGCTCAAAGGATCCTCCCACCTCAGCCTCCCAAAGCGTTAGGATTACAGGCACGAGCCATAGCACAAGGCCAAGTTAATTAATTTTATCCTGAATTCTGAGAAAAAACAGAATAGGTATGCAGATGGGCAGAAGCTACAGATGTCATTTCAAAGGAAAATAGAGATTTAATAATAATATTAATAGATGATGTTTATCGGGGCCAACTCTACCAGGTTTTGTAATGGGTGTATGTTATTTTGTTTAAGATTTTGAGCAACCTGCAGGTGGTAGGAGCTATTTCCCTCCAATTACAGACAAGAAAACAAACTTAGACAAGCACCTTGTTCAAGGATGGGACTAGGAACCCAGATTAGTTGATATCAGTCACTACACTATGCCTTCTTAGTAGAGAATGGGGAATTTTTTTGGTTTGTTTGTTTGTTTTTGAGACAGAGTCTTGCTCTGTTGCCCAGGCTGGAGTACAGTGGTGCAATCTCACCTCACTGCAGCCTCCACCTCCTGGTTTCAAGGGATTCTCCTGCCTCAGCCTCCTGAGTAGCTGGGATTACAGGCACCCACCACCATGCTAGCTAATTTTGTGTAATTTTAGTAGAGATGGGGTTTTGCCATGTTGGCCAGCTTGGTCTCGAACTCCTGACCTCAAGTGATCCACCTGCCTTGACCTCCCAAAGTGCTGGGATTACAGGCATGAGCCACCGCACCAGGAGAGAATGGGGTGCTTTGATAGGAGATTAATAGAAATAAATTAATTCATTTAAATCAGAAAAAAAGGAGGAGAAAAAAATATACAGGTCTTGTTCTCTGTTTTTTGTTTTTTAAGGGTAAAAGTACAAGAAGTTATTTAGAAAAGGGGTTGGTTGGTAAGGGACAGTCAGGGAGAAGATACTGAGGAAAAAATTGGTTCTTAAGGAGGATGGCTGGGTAAATCCTAGAAACAGAAAAGGGATAAAAATAGGGCCCAAGAGTAGGAGAGACAAGAATAACTGTAGGGGTTAAGAACTGCAGAGGCATGAGTGCTGGGACAGTTGGATATTAGTAGCAATGACGGGCTCACACTGAGATTCTGTAATGAGGAGTTGGATCCAGGGAGGCTTCTGGAGTGATTTCAGTGCTAGCTCCCTCTTTGTGTGTGCTACAAGCACGGAGCCATATAAATGTGGACCTGACGGTGTTAAGGAGAGGCTCGAAAGTCCATTATTTATAATGTTATGAATTTTAGTAGTCTATGCTGCTAGATGTTAAATGATACACGAGGTCCTTGTTAAAAAACGACTTCAGGCCAGGCGCAGTGGCTCACGCCTGCAGTCCCACCACTTTGGGAGGCCAAGGTGGGCAGATCACTTGAGGCCAGGAATTGGAGACCAGCCTGGCCAACATGGTAAAACCCCATCTCTACTAAAAATACAAAAATTAGCCGGGTGTGGTGGTGCGTGCCCGTAGTCCCAGCCACTCAGGAGGCTGAGGCATGAGAATTGCTTGAACCTGGGAGGTGGAGATTGCAGTGAGCTGAGATCATGCCACTGCACTTCAGCCTAGTGACAGAGAGAGACCCTGTCTCAAAAAAAAAAAAAAAAAAAAAATTGAAAAATAAACTTTAGTTTTTCTTTATGGAAGTTACTAAATTCTCCACTGCCCACATTAAATCCACTGAGCAAGATTTGTGATGGGTTTCAAATGCACGCTCTTACTTCTGTGGCTTTACTCCTTAAAAAGATAGTGGTAAAGAGATTTTATTTCTCTTTTGAAAGAAGCAGCTACAAAGAAACTTCAAATTAATATGCAGGATATTTATTTCAGGAACTTTCTCAAACTATTGTCTACAGGTGTGTTCAAAGAAAGGCAGAGGCCAGTGTTGTGGCTCACGTCTGCAATCCCAACAATTTGGGAGGCCAGGGTGATCAGATCCCTTGAGGCCAGGAGTTTGAGACCAGCCTGGCCAACATGGTGAAAACCTATCTCCCCTAAAAAAAAAAAAAAAAAGGCCAGGTGCGGTGGCTCATGCCTGTAATCCTGGCATTTTGGGAGGCCGAGGCGGGTGCATCACAAGGTGAGCAGTTCAAGATCAGCCTGGCCAAGATGGTGAAACCATCTCTCTACTAAAAAAAGAAAAAACACAAACAAACAACAAAAAAACGAAACACACACACAAAAACTAGCTAGGCGTGGTGGTTGGTGCCTGTAATCCCAGCTACTCGGGAGGCTGAGGCAGAGAATTGCTTAAACCCGGGAGGCGGAGGATGTATTGAGCCAAGATCATGCCACTGCACTCTAGCCTGGGCAACAGAGTGAAACTCCATCTCAAAAAAAAAAAAAAAAAAAAAATACAAAAATTAGCCGAGCGTCATGCCGTGCACCTGTAGTCTCAGCTACTCAGGAGGTTGAGGCAGGAAAATAGATTAAACCTGGGAGGTAGAGAGTGCAGTGAGCCGAGATCGTGCCACTGCACTCCAGCCTGGGAGGTAGAGTGAGACTCCATCTCAAAAAGCAAAAACAAAAACAAACAAACACAAACGAACAAAGAACAGTAGAGAAAATCATGTAAATCCAATGCACAAGAATGGAAAACTTTTTAGCATATAGCACCTGTGTACACACTGTAATCCTATTTCGCTAAGCACTATTGCTAGTTAAACACTAAATGCTATTGAATCTTTTAGAAAGCAAAAGAAACATTCTTCACTACTGGCCTCAAAATCTACTAGCCCTGGGATAGGCGGACAAGAATGGGTGAAAAGGGTTCTTGATGATGTTCTGCTGTCAAACATGATAATCTGGCATCAAACTTGTGCCCAACTTTATTTTTCAGTCTTTCTTCCTAGAGAAACTTAACTTGGAAATAATTTTTGAAACCGAGAATATCAATGTACTGTCGTATGTCTGTGATGAAATAGCAAAGTTGAAAATCACATTATTAAGGAACCGAGTTTCCAAATCAATCTCTCAGTTAAGGTTTAGTTCAAATGCACTCTCATTTCTACAGTACTTACTTTTCATTTTCATAGTATCTTTGAATTTTGACAGTACCTGTACCCGGGAACACTAAATTGGCAAAAAGGATGAAATCAAAAGCAAACATCCAAAGCCCCTGCTGTTTGGGTTAAACTTCTAGAAAACACACAGGTTTTTATCACCCTAGTTAGTTGTTTTAAATTTTTACACAAAAGTAGTTTATAGAAACAATCTGGGGGGGGGGGGGCAAAATAGAAAATAATCCAGATAATTATCACATAAGCAGCAGGAAAAAAAGCAGGACCTATGATGTCAATTCTATCAATGATGTTGCTGTTAGGTTTTAATTGTTAATTGGAAGCTGAAATTTACAGTGCTGCAGAGATTTTCTTGGTTTAATTTTGAGTCATGGTGTGATAAGCCATTCCTATCATTTATAGGACACCTATTAGATACTAATGTCACAAGAGAACTAGAACAGAACTTTGAACACACAGATCTTTTTCTATCAAATTCCTATTCTTTGTACCCCCCAGAAAATACAACTAAGTATTCAATGTATATTGTTACTTCACTTAGAAGCAAAGGAAAAGTGAAATTTAAATCATTCTAGATCTTTTCTTTTTTTTTTTTTTTTTTTTTTTTTTTTTTTTTTTTTGAGATGGAGTCTCTCTCTGTCCCCAGGCTGGAGGGCAGGGTCGGCTCACTGCAACCTCCACCTCCCGGGTTCAAGTGATTTTCCTGCCTCAGCCTCCTGAGTAGCTGGGACTATAGGCACGCACCACCATGCCCGGCTAATTTTTGTATTTTTAGTAGAGACGGAGGTTTCACCATGTGGGCCAGGATGGTCTCGATCTCTTGACCTCATGGTATGCCTGCCTCAGCCTCCCAAAGTGCTGTGATTATAGGCGTGAGCCACCACGCCTAACCTCATTCTAGATCTTAAAGAGCCAGATTAAGAACACATAACTCCGCAACTGAGTGAGCCTTTCTTCCGGGACTATGTCATCATCGGTACGTTTTTACAACCTTTTGTAGAAGCCAACTACAAGTTTGTCTTAAAAAATATTTTGACTTCATAGCTGCTGTGGATAACGGGCAGGCAATTCCTCAAAAGCAATCCATCATAATTGCCATGTGATCCAGCAATTCCACTTCTTGGTGGAATTCTACCAAAGAAGTAAACGCAGGAGCTCAGTCTTTTATAGCATTATTCACAATAGCCAAAAGGTGGAAGCAACCCAAATGTCCAATAGATGAGCAGATTAAAAAAAAAAAAGTGGCATATAGGCACAATAGAATATTATTTAACCTTAAAAAAGAATAAAATTCTGGGCCGGGCGTGGTGGCTCATGCCTGTAATCCTAGCACTTTGGGAGACTGAGGTGAGTGGATCACCTGAGGTCAGGAGTTTGAGACCAGCCTGGCCAACATGGTGAAATCCTGTCTCTACCGAAAATACAAAAAAATTAGCCAGGCGTGATGGCGGTCGCCTGTTAATACCAGCTACCCAGGAGGCTGAGGCAGGAGAATCACTGGAACCCAGGAGGCAGAGATTGCAGTGAGCCGAAATCACACCATTGCACTCCAGCCTGGGCAACAAGAGAGAAAATTCGTCTTTTTAAAAAAAAAAAAAAAGAAAGAAAGAATAAAATTCTGATAATGCTGGAGCTTAGATGAACCTGGAAGACATTTTGCTATGTGATATAAGCCAGACACAGAGCAGACATTGTATTATGTCACTTCTATGAGATACTTTGAGTAGTACACTTATAGAGACAGAAATGAGAAAAGTGGTTACCAGGGGCTGAGGGAAGAAGAAGATGAGGAGCTGTTATCTGTTTGGGATGATAAAAAAAGTTCTGGAGAGCAGCAGTGTGGGTACTTGTACAACAATGTGAATGTACCCATATTGAACTGTACTTCAAAATGGTTAAAACCAAAAATAATAATAATAAAAGGTTAAAATAGTAAATTTTATGTTGTGTATAGTTTGCCACAATAAAAAATATTTGACTTTAGATGGCTGTGTAGATAACCAGCAATAACTCGAATTAGAACACCTATTACTCTCACTAATATTTGCTAATGTTAAAGAAAGGGTCAGAATTTTAAATTATATCACCATTACTTAAAAAAATGTGTTAATCAAATCACTTTGTTGATATATATATCTATATATAGACAGAGCCTCACTCTATCACTCAGGCTGAAGTACAAGGCACAATCTCAGCTCATGCAACCTCTGCTTCCCGGGTTCAAGCAATTCTCCTGCCTCAGCCTCCTGTATAGCTGGGATTACAGGCATGTGCCACCACACCCAGCTAATTTTTGTATTTTTAGTAGAGACCGTGTTTCACCATGTTGGCCAGGCTGGTCTTGAACTCCTGACCTCAAGTGATCCACCCACCTTGGCCTCTGAAAGTGCTGGGATTACAGGTGTAATCCCAGCCTATATATTTTTTTTAGCTTAGCAATTTCTTTTGATATTTGTAACTGTGCCCAGCCTATGTATTTTTTTAGCTTAGCAATTTCTTTTGGTATTTGTGACAGAGACTTAATGGTATTTGGTGACTGTGCTCACTGACCCCATTTCCCACTCCTCCTGGACACATAGCTATACTACATTTCCCAGGCTCCCTGGTAGTTAGGTGTGTTCCTGCCACTACATTCCAGCCAATGGGATGTGGTAGAAGTAGACATGTTCCTTCCAGAACCGGCCCATCAACAACTATCCTTCCTCTCTTTGTTCATCTGTGGGCTGGCTAAAGAGAATTCTCTAGGACCTGTGGAATGCAGCCACAGGAGGGCAGGGGGCTATATTTGAAGAGCTGTGTGGAGCAGAACCCTCCTACTAACCCTAACATCTGATATAAATATAAATGATATAAATAAAAAACATAGGCCAGGCATGGCAGTGCACACCTGTAATCCCAGCTACTCAGGAGGCTGAGGCAAGAGAATCGCTTGAACCCAGGAGGCAGAGGCTGCAGTGAGCCAAGATCGCACCACTGCACTCCAGCCTAGGCAACAGAGCAAGACTCTGTCAAAAAAAAAAGAAAGAAAGAAAGAAAGAAAGAAAGAAAGGAAGAAAGAAAGAAAGAAAGAAAAATGTAGTTTTATTGTTGTAAGTCACTGAGATTTGTGATTATTTGTTACAGCAGATAGCGTACCCTAATTAATATGGTATTTGTCCCAGTAAGAGAATTCGAAGAACCTATATGCAAATTGAAAACCAACTTTCTTTAGCAAGCCATTAACTACTAATATTAAATAGGTCCCAGGATGACTTCCAAATCCTTGGGAGAATTATTTAAATACTAGCATCTATTAGCACACAATAATGTGATTATTGGTCTCTAATAAATACAATGTTGAGAGCTGGATTAATTAAACAGAAGGAATTAAACTCTCAAAATGATGGCCAGGAAGCTATTTATTAACTGGAAGCTCAACCATGTGTGTCTGTGAAGAATGCCAAATGGTGGTGTTCTCAGTGTTGAAAAACAATGTGGTCTGGAACTAAACATTGCAAGGACAACTTGAATTTATAAATCAAATTCCTTGACTTTTTTTCTTTAAGTAATATGAATAATTTGTTTTCATTTGAAGGTCTTCTAAAGAAATTTTTCTGCCATGGAGTTAGTTAAAACTTCTAATCAGAAACTTTGTTGCTCATGCCTGTAATCCCAGTGCTTTGGGAGGCTAAGGCAGGAGGATCACTTGAGTCCAGGAGTTCAAGAGCAGCCTGGGCAACATAGGAAGAGCCTGTCTCTACAAAATGGGAAAACTAGACATTAGGTGGGCATGGTGGCATGCACCTGTGATCCCAGCTACTCAGGGTGCTTAGGTGGGAGAATCTCTTGAACCTGAAAGGTCAAGGCTGCAGTGACCCGTGATTGTGCCACTGCACCCCAGCCTGAGCAACAGAGCAGAGACCCTGTCTCTTAAAAATTAAAAAAGTCCTGTTTTTGATTGTACTATGTAAGGAACACATGCCTTTGCAGCTTTAGTTACTAAAGAACTCCTCTGCATGTGTAGTTTGCAAAATTGTGTCACTTAGTAAATATTACCAGGATATATAAAAATATCCAGGATATATAAAAATATCTAGGATATATAAAAACATCTAGGATATATAAAATTACATATAAAAATAAAAATCATAGATAAAATATATAAAAATTATATTGCAGCTAAAATAACCAGAGTTTGATTCAATCTCCTAGCTAGAATAAAGGGGAACTATCAGAGTCTTGTCTTTGGAATGAATCTCCTGCCAGGGTGTGCTGCAACACGTGGATTCTCTGTGAACACAGGGGACCAGGTGGTATAGACCAGTCCATTGGAAAGTAGCTCTGCAGTCAGATAGACCTGACTTCAATTTCTGGCTCCTCTCTTTTCTTGCTATGGGACCTCTTAATGTCTCTGAGCCATGGTGTCTTCATATAAAGTGGGGATATTATTACATTGCCCTGGCCAACTCCAGGTTGCCTCAAAGATCCTTTTCCCTTTTCTGTCACATAACTAATTTAGTGAGGTTCATGGCCTCCCAGTTAAAGGTGACATTGCCCAGCCTCTCTCGCAGCTAGGCATGGTCCTATGACTAAGAAGATTAGGTGCATATCCCACTGGGAGACGATGAGAATTGAAGAAGCTGCCTGGAAACCAGAGTTTAAGTGTTGAGGATGGTAGAAACCCTGTACCTTCGTAGGATTGGCATGTGAATTAAATGACACACAATATGAAAGTGTCTTATTTGGGGTCTTTAGAGCAACACTGTGGAGTTCGCCAGACAAGAGACAGTAATTAGGATTTAAGTACAAAGAAGTCAGAAATAGCAAACAGAATTGAGTAAATAATGTGCTTTTAACTGAGGTCAGAAGTTCCAGACCAGCCTGGCCAACATGGCAAAATCCCATCTCTACTAAAAATACAAAAATTGGACAGCTGTGGTGGCACGCAGCTGTAATGCCAGCTACTTGGGAGGCTGAGGCAGAAGAATTCCTTGAACCTGGGAGACAGAAATTGCAGTGAGCTGAGATCGCACCACTGAACTCTAGCCTGGGCAACAGAGCGTGGCTCCATTAAAAAAAAAAAAAAAAAAAAAAAAAGCTGGGGATGGTGGCTCACACCTGTAATCCCAGCACTTTGGGAGGCCAAGATGGGCAGATCACCTGTGGTCAGGAGTTTGACACCAGCCTTGCCAACATAGTGAAACCCTGTCTCTACTAAAAATACAAAAATTAGCCAGGTGTGATGGTGCCGCACCTGCAAACCCAGCTACTTGGGAGGCTGAGGCAGGAGAATCGCTTGAACCCAGGAGGTGGAGGTTGCAGTGAGCCAAGATCATGCCACTGCACTCAAGCCTGGGTGACAGAGTGAGACTCCTTCTCAGAAAGAAAAAAATAGTGTTTTTAGACAGGAGGGTAGGTGGGACTCAGGGTGTGGTAGCCTAAGCGATCACCATGCAGGGAGCATCTGCCAGAAGCCCAGGATCCAAAGGTCAGGAGAAAGGATCCAACACCACTACTGCGGACAGGAAAACCAAGTTATCAGTGCCCTGAACCGAGAGTCTAGGTGCAATGATTTAGGAATTTCAGTCAATATAGTGGCAATAACAATAATAACAGTGACAAAAATAACTATCATTTATTAACAGTCTGTGTGCCAGTCTCTATTAGTGCTTTGTAAACATTTTAAAAGTTTACAGGCACATAATCCCCATTTTACTGACGCTCAGATATGTGAAGTCCTTTTGCTCAAGGTTTCATAGCTAATAAATGGCTAAGTCAAGATTCAAATTGACATGGTTTGGTTGTGTCCCCATCCAAATCTCTCCTGAATTGTAGTTCCCGTAATCCCCATGTGTCATGGGAGGGACCTGGTGGGAGGTAATTGAGTCATGGGGGCAGTTACCCCCATGCTGCTGTTCTTGTGATAGTGAGTGAATTCTCACAGTACCTGATGGTTTTACAAAGGGCTTTTCTCCTTTTTGCTCAGCAATTCTCCTTCCTGCCACAATGTGAAGGAGGACATGTTTGCTTCTCCTTCACCATGATTGTAAGTTTCCTGAGGCCTCCGCAGACCCACAGAACTGTGAGTCAATTAAACCTCTTTCCTGTGTAAATTACCCAGTCTGGGGCAGTGCTTTACAGTAGCATGAGAACGGACTAAGACGGTAAGTCTAGGACGAGCTGACTCTAAAACTCAAACTCTAAGAACTGCTCAGTAATCCAATCCCAGTTATTTGGGAGGCTCAGGCAGGAGGATTGCTCAAGATCAGGAGTTTGAGACTAGCCTCGGCAACATAGTGAAATCTTACCTCTTAAAAAAAAAATTAGCTGGGCATGGTGGCAGGCTCCTATTATTCGAGCTACTCAAGAGGCTAAGGCAAGAGGATTGCTTGAGCCCAGGAGTTCGAGGCTGGAGTGAGCTATGATCACGCCTTGGCACTCCAACCTGGGAAACAGAATGGGACCCTGTCTCTTAAAACAAAACAACCCAGTAATCTAAGTGAAGCGTTTAGCACAGTGCATAGCAAAGGGATCAATAGATGTTAGCTGTTATCTAAACAAGGGATTGTTAGGTACAGATCAGCAGAAACAAAGTGGAAACTCACCTGGAGACACTGTGAAGCCAGGCTCCTTATATACTGGTGTATGTGTGTGTGTGTGTGTGTGTGTGCGCGCGCACGCAGGCATGTGTGCATGCATGGGTGTGTGGAGGGGAGGCCAGTGTGTAGGTGGAGGGACACAGTGGGAGGTGTTCTGGTGAGTAAGGAAACTTGACTCATATCAGAGAGTAAAGAAGTGAGGAGTCAGAAAGCAAAGGTATTCCTAATTTCAAGCATTCTTTTTTCTCTCTAATTGTGCAGAGAAGGAACCAGATGCTTTCATAACAAGGAAGCTGGAAAGAAAAGCTAGCACTCTTCCTGATGATCACAAAATGAGAGATGTTGAGAGCCAGAAGAAGATCTTAAAAACAATCTAGTGTCCAACCCTTTCCTCTTGGAAGGAGGCAAAGGACATTCACTGGGATTTTTAAAAATCACCATCTGTGGAGAAATAAAGAAACTCAAAAGGGCTTTTAATGCAAAGAGCCTGAAGTCTCAGAGAGAGGTTTTAGAGAAGCAGGGTGAGTCAGAAAGCACTTCATAATCACAGCATATGTGTGAGATTAAGGTTAGAATACGTGTTAATAGGAACAGATGTAACAGGAAAACTTTCATATTAGGCTTTGGCATTCTTTTTCTTAAGATTCCTTAAACTGTTTAAAAATAGAGTATTTCATTATTCTGATATTTAGATGGTAATAGGATGTGAGGATGATTGGGTCATTTTCGTAAAGAACTATCTTTGGCTGGGTGTGGTGACTTACACCTGTGATCCCAGCACCTTGGGGGGGCCGAGACGGGAGGATGGCTTGAGCCCATGAGTTTGAAACTAGCATGGGCAACATAGCAAAACCTCATCTATACAAAAAATAAAATAATTAGCAGGGCTAGGCGCAGTGGCTCATGCCTGTCATCTCAGCACTCTGGGAGGCCAATGCGGGCAGATCACCTGAGGTTAGGAGTTCAAGACCAGCCTCACCAACATGGCAAAACCACGTCTCTACTAAAAGTACAAAAAGTAGTCAGGCGTGGTGGCACATGCCTGTCATCCCAGCTACTTGGGAGGCTGAGATAGGAGAATCGCTTGAACCTGGGAGGTGGAGGTTGCAGTGAGCCGAAATCACACCACTGCATTTCAGCCTGGGTGACAGAGCGAGCCTCCATCTCAACAACAACAACAACAACAACAAAACAAAATAATTAGCCAGGCGTGGTGTTGCATGCTGTAGTCCCAGCTACTTGGAAGGCTGAGGTGGGAGGATGGCTGCATCCCAGGAGTCTGAGGCAATAGTGAGTTGTTATTGCCCCACTGCACTCCAGCCTGGGTGACAAAGCAAGACCCTGTCTCAAAAAAATAAAAAGAAAAAAAGACTATTTTTTTAATCTAAGGAGCATAAATGTGGCAGCTCTTATTTGAGGGCAAGCACACAGGTTTTTTTTAATTGATACAGATGAATAATGCAACATATATTATGTAATTTATAAGGCCTAGTAATAACGTAAACAGCCCTGAACCCAACCCAGCATCGTCAATGCCATTGATGTTCTTTGCATATCTCCCCACTGCCACGTTTCTCACCTCCCCATTGCAGGCAGCCACCCTCCTGAATTTTATGTTATTCTTTTTTTTTTTTTTTTTTGAGACGGAGTCTCACTCTGTCACCCAGGCTGGAGTGCAGTGACGTGATCTCGGCTCACTGCAACTTCCGCCTGCTGAGTTCAAGCGATTCTCCTGCCTCTGCCTCCTGAGAGGCTGGAATTACAGGTATGTGCCACCATGCCCAGCTAATTTTTGTATTTTTAGTAGAAATGGGGTTTCAACATGTTGGCCAGGCTGGTCTTGAACTCCTGACCTCAGGTGATTCATCTGCCTCAGCCTCCCAAAGTGCTGGGATTACAGGCATGAGCCACTGTGCCCAGCCTATGTTAATTATTCTTCTCTTACTTTTAGAAACATCCAGTACTGCAGGCCCTTCACCACTACCACCTCCTGCAGGCAGGATACAGAATAGTGGGAAAGTGTTACCCTTGAAAATCAGACCTGCAAAGTGACAGCAAATGCCATTTTTCTTAATACAATTTTGCTCAAATTTAAGTTGTCTTTAAAGTTAACGATGGTACTTTTCAGACATGAAACATAAGACATAAGTCACTTATAAAAGTTCCTTCAAGCGCTAGAATCAACAACAGTATTCAACACATAGTATGTCAGTTAGATGCTATAACAAATCAATACACTTGACTTTGTCTAAGCTTTTTAGGGATAAAAATTCCCAAAGGGCTAATTTCTAGAGTAATTACCTATTGAAAGACTGTTCTGTGTTGTCAGATTTTTTTTTTTTTTTGGTAAGG
This sequence comes from Symphalangus syndactylus, assembly GCF_028878055.3. Classification (NCBI taxonomy): domain Eukaryota; kingdom Metazoa; phylum Chordata; class Mammalia; order Primates; family Hylobatidae; genus Symphalangus; species Symphalangus syndactylus. Next base: position 21,801,689 of record NC_072432.2, on the reverse strand, counting down.
GTAGGGGTCTCACTACCTTGCCCAGGGTGGTCTTGAGCTCCTGAGCTGAAGCGATCCTCCCGCCTTTGCCTCCCAGTGCCGGGATTACAGGTGCAAGCCATGGCACCCGGCTACGTTTGGCAGATTTTGAATGATTGAGAAGACTTCCTGGCTCACTCCTCTGCTCTTTAAGTTAGAGATCCCAAGGGTTTACTGGTGAAACTCTATATTGTAAAAACAGAATGACTCTATTTTTGTAGGCACAGCGTGGGCTGGGAAAATTCTTCAAAGAGGGTAAGTTCTGGCCACACTGGCTTCCCTGTTGAAGTTAGAACAGGGGCAGACCACGAGCCTAAGCACCAAGACTTCAGGATCTATAGGATCCACCGCAAGTCCCACTGAACCTTCAGAACCTCAGTTAACCCCATGGTGTCCGAGGAATACCGCGGATAATAGATCCTCCATCTCGATACTGCTTGGACTCTCCCAGTGAAACATCTTGACTCAGGTCATTCAACAGAAAGAATCCTGAGAACTAGAGTCCCAGAGCAAATGATGACTTGGGATAAGAAGGCATGTGACTGTCAGAATGTGTAGTGCAAATGAAGAAGAGAAGAAAATGGAAGGCAGTCCTGGCTTTGTCTTTTCCTCCAAATAGTAAGTCAGTAACTAAAGACGATGATGTTAAATAACTTGCTTTATTCTTTTGAGTATTTTGATATCAATGGTTTGAAACGGAATATTGGTTGTGTCTTATTTTGCAGCTAATTTTGGCACATTTCTCTCTGCCTCTAGTTTTGTGTTCCAGTAATAACATTGGCAAAGGTCTCAGAATGCAGATGCCAGTGGCTAATACGTGCCTGCTCTGAGACAGTGGTTTGTGTTGTGCTCTGTTGAAATGCTACCACGAGCTGCTGAGTGTTGCTGTAGAATTCCTGTACCTGGTTAACAGGTTGGATAAGTTTCCTTTGCCTTGCTTGAGAGTTGCGCTTTGCTAATGAATTGCATGAACACCTAATGTGGTTCTTCATGGCTCACACCTGACCTTGTAGTTGCACCTGTACTGAGTGATTCCTATGATTCCGTTCACATTCAAAACCCTTAACCACCTTATTTAAAGATGACTTTCTGATTGGTAAGGGGATAGACCGAAAGGCAAGGAGAGAAAAAGTTGGAAAAGACAGGATTTGAAATTAACCAGAGACTTCTTTAAAAGGACAAGCTATTATTACTCACTTTATTTATTATAGTAATAGAAGACAACCTAATTTTGTTCGGACATCAGGCAAATTCAGTATTTTACAAGAAATCTTGTAGGAATAAGGTATCATTTGTACCCCTCAGAGATGGGATTATTGCTTACCTTCTGGCATGGGTGCAGTCATAGAAATGTTTGTTTCCCTAACTTTTTTGCTTGCCTTCTTTCCTCTTTTAGATAACAGGACAGCCTGGCTTATCAGCATAAAAAATATTTCTGTCAGCATCCAGAGAACACCAAGTAAGTGTAAAAGGATAGCAGTTATGTCAGCCTGTACTTTTAACCTAAGCCTAGACACCAAGGGCTGCCGTAAATTTAAAAAAAAAAGAAGTCTCAGGCTGTCACACTAATTAACAGATGATAAGGTACAAATATGTTAGCACATCATATAACAGGCAAATTGCGCCTTTTGACAGGCGATAGAAACTGCACATGAAAATATTTAATCGAATGTGAGTATTAAGGTGAAAAACATGACTTTAGGTGGGAAGAAGAAAAAAAACCCTCTTGCTACAGCAAGACACATTTTCCCTTCATTTGGAAAAGGATGCAGTTCAAAATAACAGTCCACGTGTGTATCGTGTCTTCGTTGAATTATGATACTGACATGATCTGCTCATCTCCCAAAATAAAAGCGCTATCACCACTTTCTTTTGAATTTATTCAGTTATACTGAGAGGTGACGTTGGAAAGTGTTCTCTTAGGATCAAGTGAATCCCTAATCTCTTTAAACTGAGAAACTTAATTTTAAAATTGGAATGGTGTTTATATAAATTTGGGGTCTTGACTAACACTTCACTTTACAGAAGAAATTAATATTTTCTGGGGGTTCTATTACAGGTGCTTTTCCTTGGAGGCAAATCTGAAACTCTCGTCGTAAGAATAAATTCCAAATACAGAATTAAACATTGTGTGCTTTTGATGAATGGTTTTCAGACAAGGAAATTAACCCATTCTCCATAGAGAAGCGGGGGAATTAAAATGTGGTTGTTAAACTTCAGAGCACTGGAGAGTCACACAGTATTGAGTGTTAGGCTGTAACTTCGTATTTCTGAAGGTCTCCACTATTTTGCACACTGTAATTACATCCATTTACAGTGTGCTGCAGAAAGAATCACATTTGGATGACTTCCTTAGAAGCAGCCTGTAATAGCTGGCTGCCTCCGGAAATGAAAAATGGTGGATTTTACTTTTCTGGTAAGGGTAGTTCTAGGCAAAAGATTTGCATGCACAAAAAAATGTCTTTTGACTGGATGTGGTGGCTCACATCTGTAACCCCAGCACTTCTTTGGGAGGCTGAGGCAGGAGGATTGCTTGAGCTAGGAGTTCGAGACCAGCCTAGGCAACATAGTAAGACCCTGTCTCCACAAAAAAATTGTTTAAACAATTAGCTGGGCACATTGCTGCAAACCTGTAGTCCCAGCTACTCAGGAGGCTGAGGTGGGAGGATTGCTTGAGCCTGAGATTTTGAGGCTACAGTGAGCTATGATAAGCCCACTGCACTCCAGCGTGCGCAATGGAGCAAGACCTTGTCTCTATTTAAAACAAACAAAAAAAAGCCAGCCAGGCACAGTGGCTCATGCCTGTAATCCCAGCACTTTGGGAGGCTGAGGTGGGCAGATCACGAGGTCAGGAGTTCGAGACCATCCTGGCCAACATGGTGAAACCCTGTCTCTAGTAAAATACAAAAAATTAGCCAGGCATGGTGGCGCACACCTGTAGTCCCAGCTACTCGGGAGGCTGAGGCAGGGGAATCACTTAAATCCGGGAGGCGGAAGTTGCAGTGAGTTGAGATTGTGCTACTGTACTCCAGCCTGGCAACAGAGCGAGATTCCATCTTAAAACAAACAAACAAACAAACAAACAAAAAAACTTAAATGTCTCCCACCATTTTCCCAATGCACTTCCATTTCTGTCTCTTTGATGATTCTCACACAGGCTCTCTGTTCTCCATCACGTGCTCTCCTCGCTGTGGGGTTTCTTGTAATTTTTACTGGGTAGTGCTGTACATGAGTTCAGCTGCTCAGCAATTTTCCTCGTGGATGCCCTAGCACTCACTAGGTATCACCATTCTCTCTTAATCACACCAACATGAAAATCCCCTGTTGCTGCAAGTTTCAAGTTTTCTTGATGAAAGAAAAAAAAAAAAAAAGCCTTACACCTGTAATCCCAGCGCTTTGGGAGGTGAGGCAGGAGAACCACTTGAGGCCAGTAGTTTGAAACTACACTGGACAACATAATGAGATCCGCATATCTACCAAAAAAAAAATAAAAATTCGTGTTCAGTTATTTCTGCAGGATAATGTATTCAGGAGTTGCCCATCTAGTTAGGATATTTGCATACTGCCATGGTCTGAATAATTGTGTCACCCCACCCTCAAATTTATACATTGAAACCTAGTCCCCAGTGCAATTGTATTAGAAGGTGGAGATGTTGGGATGTGACTAGGTCATGAAAATAGAGCCCTCTCATATGGGATTAGTGCCTTCGTAAAAGAAACCCCAAGGAGCTACCTAGCTCCTTCCACTATGGCAGGTGACAGTGAGAAAGTGCCATCTATTAACCAGAGAATGAGCTCTCACCAGACACCAAATCTGCTGGTGCCTTTAATCTTGGACTTTCAGCTCTCCAGAATTGTGAGCAATAAATGTTTTTGTTTAAAAGCCACCCCATTTATTCTGTTTTTGTTTATAAGCCACCCCATTTATTCTGTTTTTGTTATATTAGCCCCGTCAGACTATGATACGTACTCTCAGTTGTCACCTGGGAAAGACGCCTTTTTTAATCTGAGTAAAACCAATCTCATAAGATGTATTGTAAAACAGTGTCCCATTGCCAATCAAGTTTGAAACATACTGCCTATTATGTCACATTTTTTGGAGATTTGTAATGCTTAGTTTTTCCAAACGCCAGTAAGTTTTACGGTAAATACAACTATTTATTTAAATCTGGGATTTCTTTACATTCATGGACATTAATGAACATCTGTCTGTGTGTATGGTTTTTTCTTAGTATGACATAGATTCATGCTCAATGGAGTACACTCTTACAGATATATACTGCCTTCATTCAAAGTAGTGAATTGTCTGATGGTATGGGTTTCAGATACTGTGATGGCAACTTGGGATAAAGTTTTTTTTGTTGCCCAGGCTGGAGTGTAGTGGCACAATCTCGGCTCACTGCAACCTCTGCCTCCCGTATTCAAGTGATTCTCCTGCCTCAGCCTCCCAAGTAGCTGGGATTACAGGCATGCACCACAACACCTGGCTAATTTTTGTATTTTTAGTAGAGATGGGATTTCACCATGTTGGTCAGGCTGGTCTTGAACTCCTGACCTCAAGTCATGCACCTGCCTCAGCCTCCCAAACTGCTGGGATTATAGGTGTGAGCCACCATGGCCAGCAGGATAAAGTTGTTTTTTGTTTTTGTGTTTGAGACGGAGTCTTACTCTGTCGCCCAGGCTGGAGTGACACAATCTTGGCTCACTGCAGTCTCTGCCTCCTGGGTTCAAGCGATTCTCCTGTCTCAGCCTCCAGAGCAGCTGGGATTACAGGCGAGCACCACCACGCCAGACTAATTTTTGTATTTTTAATAGAGATGGGGTTTCACCATGTTGACCAGACTGGTCTTGAACTCCTGAGCTCAGGTTATCTGCCCGCTGCGGCCTCCCAAAGTGCTGAGATTACAGGAGTGAGCCACTGCGCCATGCCAGCATAAAGTATTTTGAAGTTAGAGAATCTTTCAATACTTCTAAAGTCAGACTGTGTAAATAGCTGTCTATTCCATAAATGAGGTGTTAGCTTTCTTATCCAGTTTACCTTAATTAATAATCACTTCTGTTTATTTGATTCATTCAAACAAATCATTTACATATCTTTTACCCCTTCTTTTAGCTGCTCATTCAAGACAGAGGACTGTGTGGCCACAAGGAAAAGCCTCATCATGTTTCTTCCAGCCAAATGTTGACCATTTCTTTTCGCCCAAAGGAGACAATCTGTAATAACAAGGATCGTTGCTCAGAGCGTGTCACTCCCACGAAACATAACTCTGAAGGACCAGCGATCATTGTTGGAATCTGGAAGACTGAGAGACGCAATCTGTTTCCCTTTGCCCTGGATCAGCTCTGCAGGAGATGCTCTGTGGGTGTGAGCTGGGAGCTGTCTCAAGGACTCCAGTTGCCGTTGCAAAGCTGCACTGTCCGAGCATGTATGCATAGGAAATGGCTTGCTTTTATTTAGAGGCGTTTCTTCATATAATTTGGGATTAGGAATGGAGAAGCGATGTAGTGTCGACGAAAAGAGTCGGACTCTGTAAAACATTTGAAGAGATTTATTGTGAGCCAAATATGAGTGACCGTGGCCTGTGACACAGCCCTCAGGAGGCCCTGAGAACATGAGCCTGAGTTGGTCAGGGCACAGCCTGGTTTTATATATTTTAGGGTGGCATGAAACATCAAATACGTTTAAAAAATACGTTGGTTTGGTTCAGAAAGGTGGGACAACTCAAAGCGTGGGGCTTCCAGGGTATAGGTAGATTTAAACATTTTCTGGTTGACAACTGGTTGACTTCATCCGAAGACCTGGGATCAAGAGCAAGGAAATGTTCAGGTTAAGATAAAGGATTGTGGAGACCAAGTTTTATTGTGCAGAGGAAGCTCTCAGTCGACTTCAGAGAGAGCAGGTGGTAAAATGTTTCTTATCAGACCTAAAAGGGTGCCTGGTTCTTACTTGATTTTCTCCTGGACCTGGAAAGGAAGGAAGGAAAACAAAGAGGAAAGGGGATTCTCTACAGAATGTGGATTCTTCCCGCAAGAGACTCCGCAGGGCAATTTCAAGGTATGGCAAGGAAATATATAGTGAGTTTAAATATTTTGATTTTTTTCCTTGTCTCATAATGTTATGCCAGAATCAGATTGGAAAGTAAGTCACGATATATAGGGTCAAATAAAACCCATCTGGCTGGGCGCCTGTAATCCAAGCAATTTGGGAGGCCAAGACGGGCAGATCACTAGAGGTCAGGAGTTTGACACCAGCCTGGCTAACATGGTGAAACCCCGTCTGTACTAAAAATACAAAAATCAGCCGGGCGTGGTGGCATGTGCCTGTAATCCCATACAATTTGGGAGGCTGAGGAAAGAGAATCACTTGACCCTGGGAGGTGGAGGTTGCAGTGAGCCGAGATCGCACCACTGCACTCTAGCCTTGGCAACAAAGCAAGACTCCATCTCAGGAAAAAAAAAAGACATCACTTTGGAGATTCCAAGGATTTCAGGAGTTGCATGACAGGAAACAGAGTTGAAGACCAAATGTATATTTCATAATATCACATTCTCTCTTCAGCAACTCTGTCTGGCACACGCTCACACTCTTAAGGGAATTACAATCACCTGGTCCTCACATAAGATGGCATCAATAATTTTATTCCTCTATAAATTGGGAAGAGATTAGAAATAAAAACCTTAATAGAAGCACAATTATGTGTCAGTTTAAATTACTCTAGGGCGTGTAATTTCTGGTGAAAAGTAAATAGTATGTACTGGTTTACAAAGGAAGTAATCATGGAATAGTTTCCTAAAGAAGATTCATCCATCACACAGTACTTTTCTTGAACATTATTTAAGAATTTATGGAGGAAGATAGTATTCTCCAAAAACCACAGCAAACAAGAATTGGTAAAAATGGCACACATTAGAAGCTTAATTTTGTTCTAAAACAATGTAAAAGACATTATATTTGTCTGTATTTCCTTATACTTTAACATGACTTTCCTCACGCCTGTAATCCCAGCAATTTGGGAGGCCAAGGTAGGCGGATCACTCGAGGTCAGGAGTTTAAGACCAGCCTGGCCAACATGGTGAAACCTTATCTCTACCAAAAAATACAAAAATCAGTCAGATGTGGTGGTGCGTGCCTGTAATCCCAGCTACTTGGGAGGCTGAGGCAAGAGAATTGCTTGAACCTGGGAGGCAGAGGTTGCAGTGAGCCAAGATCACATGCTGCACTCCAGCTTGGGTGACAGAGTGAGACTCTGTCTCAAAAAAAATAAAAAATAAACAAATAAATAAATATGACTTTTAAAAAATATTGCTCAGAACTTTCAAATATTGCTCATAAAAACTATAATTTTAAAGATGTACAGGTCAAATTCTGCTAAGTGAAAGTTTTGATAAACTCCACTCAATCTGTTTACTGGAAAAATATACTATGTATATAGTAAATTTTATGGATTATAATAGTGTGAAAGTATTATATAACATGAATAGAAAGCAGATCAAATTGCTATTATTATACTGTAATTCAAATTTCTTTTCGGGGAAAAGTTATAAGAAAGCAAGCTATTCTGATTAGAAAAGGTAGGCCAGGTGTGGTGGCTCACGCCTGTAATCCCAACACTTTGAGAGGCCGAGGTGGGCGGATCACCTGAGGCTGGGAATTAGAGACCAGCCTGGGTAACATAGTGAAACCCCGTCTCTACTAAAAATACAAAAATTAGCCAGGCGTGGTGGTGCATGCCTTTAATCCCAGCTACTCGGGAGGCTGAGGCAAGAGAATCTAGTGAACCCGAGAGGCGGAGGTTGCAGTGAGCTGAGATCGTGCCACTGCACTCCAGCCTGGGCCACAGAAGGGAGACTCCATCTCAAAAAAAAAGAAAACATAATAAAACGTAACTGTGGCCCCATGCCAGTGTGCCAACGAGCCTCACAGTGCCTCTGTCTCCATGCTCCAGTGAAAGAATTGGAGTTTTGAATGCTCATCCTCAAACACTGGCTGACCCTAGATTCATGAGAACAAGCTAAAGGATATTTTCTACCTTCTAAGAAAAGAGTTAATGCATTTGGGAAAGTTGTTCAATAACAAGGATTGAAATGAAAATGTTTTCTGTTTAACCCAGAGTTAAACAGAAGTTTATCATTGCCAAAATTACAAAGCACATTCAAACTGACCACAATACCTTTTAGTGAATATTTATGCTAACCCAGGGGAACAGTGACTTTTCAGAAAAAGGATACCATAGGAAAAAGGGTGGGCATAGGATCACGTGGGCCTATGGGTTAAAATGCATATCAGTGGGTTCCACGCCAAGAGATTCTGATGCACTGATTTAGGATAAGGCTTAGTAATTTTCCCAGTCAAAAATCATGACCCCTTGGCCGAGTGCGGTGGCTCATGTCTGTAATCCCAGCACTTTGGGAGGCCGAGGTGGGTGAAACACCTGAGGTCAGGAGTTTGAGACCAGCCTGGCCAACAGGGTGAAACTTCTTTTCTACAAAAAATACAAAAAAATTAGCCTGCCATGGTGGCACATGCCTGTAATCCCAGCTACTTAGGAGGCCAAGGCATAAGAATCGCTTGAAACCAGGGGACGGAGGCGGTGGGGGCCGAGGTTGCAGTGAGCCCAGATTGCGCCACTGCACTCCAGCCTGGGTGACAGAGGAAGAATCCATCTCAAAAAAAAAAAAAATCACAACCCCTGACTGGGGCAGTGACTTATGCCTGTAATCCAAGTGCTTTGGTAGGCCAAGGCAGGAGAATCGCTTGAGGCCCCAAGTTTGAGACCAGCCTGGGTAACATAGTGAGACCCACCTCCCCCACCTCCCCACCCTCGTCTCCACAAAAAAATACAAAAATTAGCCAGGCACAGTGGTGCATGCCTATAGTTCCAGTTACTCAGTGGGCTGAGGCAGGAGGATTGCCTGAGCCACAGAGGTTTAGGCTACAGTGGGTGGTTATTGTGAAACTGTACCTCAGGCTGGGAGGCAGAGGGACTCAGAAAACACACAGACACACACAAACACAAAAACCAAAACAGATGACCCTATCCCTCCTGTCTTCACCCCCATCCCAACTCCCTCTGACGGTTTTCATGCAAGAGGTCTGCAAATGCACTTTGAGAAACTCTGCCTGTATCTTATTGCCAGGTTGTTAATATTTATCTTTATAAAATGTATCCTAAATAGATGATGCAGAGTTCTGGATCAGAGATAGATTTCATATCAAACACCTCATAGTAAATGTAATAAGTGCGCTGGTACCCCTAGCTTCAGTCTTACCCCTGAGGTAAGGTGATGAGAGCCAGGTCAATTGTCCTACAGGAGAAGGCAAGAACAAGAAAAATGATTTCTCCTGTTCCTAAAAGGGTAGGAAGCAGTTGCTCTCTCCTCTCCTGAGAAAGTCTCCTCCTTATCCAATCCTTCTGTGTGTAAATAAAATCTAGCCAGAAGCTGGATAGCTTGGGTGTCTCTGCCTTAATGATCTTGAGACCTCTTTAAATTCCCAGACTTGGCAGGATGTGGTGGCTCACACCTGTAATTCCAGCATTTTGGCAGGCCAAGGCAGGCTGATCACTTGAGACCAGGAGTTCAAGACCAACCTGGCCAACATGGTGAAACTCCATCTCTACTAAAAATACAAAAATTAGCTGGGCATGGTGGTGCAGGACTGTAACTGCAGCTACCTGGGAGGCTGAAGCATGAGAATTTCTTGAACCCCGGAGACTGAGGTTGCAATGAGGTGAGATTGCACCACTGCACTCCAGCCTGGGCAACAGAGAGAGACTCTGTCTCAAAAAAAAAAAAAAAAAAATTCCCAGCCTTGTTTCTCTTTGAAATGCAGATACCTAGAAATGTAGCCTCACTACTTCTCTTGCAACTTGGACTCGGCCTAAGGTACCTACTCAGGCTGTAACTCTTTGGTTCACCTGGGGAGATAAGAGAAGTCAGTACTGTTTCAGATCAGAACGATTAACTAGACAAATGGCTACAGATGAAGGCTAGGGCTTCTTACAGAAACAGAGAAAAAAATTCAGGGAAGTTTTCTTTTTCGCCTCTTATTTACCAGGAGGAGAAGGAAAGAGAAACTTTCTAGCTTATCAAAGCTGCAGTAGAAGTAATTATTTCACGTGGACCTTATGATTTAGCAAATTCAATAGTGCTTGTGCTCTATTGGGATGAGTTATGGAACTTGTGTAAAACCTGGTAGATTTAAGCTGTAAAGTAGCCATTTTTATGAATGGATATCCAATAACAAGAACTGTCAGGAAGGCCGGTAAGAAGGTCTAAATAGGAAGAAAAGGAGACTAAGCAACAAAGGACAACAGAGCCAGTCCAGGGGCTCATTCATGCCTGTAATCTCAGCACTTTGGGAGGTCTGATGTGGGAGGGTCACCTGAGCTCAGCTCAGGAGTTCAAAAGCAGCCTGGACACAAGACCCCGTGTCTCTTTTAAAAAAAAAAAAGCATTTTCTTTCTTTCTTTCTTTCTTTCTTTCTTTCTTTCTTTCTTTCTTTCTTTCTTTCTTTCTTCTTTCTTTCCTGCTTGCTTGCTTGCTTCCTTCCTTCCTTCCCTTCCCTTCCTTCCTTCCTTCCTTCCTTCCTTCCTTCCTTCCTTCCTCCTTCCTTCCTTCCTCTTTCTTTCTTTCTTTCTTTTTCTTTCTTTCTTTCTTTCTTTCTTCTTGCTTCCTTCCTTCCTTTCCTTCCCTTCCCTTCCTTCCTTCCTTCCTTCCTTCCTTCCTTCCTTCCTTCCTTCCTCCTTCCTTCCTTCCTCTTTCTTTCTTTCTTTTTCTTTCTTTCTTTCTTTCTTTCTTCTTGCTTGCTTCCTTCCTTCCTTCCCTTCCTTCCCTTCCCCTCGTTCCTTCCTTCCTTCCTCCCTCCCTCCCTCCCTCCTTCCTTCCTTCCTTTCTTTCTTTCTCTCTCTCTCTTTCTTTCTTCTTTTCTTTCTCTCTTTCTGTCTCTCCCTTTCTCCCTTTCTCTCTCTTTCTGTCTCTCCCTTTCTCCCTTCCTCCCTTCCTTTTTTTTTTTTTTCAGGCAGGATCTCACTCTGTCACCTAGGCTGGAGTGCAGTGACATGATCTCAGCTCACTGCAGCCTCCGCCCCCCAGGTTCAAGCGATTCTCCTATCTCAGCCTTCCGAGTAGCTGGGACTGTAGGCACTCACCACCACGCCGAGTTAATTTTTGTATTTTTTGGTAAAGACGGAGTTTCACCATGTTGGCCAGGCTGGTCTCAAATTCCCGATCTCAAGTCATCCACCCACCTTGGCTTCCCAAAGTGCTGGGATTACAGGCATGAGCCACCGCACCCAGTCTGCATATTCATTTTCATTTTCAGTGCCACTGCTGCTCTTAGGCAAACAGCCATTTATACCAATGAATGCTATGCTCTTAATGCCACTCAGGCCTCAGGAAAACACTTCTGGACATCTCTTTCTCTACATCCTTGAGACAAAATACCACTCTACCCAATGCCGTGAATGTAGGTAGCATCCCTGCCAGCATTAGAGATGAATACTGCTTCAGGGCACACGGAAAAAGAGGAGCGAAAGAACTTAGGTAGGAGAAGTGTGGAATTTACTAGTCAGATCCATCTCAGACGCTATCAATGCAATTTACTCTTACATAGGAAACAACATTTCTTAGCAGAAATGTTGACTCTCCAAGGATCAGGCACGGTTGCTCATGTCTGTAATCCCAGCACTTTGGGAGGCTGAGGCGGGTGGATCACCTGAGCCCAGAACCTTGAGACCAGCCTGGGCAACATGGCGAAACCCCATCTCTACACCAAAAAATAATGTTGAACATCTACTTTACTTTCCTGCTTCTTTTCATGTTCTAATTTGCACTCCTGAGGATGCTCACAAATTAATATGGTCTTTGCTATAGTGACACATGGCAGTTGAGGACATGTTTGCGTTATGAATTCATGTTACTCTTAAATTTGTAAACACTTAGGTCTAGTCTGCCATTATCATCTCTGGAAATTGGATGCTACTGCCGTTGCCACCAAAAATTTTGGGTCATTTCATTCTCAATTCTGAGTGAAGAATTTATGTATTGATAGATCAAGGACCAACAGACCCAGTGCCTACCTGCAAGGGATTTGGTATTGTGGGGCTTCTATAGTAGAATGTGGACTTTGTCTCCTACCAGTTCCCAAATGGTGCCTATTGCGCAAGTATAGGAAAAGGCCCAGATAGTGTAGGCAATCAAAAAAGCAAAATGAGACAAAATGAAAAAACAGTAACAACATAAGTCTGCAGCACCCTGTAATTCACATTGTTCTATGTGAGCAATAGGACTGTGCTGTAAGAGTGGTGGGTGTACGCTTAGATATTGATTACTTTTCTTTTAAAAATCTTACCAGGAGGACCAGGTGCCGTGGCTCACACCTGTAATTTCAGCACTGTGGGAGGCCGAGGCGGGCCTATCACGAGGTCAGGAGATCGAGACCATGTTGGCCAACATGGTGAAACCCCATCTCTACTAAAAATACAAAAATGAGCTGGGCATGGTGGTGTGTGCCTGTAATCCCAGCTACTCGGGAGGCTGAGGCAGGAGAATTGCTTAAACTAGGGAGTCAGAGGTTGCAGTTAGTTGAGATCGCACAACTGCACTCCACCCTGGCGACAGAGCAAGACTCTTTGTGAAAGAAAAAAAGGAATCTTACCAAGAAAGATTGCTACCATTGAAGATAACAGATTTTACACTTTTTTGATTCTCTGCTTCCAGTACATTTTTGAAATTAAGCTTCTAGCTGGTCTTATCTTTTCTTTTCTTTTTTTTTTGCTTCATTTTCTTTATTTTTATTTTTAAAATTCTATTCTTGGGAACCATGAATAGTCTTCATAACCACTTTTCCAACACAACGCACAAGCTCATTTGCTTTACATATTTTCTCAAGGAAGTTACTGAGTGATTTGTGTCTGTCATCTGGGTAGCTGTTAAAAGTACAGATTACTGATTTATAGAGATGAAAATTTAAATGTTATATACAATTATGCATTGCTTAATGATGGGGATGGGTTCTGAGAAATACGTCATTAGGCAATTTCATCATTGTGTGAACACTATAATATACTTACACAAACCTAGATGGCATGGCCTACTACACACCTGGGCTAGAAGTTACAGCCTGTTGCTTCTAGGCTACAAATCTGCATAAACTCCTGACCTCAAGTGATCCACCTGCCTCAACCTCCCAAACTGCTGGGATTATAGGCATGAGCCACCGCGCCTGGCCAAAACATGCATATCTTGACATATAATGAATCTCTCTCCTCTATTGTATGCGTTTTCACGCTCCCTATTTCTTTGCAGACTTCCATGTTTAAGTAAACAGATGTTTCCTGAGACACATGAAACAGAACCTCATACTTCTGTGGTTCTTTATATAAAAACAAAACAGCATCAACAACACAAGGTAAGGTAAGAGAACATCAACAAATATGTAACAGGTACCTTTGCTAATGTAAACCAGAACTGTGTAAACAGGGGTGGTGCGAGCTATGCATTTCTACAAACACAGAATTTGGTGCCAGATTTCCATGGCATCACCCTCTAGATCTATTATTATTCCCTTCCATTTGAAAAAAGCAAACATATTTTTTGAATTCACAAATATTGAAAATTTGGACTTACTCTTCCTTATCTCCTCCATCATGAATGCAGCTGTTCATTTTAAAACATCATCATCCAGGCACTGCTTTGCAGCAACTGTTCTTCAAAAGAACACCAGGTTGTATGAATGTTGAGTGTGGATTTCCTGGGCACACTGTTGATCACAGGAGTGTTCCACCAGCAGATTGGTGGCTTTTGAGGCTTTAGAAAATGTGAAATTAGTCCAGGTTACTTCCTTACTGCAGTTGGCAAGGCTTTTCAGCTCATAGGAGATAAGATGTTTAATGAGGCAGGGCAAACGAAGAAACAACACTGAGTGCTGAGGTTTCAGAACTTCTGAACTTTTCCCAAGTTCAAGGAACTTCACCATCAACAATGCTACAGTGTTCCCAGCATACAATCATATTACCTCACTCTCTCCTTCACTCCTTCACCAAATCCCAGACATGATTCAGATTCTGCAGGTCATATAGCTGTGTGTGTGTCTGTGTGTGTGTGTGTGTGTGTGTGAGAGAGAGAGAGAGCAAGAGAGAGCATGCAGGTGCTGGTTCCTTAATCACGTTGATAACTTCTTTTTTTTTTTTTCTTTTTTTTTGAGACAGTCTTGCTCTGTTGCCCAGGATAGAGTGCTGTGGTGCAATCTCAGCTCACTGCAACTTCTGCTTCCTGGGTTCAAACAATTCTCGCGCCTCAGCCTCCTGAGTAGCTGGGATTACAGGTGCCCGCCACCATGCCCGGCTAATTTTTTTTGTATTTTTAGTAGAGATGAGGTTTTGCCATGTTGGCCAGGCTGGTCTCGAACTCCTGACCTCAGGTGATTCATCCGCCTCAGCCTCCCAAAGTGTTGGGGTGTATCTCACGTGAGTACACAGAAAAAGAATTTTGCTTCCTTGAGATTCAGTACCTAATATTAGTCGTAATTAAAATTAAAGTGAGAAAATAGAAATAATTTACCCAGTAGGTTTTGAGGCACACACAGTCAATTTTGGGGTGTGTCCTACTTGTGAATATTATAGGAATACATTTTAAAAGCAAGAATCAAAGTAGCTCACAGCCATTTATCCTAGAAAATGTAAAAGGAAGCCATATTCTTTCAAATGCCTTGTTGCTATGGGAAGTTTCATGGTGATATGCACCCTAAACTGTTTTCAAAAATGAAATAGACAATGCAATAAAAGTGAAGTTATTTGCTTTTCTACACATTTTAAAAAGAGGTAGCATTTGATCATAAAATGTCTAGGATTTCTCTTCTATTACCATGAAAAAGAAGTTGTCTTCATTTGTGATTTTTATACAGGCAAGACCTCCTTTGTAGCCATTCAAAAATAGAGTGATAAAGCTGGATATAACAGAGATAACATACATGACACCTAAAAACAGGCACAGAGGGAGACATACACAGGAATTGAAGTGCCAGGGCTGAAGACACGTGCACAGAATGCTGATGGCAGGAAGCACAAAATTCGATGGATTATTGCCAGATTCTCATTTGTTTAAACTGAAACAAAGGCAGAGAAACACTTAAGAGAATAGAGAGACAAGATACTATCAGGTAGGAGCCCAACCTTATGTGCAAGGCAAATGAAGGGACTCCGTGACCAACATGATCAAAAGCAGCTGCCATTGCTAACACAAATAAGATCCGAAAATGTTGGTGGAACTGCTTATACGTCTATTCTGACTCCCAGAGAAAGACCCTATTAAGTCAAACTAAATTGTTCCAAGTGCCTTAAAGAGATGGCTGTCTGTTTTAATTTTCCTGACATTCTTCACGAGGCTTGGTCTAATAGTGATTGTATGGAACTATTAGGAATGCATCTGATAGAAAAATGCAATTGTCAGCTACTACTTTATTATTTTGATGCTATACAATAATTTTTCTCTTGACCGTTGTTACAGTAAAAGGATATATTGACCTACCATCTTACACCCTAATTAAGCAACAATGAAATTTTATACTAATATTGGATTCAAGGGGAAGATTGTATTGAAGCTTGCATTTATCTTCAAACCTTACCCCATTATCATTAGTGTGCTATTCTAGACATAAAGAAGTCCACTTTAAAAATGGATTTAACAGTGCAATGCATTTTGTTCATTATTTTTTTGAAATCTAATTCCTTAAATTAGCTGAGTTTTTAACACTTACTTTCCCTTTAAAAATGAAGGCTAGAATAACTTCATATCTGGCAAAGACATTTGGTAGGCACCTTTTTTTCTTGTATTACAAAAATAGATGCTATAGAAATGTCACATTGCACTAATAATATATTTTGATTGTTTAAGTGATGAACCAATCTGAGAAGATATAAATTCATCTGAAAGAAATGAGGAGTTCTTTTCCAAACACAGAAACCACTTCGAAATTAGTAAGAAAATCAATGAGGTGAAATTAGTCAGCTAGTGAAACACAATGAAGCAAAAAATGGATTGATCACCGCTTGATTCACTTGTGTTTATTTTAGGCACACGTACTTTTATTTCCATCTTTGTACTTTCATAATTCGGTATTTCCTGGCCCTGACCGTCATAATCATTAAGCTCCTTGCAAGAGCCAGGTGATCTATGCCCACTGCGTTCCTGCCTGCTTCTCCTGACCACTCCTTCTGTCTCCATGCCATCAATTTTGATTCTTGTCCTAGTTTATCAAATACTATTGCAGCTCCAACTGGCCCTCTGTTTTTCCTTTCAAATTGGAAGCAATATATTTTCAATTTCTGGTGAAAACAGTACATCCAGCTGCTTATAGGGTCTTTACACACAATATCATTTAAGTAGCAACATTTCTATAGGGAAGTTATAATTATTCTAATTGTTTTCATGTAAGAAGCCAAGAGTCAGAAAGGAAAATGACTTGCCAGAAAAAAGTATCCTATCGCTGCTAAGTGGCAGGGGCAGGATTTGAACCCAGGGCAGTCCAACTTTGCAATAAATGCTCTTTCCCCCTTGTAAGCCACACCTTCTAAACAGAGACCCTGAAAGCATGTTAGTGGATGTCTTGGTCTGTTTGGGCTGCTATAACTCTCATAGACGGAGTGGCTTATTAATAGCAGAAATTTATTTCTTGCAGTTCTAGAGGCTGGAAAGTCCAAGGTCAAGGCTCTGGCCAATTCAGTGTCCTGGTGCTTAGATGGCCATCCTCTTGCTGGGTCTTTCTATGGCGGAAGGAGTGAGGCAGCTCGCTGTGGTCTCCTTGATGAGGGCACTAACCCCATTCATGAAGGCTTCACTCTCATGCCGTGATCATCAAGACCCAATCGCCTTGGGGATTAAGCTTCAACCTATGAATTTTGGGAGGGACACAAACAGTTCGTTTATAGAAGTGGAATTGTCGGACAAGTGCCTGAGAAAACAAAATGGTCTGTGGAGGGACCATGTAGGGGGAAATAATGCTTAGGGTGATTGGCTAAGGATAGGATGGGTTAGCACATTTGGAGGTGAATCCTGAGATATTCAAGAAGGTGGTGGTGATAGCAGCTGTGTCTTTTGGGCTATCTGAGTGGATCACATAGTGCCCAGCAGTGAAAACCAGAATCGGCTGTAGTGCAGCAGTCCCCAACCTTTTGGCAACAGGGACCAGTTTTGTGGAAGACAATTTGGGTGGGGAGAGACGAGGAATGCTTTCAGACTGATTCAAGTGCATTACATTTGTTGTGTACTTTATTTCTCTTATTATTACGTACTCACCATAATGTAGAATCAGTGGGAGGCCTGAGCTTGTTTTCCTGCAACAGTCCCATGTGGGGGTGATGGGAGACAGTGACCGGTCATTAGGCATTAGACTCTCATAAGAAGCGCACAACCTCGATCTCTCACATGCGCAGTTCACAATAGGGTTCACACACCTGTAAGAATCTAATGCTGCTGCTGTTCTAACAGGAGGCAGAGTTCAGGTGGTAATGTGAGCAATGGGGAGTGGCTGTAAATACAGATGAAGCTTCTCTCACTCACCTCCTGCTGTGTGGCCTAGTTCCTAACCGGAACTGGTACCGGTCCGTGGCCCGGGGGTTGGGGACCCCTGCTCTAAGGCAGCGGTTCTCAACCAGGGGTGATTTTGTGCCTCCCTCCCCCTGCCCTGGGAACAGTTGACAATTCTGGAGACATTTTTGGTGTTTTAACTTGGGTGGAGGGTGCTACTAGCATCTAGTGGTAAAAGTTCAAAAATGCTGCTAAACATCCTACAATGCACAGGATAGCTCCCCATAGCAAACACTCATCCAGCCCAAAATGTCAGAAGCACTGATGCTGGGGATCCCTAGGCCAGGGTGATCCAAAGATATCAGAGTAAGAGAATAGTGCTTCAATATGGTCCATTTCACTGCCCTAATTTTTCTATGTGTGGACAACTGATTTCATTATTTTCAATGAGTTGGATTTAAATTACTTTAAAATGAATGAAGCCATTTTCAGCTTGTTCATTTCTGTTGGGTTGATAGCCACCTCACTGCTATGCTATAGATGCAGACTGTTTTCCAATGTATCTTCCTTCATTATTCTTCGACCCTAATAACTTTGAAGTAACTACTAACTTAAAAACAGCACTCTGGGTGGGCGTGGTGGCTCACGCCTATAATCTCAGTATTTTGGAAGGCCAAGGCAGGAGGATCGCTTGAGCCCAGGAGTTCGAGAGTAGCTTAGGCAGCATAGTGAGGCTCTATCTCTACAAAAAATGAGTGGTGCATGGTGGCGCACGCCTGTAGTCTCAGCTACTAGGAAGGCTGAGGCAGGATGATTGATTGAGCCCAGGGGTTCCAGGCTGGAGTGAGCCATGATCGCACAAGTGCACTCCAGTCTGGGTGGCAGAGCAAGACTGTCTCAAAAAAAAGCAAAAACAAAAATGAAAACAGCACTCCACTTAGTCTGTGATGGAGGCAACATTTTCACTCTTTGCATTGTTTTTAAACCAGAGGTAGAGTGATTTTGAGAAAAAGAGACTGAGAGAGAGAGAGAGAAAGTACTTTATTTGCAACCCCCCTTCAGTTTGTGTCAAATCCCATAAAAATCAGGGAAGGTATGATGGCTTCTGACAGGAGACAACTTCTCAAAATGTGGTATCACGCTGTCCAATCTTTAAGTGAAGATACTTCTTCATTCTCTGTAGGTTTCTTTTCAAAACACCACAATGAAATCATTCCTTTCTCCCTCCAAGATGGAATCTAAGATCTAGCAGGGTATCAGCTGCTCATATATTCATCAGCCTCTTTTATTTTTTAAAGATAAGGTTTCTTCTCTGTGGAGTATGAAAAGGCATTTTAATGCTATCTTTCTGACTTATTCTCCTGTGCACTTCCCCTTCCACGCTCACATTATTCTCGGTGATATCCACTCTTATTTCTTTTTAAATAGTGTGGCTTTTGATCAGGGTAGACTCTGGTGGAAATGATCAGGGAGGATTTCATAGAAATATTGCTTCTAGCGAAGGCTTTAATTCCCCCTCCTAACAGACTGAATGAGAACAGTGTTTGTCCTCTTTCAGTTCCACGGCTCAGAGAATATTTACTGCTCTTCTTTATCAAAATCTCCTGCGCTGGAGGTTCTTGAAAGATGAATCTGAAATAAAGTATTTTTTTTTTTCCCATTCCAGCTATTGATAGGCCATTCAGTGTGAAAGGATATTGATTATGATCTTGGATAGAGAATAGAGCAGAAGAACAGAAGGAGTGATTCTCTGCTACGTTGCTTTTTCTTTTCTGACAATTTGCTGCCTCCACAAAGCAGTCACTTGGCAGCATCTCACTTGGGGCCCCAGTGTCCTCATTTGCCAGAAATAATGCAAGCTGCCCCTTCGGTCCCCCACCTCTATGCAAGGTACCTGATGCTCCACAGATAATGGTGCATAATAACTACAAGGTTCTCAGGAATTTCAACTACCCGACACAGTTTTCCAAGCACTCATTAATAACCAGATTAATGAGGCTTGAACACAATTGTTCACATGTATAGAGTCTGCTCCAGGTCTGCACTGGTGAATATTATTGTCATAATTAAGTTCAAAAGGCCAGACCATGAGCACATATTTTAAGGATCAAAGGTCAAGATGAGGCACATTGCAGTTAAGTGGAAAACTTCTTATTTTTAGGTAACCCCCTAAACTAGAACTGAGCTGAGGGAACCACAGCCTGGCTGGGATTGTCACGTTTTGCTCTTCTATGTAACTATGGTAAAGTTCATGGTAAAGTTCATCTCTTTCTGCATTTCCCTCCTACCCACCTTTCTGCAAAAGGATTTGCTGTAATCCAACAGGCACTGTCTCTCCGTATACAATCTTCCCCATTTGATCTTTCTCTAGTGATGTTTCATCTTTGTTCTTCTTATGCTTATTGGGCACTAATTAAATACTAGGCTTAAACATTCTGACATTTCCAGAATGTAGGTACCAGTATTAGCTCTCATTTCACAGGTAAGAGACTGTGATTTGGATACTTAGCACCTTGCCCAGAGTCACCCAGTGAACAAGTGGTGCCACTAGACCTTGAGCCCTTAGACTTTTGAGGTAGGAGCCAGGACTTGCCTCAGGAAGTGGGACTTGACTCTGAAGACAGAGTTCTGACACTGGGCCAAATTGAGGACTAGTTAAAACAGTGACATGGTAGCTCACGCCAGTAATCCCAGCACTTTGGGAGGCCCAGGTGGGCAGATTACTTGATGCCAGGAGTTCGAGGCCAGCCTAGCCAACATAGTGAAACCCCACATCTACTAAAAATGCAACAACATTAGTCAGTCATGGTGGTGTGTGCCTGTAATCCCAGCTTCTCGGGAGGTGGAGGCACAAGAATTGGTTGAACCCAGGAGACGGAGGGTAGAGGTTGCAGGGAGCCAAGATCGCGTCATTGCACTCCAGCCTGGGCGACAGAGTGAGACTCAGGGACAGAGCAGAGGCAGCTTTCCATAAGGCACACCCACCAGTGTGCCATGTCAGTTTACCATTGCCATGCAGCACGCAGAAGTGATTGCCCCTTTCCATGGCAATGACATAATGACCCAGATGTTATCACCCATTTTCTAGAAATTACTGCATAATTGCTCCTTAATTTGCATTTAATTAAAAAGTAGGTATAAATAGGACTGCAGGACAGCCTCTGAGCTGCTGCTCTGGGCATGCAGCCTATGGGTTAGCCCTGCTCTGCAGGGAGCAGTGCCTCTGCTGCTGCTGTGCACTGCTGCTGCAGTTAAGGTTGTTAAGACCCCTGTAATCCCAGCACTTTGGGAGGCTGAGGCAGGCAGATCACAAGGTCAGGAATTCAAGACCAGCCTGACCAATGTGGTGAAACCCTGTCTGTACTAAAAATACAAAAATTAGCTGGGTGTGGTGGCACATGCCTGTAATCCCAGCTACTCAGGAGTCTGAGGCAGGAGAATCGCTTGAACCTGGGTGGCAGAGGTTGCAGTGAGCTGAGATCACACCATTGCACTCCAGCCTGGGTGACAGAGAGAGACTCCATCTGAAGAAAAAAAAAAGTTGCTAAGACCACTGGTTCACCTTGAATTCTTTCCTGAGCGAAGCTAAGAACCCTCCCAGGCTAAGCCCCAGTTTTGGGCTCGCCTCTCCTGCATCAGCTTAGCTTCAGAGTCAGTTAGGTCTACTGCATCTGACAGACTGTTGTATTCTTCCAGCACCAGAGAAATGAATCAGTGTTCGATGCACATTTGTTCTCTGAACGATCTTTGTCATTATGGCCATGGAAACCTACAGATAGTATGAGCCACCTGTTTACCCTTGTGGATCGCCAAAGATCACCTTTCCAACTACAGTGAATGGACAGTTCTTTATGTTCTTAGCAAAAAGAACTGAATCCTAACCTCCTTATTCTGAGGCCTGCAACTATAGTAAAGAGTTGTGAATGTGGAATCGAAATAAAAATTTTGGGAGAATGGTAAGTTCTTTTAAAAAAAACAAAGTGCAGACCAGGCTCATGCCTATAATCCCAGCACTCTGGGAGGCCGAGGTGGGAGGATCATTTGAGCCAGGAGTTCGAGACCAGCCTGGGCAACAAAGTGAGGCCCCATGTCTACAAAAAGTAAAACAATTTTTTTGTTGTGCATGCCTGTAGTCCCAGCTTCTCAGGAGATAGAGGCAGGAGGATCGCTTGATCCCAGGATATCAAGGCTGCAGTACACTATGTATGATCGTGCCACTGCACTGCAGCCTGGGCAACAGAGTGACATCCTATCTCAAAAATAACAACAACAAAGTGTATGATACACTAGGGATAATTCTGTTTATTTACAAACTCATACTTAACATGACATAAAGGAGAAACACATTTCTATCTTTTTTTTTTTTTTTTTTTTTTTTTTTTTTTTTGAGACAGAGTCTCGCTCTGTCGCCCGGGCTGGAGTGCAGTGGCGCAAATCTCGGCTCACTGCAAGCTCCGCCTCCCGGGTTCACGCCATTCTCCTGCCTCAGCCTCCGAGTAGCTGGGACTTTCTATCTTTAAGAGATGTATGAGGTAGCTTTCTTTTCCACTTCCTGAGATCACTTTCCAGTGGTTTTGACATTTTAGTTTCAGAGAATTTTACTGGGCCCTGGGTTAATGTCTGTTACTTCTCACACATGTTTGTTTTCTCATGGTGCTTGATTAAAGCATTTTTTTCTTTTTTTCTTCTCTGGTCCCTAGATAGACCTTCATTTTGTTTAGAGAAAATTGAAGGCTCTTATTGCTAAAACATAAGAGAGATGAATTGATAGTTAAATATATTAAATAAAAACATTATACTTGGCTGAAAATGAGACTAGCAAGACATAAAAAATACCATTATAATATTTTCCACTTCTCTTAATTTGACACTAAACGGCTTGCTTTCCTTTATACATAGTCAACGTCAGCTCACCAGAAGGTTTGGTAGTTAAGAAACAAGTTGTTAAATATTAAAGCTGTATCTATGTAATTGAATGTTTTTGGTATGGCTGTGTTCTAAATATATCCTATTAAGATACTGTTCTACAGAGATATTTAATTACTGACATCTAATCATGCTACTGCTGTTTCTTTAACCGAGCGAAAATATGAAGTGCTAGAAAGCAAACAGTTTCATTTTAAACAGCAACATTTTATTAATCTCAAACATAAAAGCAAACTCAGATCTCCAAATGAAATCATACCATTTTTAAAGACAGCATTTTTCAGTTTGGTAATCCTTGTGTAATGTGGAGATATACGGCTATACTTCAGGCGTTAAAACATTCTCACAAATAATGCACACAATAAAAGTTAATTATGCTCATTTATTACATCAAAGTAAAATCTAAACTATGAAATTCACAAGGAAAATTTCACAGTCAACTATGGAACATTATTTTAGATGTTTATGACCATAACATTTTTAATACCGTAGACAATTTAGGAAGACATTAAGACCATAGTCAGACAATAATAACGTCTTTCACTTGTGGAGTGCATTCGCAAATTCACGAACATTACCTCATTTTATCAAAACAGCAGTTCTATTAATTAGGTGGGGAAAATATTGTTATAATCATTTTGACATATGGTGAAATTGAGGTCATGGAAATGTGTGTGTCTTGTTTTAGTTCACAAAGTAAGTAGTAAAAGTGGAATTATAATCCAAGACTCTTAATTTCAATTTTTGAAAATTAGAAACTAGGTTAAATGTTAGTAGTTTTTAATAGTGGTTTCTGGTGTTCAATCTTATGCTTTTTAAAATTAAGAAGCTACTATTTAAAGTGATATGGGCCAGGTGTGGTGGCTCACGCCTGTAATCCCAGCACTTTGGGAGGCCGAGGCATGTGGATCACAAGGTCAGGAGATCGAGACCATCCTGGCTATCATGGTAAAACCCCATCTCTACTAAAAATACAAAAAATTTGCTGGGCGTGGTGGTGAGCGCCTGTAGTCCCAGCTACTTGGGAGGCTGAGGCAGGAGAATGGCATGAACCCGGAAGGTGAAGCTTGCAGTGAGCCGAGATTGCGCCATTGCACTCCAGCCTGGGCGACAGAGTGAGACTCCATCTCAAAAAATAATAATAATAAAAATAAAAAAATAAAGTGACGTGTCAAAAATGACCTCAACAATAAATATTTTCCCTCAGTCCAACATACTAAAAGTTCTAACTTCATACAAAGACCACAAAACAACTACAAAGCCATTTTGGTTAGAAGGTAGTATTGTAGGGGGAAGAAGCATATTTATTGATTTTTCTCCTCATTCTCACTAAATAAATTTACTCTTACAAACACGTTAATTTTTCCCTCTGTTTTTTTATTTTGGATATAGAATCTTGCTCTGTCACCTAGACTACAGTGCAGTGGCACGATCATGGCTCACCATAATCTTGACTTCCCAGGCTCAAGTGATCCTCCCACCTCAGCCTCCTCAGTAGCTGGGACTGCAATCACGTGCCACCATGCCTGGCTGATTTTTGTACTTTTTGGAGGGATGGGTTCTTACTAAGTTGCCCAGGTTGGTCTTGACTTCCTGGGCTCAGTGATCCTCCTGCCTTGGCCTCCCAAAGTGCTGGGATTACAAGCAATAGCCACCGCACTTGGCCAAACAAGTTAATTTCTATCAAAGAGAAGAGAGTGACTCTTTCTTCCTAGTGTCTGTGAATACATTCACAAGAGGCAAGTAGGAAGGAGAAATGATGTATCTTCAATGCTGAAAGGAAAGTTGCCACCGTTAAATACTGACACGATGATTTGGTCCATGTTCACAATGAAGGAGTCAGGAAATTTGAAGTTTGATCTGTGTTTTTTTTTTTTTTTTTTTTTTTTTTTTTTTGAGACGGAGTCTCGCTCTGTCGCCCAGGCTGGAGTGCAGTGGCGCAATCTCGGCTCACTGCAAGCTCCGCCTCCCGTGTTCACGCCATTCTCCTGCCTCAGCCTCTCCAAGTAGCTGGGACTACAGGCGCCCGCCACCACGCCCGGCTAATTTTTTGTCTTTTTCAGTAGAGACGGGGTTTCACCATGGTCTCGATCTCCTGACCTCGTGATCCGCCCACCTCGGCCTCCCAAAGTGCTGGGATTACAAGCGTGAGCCACCGCGCCCGGCCTGAAGTTTGATCTTTGAATAAGAAATGGGGTATACCACTCTCTTATCCCAGCTATCAAGATATTCAAAACAAAGAAACTGACCAGCTTTATAATTTCATGACTTTGGATTAAAATCAGCCCACTAATCTACTGGGTAAGAGACAGCCCAGCCAAAGAGATAGACAATCAGTCAATATCCATGATAGTGAAATACGTGAATTCAACTTTCTGATTTTTGGTTTTTTTTTTTAAATTTTTTTGGTCACACCAAGCATGTGAACCCATGAATTCAGCTTTCAGAATGTTTAATCTAACCTGCTTTGAACAAAATTCTGAATTTTTTTTTTTTTTTTTTGAGACAGAGTCTCACCCTGTCACCCAGACTGGAGTCTAGCAGCGCGATCTTGGCTCACTGCAACCTCCGCCTCCTGAGTTCAAGTGATTCTCCCACCTCTGCATTCTGAGTAGCTGAGATTACAGGCATATGCCACCATGCCTGGCTAATTTTCATATTTTTGATAGAGACAGGACTTCGTCATGTTGGCCAGGCTGGTCTCAAACTCCTGACCTCAAGTGATCCACCCACCTTGCCCTCCCAAAGTCCTGGAATTACAGGTGTGAGCCACTGCACCCAGCCAAAATTCTGATTTAATGATCCTTTGCAGCTCATGAGCATGACCATCAGGTGTTTATATGCATGTGTGAGATATGCCACCTTCTGAACCTTGTTAACAACATTGGCATGTTACCCGTGTAACCTGAAAAATAATTCTTATTTAACCTTTCTAATTATCTAGACCAGTAGTCAACGAACATCTTATGTAAAGTGCCAGACAGTAAATATTTCAGGCTTGCAGGGCATAGAGTCTCCACTGAAACTACTCAACTCTGCCATTATAGTGCAAAAGCAGCCACAGCCAGTGTGCTAACAAATGGACCCCACTGCGGTTCAGTAAAACTTTTTTTTTTGAGATGGAGTTTTGCTGTTGTCGCCCAGGCTAGAGTGCAATGGTGCGATATCAGCTCACCGCAGCCTCTGTCTCCTGCCTCCCAGGTTCAAGTGATTTTCCTGCCTCAGCCTCCTGGGATTACAGGCGTGTGCCACCACACCCAGCTAATTTTTGTATTACTAGTAGAGACAGGGTTTCATCATGTTGGCCAGGCTGGTCTCAGACTCCTGACCTCAGGCAGCCACAGGCTACAGTTTGCTCACCCCTGATCTAGGCAGGTTGGATTTTGTTGTTTTGTGATTATCTATGAAACATTATGACAAAATGATGAATTTCATTGTGCTTTTTCTTCCAACCACTTACTTTGGCCCGTTGATTTTATTTGCTTGTCAAATAATAGCCTTACAGCAAAATTGTTCTTGCTGTCTTTTTTTCTTAGTTTTCTTTGCCGTGAATATTCAGTTTAATTTATTGAACATCTGCTAAGTCATAGGCAACATTCTAGGCCCTGGAGAAACAACTTGAAGACCCAAGATACCTCGCTCTCGGGGATAATATTCTTGTCTTTTCTTTTTTTGAGCTGGAGCCTAGCTCTGTCACCCACACTGGAGTGCAGTGATGCAATATTGGCTCACTACAACCTCCGCCTCCCGGGTTCAAGCAATTATCCTGCTTTAGCCTCCCAAGTAGCTGGGATTACAGGTTTGTGTCACCACATGTGACTAATTTTTGTATTTTTAGTAGAGATGGAGTTTCACTGTGTTGGCCAGGCTGGTCTCGAACTCCTGACCTCAAGTGATCCACCTGCCTCGGCCTCCCAAAGTGCTGGGATTACAGGCGTGAGCCACCGCACCTGGCGGATATTAGCCTTTGAGGGTGACTTCTGTTAACAAATCGTCCTTTAGTGTTATGCAGCTGACATGGACATTTCTAAATGGAATGCTGGGTTCACAGCAGGTAGACAGAATTATGGTCCTCCAGAGATGTCCATGTCCTAATCCCCAGAGCCTGGGAATATGCAACTTTACATGGGAGAAGGGACTTTGAGATGCACTGTGGATCTCAAGATGGAGAGATTATCTTGGATTATTTTGGTGGGCCCAATGTCACCAGAAAGGTTCCAGTAAGTGAAAGAGGGAGGCAAGAGAGTTGCTGCAGAGAGGGAGATGAAACTTGATAGCAGAGATCAGAGTGATTTGAGGAAGGGACCACAAGCCAGGGAATACAGGCAGCCTCCAGAAGGTGGAAAAAGCAAAGAAACACATTTTCTTCAAAAGCTTTTAGAAGGAGCACAGTCCTGTCAACACTGTGATTTTAGGACTTCTAACCTCTAGAATTGTTAGGTGCGGTGAGATGGCACCATTGCACTCCAAACCTGTTAAGTCATTAGGTTTATGGTAATTTGTTACAGCAGCAGTAGGAGTAAAGATGGGGGCCAGGGATTGAGGTAATTCTGCTAAGCAGAATGGGAAGTAGAAAGGATCATGATGGGAGACCAGGCACGGTGGTTAATGCCTAGAATCCAAGCACTTTGAGAGGCCAAAGCGGGAGGATTGCTTGAGCCCAGGAGACCGAGACCAGCCTGGGCAACATAGTGAGAACCCCTCTCTACAGAAAAATTTAAAATTTAGCTAGATGTGGTGGCATATGGAGGTGGTCTCAGCTACTCAGGAGGCTGAGGTGGGAGGATTGTTCAGGCCCAGAAAGTCGAGGCTGCAGTGAGCTGTGATTGAGCCATTGCACTCCAGCCTGGCAACAGAATGAGACTCTGCCTTAATAATTATTATTTAATTATATTTAATTATTTTTAGTTATTTTAATTATTATTATTATTATTCTTGAGGAGATGGTTCTTGAACTGGTTTTGAAAGATAGGGTTGTGTTCTAGAGGAGAGAAGGGTTTGGGAGGCAAAGGCCTTTCGAGGCAGAGTGAGCAATTCAAGAACAGATTCAGAGGCACAAAATAGGCTGGTGTCTTTGGGTAATTTTGAGAAATTTGCTAAGTCACTTGCTAATTTAACATCCTGGTTTTGTCCAAGCAGGGCTACAGAGACATAACCTGGAGAAGGGGATCAACTTCTAAGTCATCGTGAATGGGAAAGCAGTACTTCCTTCTTATGCCCGAAATCCCCTGATGTCACAGCTGGAAGAAAGCGGGCCATATCCGTGCCTCTGTCCCCTGTCACTGAAATTTTGCAGCTAGAGGCTACTGCCCTCAGCTGTGTTGCTCGGTCCTCCCATCTTGATCATCTCTCAAAGGAGCTTGCAGAAATGATGGGGAGAAATGTTGCAAGAGGTGTATTTGTAACTTTAACGTTAATTCATTTAATAAACTCTTTTGGACCAAAAATAAACTCTGGATGCCTACCTTAAAAGAAAATACAGCCACATACCAGGAGAGTATGTGGCTAAACTGCTGCTACTTTTCCGAGTGGATTGCTGTTCCTTCAATATAAAAGGCAAAAATGTGCCAAGCGTGGTGGCTCAGGCCTCTAATCCAGCACTTTGGGAGGCTGAGGCGGGCAGATCGCCTGAGGTCACAAGTTCGAGACCAGCCTGGCCAACATGGCGAAAAACCTGTTTTTACTAAAATTACAAAATTAACAGGGCGTGGTGGCTCTTGCCTGTAATCCCAGCTACTAGAGAGGCTGAGGCAGGAGAATCACTTGAACTCGGGAGGCGGAGGTTGCAGTGAGCTGAGATCGTGCCACTGTACTCCAGCCTGGGTAAAAAGAGCGAAACTTGGTCTCAAAAAAAAAAAGTGGTTGGTGTTTTTCATTGAGCACATTATCAGCTCTTTGCCACATATAACTATGTATCTTACACTGGGCTCATATGTGAGATTTTTCCCACCAAAGAAAGGCAATCTAGAGTTTTGGTCACGCAGGTAGAAGTGTTTGTTTTCAGAGTTCTGCCACTGACCATTGGTTGTTTCTGTTTTTGTCACGAAAAAAAAAAGCACGAAACAAAGATTAATTGCTCATTTGAGCAATGACTTTGCTCTGATTATACTATTTAAGACATGAAAGTGTATTTGAACTGTTGCATTTCAAACAAGGGATCTGGCTCCAGGAAAAAACTTCTCAAGTGGGACCAGTTCTGATTCAGGCAGACACCATCAAAACAAGGAAGCATAAAGAAGAATAAAGAGCCAGTCTCAGTGGCTCACACCTGTAATCCCAGCACTTTGGGAGTCCGAGGCAGGCAGATCACTTGAGGTCAGGAGTTCAAGACCAGCTTGGCCAACATGGCAAAACTCATCCCCACTAAAAATAAAAACATTAGCAGGGCATGGTGGCACATACCTGTAGTCCCAGTTAACTTGGGAGACTGAGGCAACAGATCAAAACCCTGTCTAAAAAAAAAAAAAAAAAGGGTAAATAGATAATTTATGAGTGTTTAGCTCACACATATGCTCACTTTTCCTTTCTTTTTTATATATATTTTTTGAGACGGAGTCTCACTCTATTGCCCGGGCTGGAGTGCAATGGCACGATCTCAGCTCACTGCAACTTCCGCCTCCTGGGTTCAAGCGATTCTCCTGCCTCAGCCTCCCGAGTAGCTGGGATTACAGGCATGCACCACCATGCCTGGCTTTTTTTGTATTTTTAGTAGAGACAGGGTTTCACCATGTTGGCCAGGCTGGTCTCGAACTCCTGACCTTGTGATCCACCTGCCTTGGCCTCCCAAAGTGCTGGGATTACAGGCGTGAGCCACTGAGCCCAACCACTTTTCCTTTCTTAAATTGGAATTCTCCTGTAATTCCAGAACTTTGAGAGGCTGAGGTGGGAGGATCACTTGAGCCCAGGAGTTTGAAACCACGTTGGACAACATGGTGAAATCCCATCTCTCCAAGAAAAAAAAAAAAAAAATTAGCTGGGCATGGTGGTGTACACCTGTAGTCCCAGCTACTTGGGAGGCTGAGGTGGGAGGATCACCTGAGTCTGAGGCAGAGGTTGCAGTGAGCTGAGAAGGCACCACTGCACTCAAGCCTGGGTAACAGAGTGAGACTCTTTATAAATAAATAAATAAATAAATAAATAATTGAAGTTCTGCTTCCTAAGATTTAGTCCAGAATGCTGTATTTGAATGGAAGCTACTAGAAGGTGGGAATCATACCTATTCATGGTTTCATCTCCCATAGTTCCTAATACAGTATTTTACACATTCTAGGTGTTTTAAGACAGTGAACAAATAAAAGGATGAGTGAATGAAAAAAAGAATTAGGAATAAAGAAATGAACAGATTGCCCTGCTTTATCCTGGTGGATTTGGAATGGAGAAAATAATGGAAACATCAATGGCATTTTAACCCTACTACTTTTTGCCATATTTTATCACATTTACCAAATTATCCTGTTATATTAGATTTCTTTTGTGCTGATTATCCTGTTGTATTAGATTTCTTTCGTCACACGCTGACCCCCTTGTTACAAGATGAGCACCATTTTTTCTAGGAATTGCTGAACAAAAGCCCACCAGATTCACATCAGGTTCATAGGTCTTTAAACAGGAATTCAATCCGACCCTGGCAAACCATTGAAATTCTGATCCCTTTCCCCATCCAGGTCTGTGCTGGGAGGGAGGATATCATATTGCTGAACTTGTAATAAGATTCAGTCGTTCTGATAAATATAAGTTATTTATCCCTTACTCCACATTTTATGGGCTTGATGGTATTTAGAATTATATTACCCAGCATCATAAGGCTCCCTTTTCCGCATGTCGCAGTACTGAGCCCCTCTGCTAAAGGCAAAAATTGGCACATGTGGTATAAGGGTGACAGGCTTTCCAACAGATAGATGAAGTGATTCTATAATTTAATCCCAGCCACTTACTGCATAAGCCTTTATGAAGGAGAGAATCACAGTAGCTATTTTTCCCCTTCAAGGACATAAGCCAAGTGATAGCAATCTTTGATGATTAAGGTATTGGTTTGACCGGTTGGCACAAATGCAGCAACCTTCACCAAAAGCAGAGTACCATATGAGCTATGTGGGTTGTTATTCTTCCATAACCGCCTGATGAGGAACCTTCCGCCAGTTCAAGTCAGAGGGTGTCTGGAAAGAGGTCCCCTGGCAGATAGCTGAGCATCTAATTCCAGGGAGAGAAATATGAGTGCACTAGGAAAGTAAAGATCAATGTACGGTGACTTGCTGAGCTTATTAACTCCAACACCCTTACAGTTGACCTCCAGAGTCCAGCAGCTCTATTCCTGGAGATGAGCAGCACTTAGCAGAAACTAGACATAAAGCAGAGAGAAAGTCGGGGGTTTTGTCTGATAATTTAAGACTCTTAGAGCTGGAGCCATTCACCATCAAAGATGCTTGTAGGTGACGAACAGACATTCGTACTTTTAAAAAATACAAATGTAAACTGAAGCAATCCTGGACTTGGGACTTGGCAAGGTATTTACATCTCTCCTAAGGCAAGGCAAACAGGACCAGGGTTCAAGATCATTTAAGCAGAGATAGAAAACAGCCACCTCAAGAACCAGGGAGCTGCCTATGTAATTCAGGTAGACAGTACGAGCTTGTGCATGTCCAAGATGTACACACTGATAGAACCAACGATAGATACATTAATTAGAAAGGAGGTTCTGGCTAAAAGACAAGAAAAATGAAATAATCAATATGTCAAGGGGAACTTGTTTGTGGTGATGGATGGAACATATGGTAAGTGGTGACCCCTGGAAAGCAGTCAATATTGATGGAGTTAGACAGTCATTTGGGGGCTGCTTACAAAGAGGGTGGGGCAGAAAGTTGCTGCCCTCTCTGAATGAATAGACTGCAATGCTTTGGAGAAGCCAGTCAAATCTTGATGTGGAATAGATTTCGCGAATAAGCAATCTTGGGATTTCTCTAGGCTGAAACATATTCATTCTAATAAGTCCTTCTTGGCACAATTAGCCTTTCCTTTCCCTCCTCACATTGTCTTTTATTTTATTCTGTGTTCTTGTAGCAGGAGAAAATTACCCAACTGCCTCTCATAATGCTCTCCTTATAGAATGTAAGCTCTGTGAAGGTGGGGGGATTTGGCTTGATTTTCTTCTCGCCTGCTGTATCTCCAGTGTCTAGAGCAGCATCTGGTGCTTAGTACGTGCTCCATCCATATTTATTGGAATGTCTGCATTTCCCCTCTTGGTTTTTCTTTCTACTCCTCACTGCTTTTCCCTCGAATTTTATTTATTTATTTATTTATTTATTTATTTATTTATTTATTTATTTTGAGACAGAGTCTTGTTCTGTTGCCCAGGCTGGAGTGCAGCGGTGCAATCTCGGCTCACTGCAATCTCTGCCTCCCCCGTTCAAGCGATTCTCCTGCCACAGCCTCCTGAGTAGCTGGGATTACTGGTGTGCGCGACGACACCCAGCTAATTTTCGTATTTTTAGTAGAGATGAGGTTTCACCATGTTGGCCAGGCTGGTCTCAAACTCCCAACCTCAGGTGATCCCCTGGCCACAGCCTCCCAAAGTGTTGGGATTATAGGTGTGAGCCACCGTGCCTGGCCTCTACTCCTCATTGCTTTCTACTCACTCTCCTGTTTCAACTTGCTGCCAGCAACCTGAGCTAGCTAGGATAAAAACAAATAATAGAAACCTTTCTATGGTGCTGAAAGCATCTCAGATTTATCTACTACCTTCCCTAAACACTCTCAGTAGGAAGAATCCATTGGGTAACAATTCTGGCTGAGTCATCATTCAGTCTGTGCTTGATTACCTCCACAGCAGGGAGCTCACTTCTGTTCTGAATTCTCTATTGCATTTCTGGAGATATTGAATGGTTTCATTGCCTTTTTAAACATTTAATGTGATATGCCTTCTTACGACGTTCACATACCCGTGATCTTACCTAGCATCAACGCAGTAAGTCTATGGACAATCTATTATTTGAAGAAAGACATGTTCCCGTCCCTCACCCCCAAGCTAAACATAGTAGTTTCTGGATTCTTCATCATGCTTGAAATCCACTTTTGGCTTCATGGTAACCTGAGGATGTCTCCTTTTAAAATGTCATGCTCAGAGGTGAATCTGTTGAAAATAAAACAGTGGTTTGACCAGCATAGAATAGAGCAGGATTACTTCCTTTCAAGAACTGAAAAATCACACATATATGAATTGCAGTACCAGTTAGGCTCAAACAAAACTGTTTTGCAATGACATTTTAAAAAGCATCCTCAGCCAGCCACAGTGGCTCACGCCTATAATCCCAGCATTTTGGGAGGCTGAGGCGGCCAGATCACTTGAGGTCAGGAGTTCGAGATCAGCCTGGCCAACATGGTGAAACCTCGTCTCCACCAAAAATACAAAAAAAAGTTAGCTGGGTATGGTGGTACATGCGTGTAATCCCACATACTTAGGAGGCTGAAGTGGGAGGATCGCTTTAACCCAGGAGGCGGAGGTTGCAGTGAGCCAAGATCACGCCACTACACTCCAGCTTGGGTGACCGAGTGAGACGCCATCTCAAAAACGAACGAATAAACAAACAAACAAACAGAAATCATCCTGATGTTTTTCCTTTTCATTCACGCTTCTGTCCATTCCATCATCTTACTTGTTTTTGGTTCTTAGGCCAGCCTGTGAGGGTTACTTTGCAACTTGATCATTATCCATTTCTGGGTATTTATTCCTTCTAGATTTGTATCATCTGCATAGTCCTAGGTCTGCATCTTCCTAGGTAAGGTGAGCACGTATAGTAGGTCTCCACCCAAGCTACCGATAACAGGGTTGAACAGGACATCCCCAGAAAGCAGCATCTTGCCATCCCACTAGAAACCTTGTTTTAGGCTTTATGGCTGTTATCTACTTTCTTCAGGAGGGTAGTATCTCTCTGTGCAATAGATACACATTCAGCTAACATTAGACCATCTCATACACCTGAGCTTGCTGAAATTGTGACATATGTCTGAATAGCATGTTCTTCAGCTACAATTGTAGTAGATCTATCAAGAAAGAAAATGTGGCTGGGTGTGGTGGCTCATGCCTGTAATCCCAGCACTTTGGGAGGCCAAGGTGGGCGGATCACTTGAGGCCAGGAGTTCAAGACCAGCCTGGTCAAGGTGGTGAAGCCCTGTCTCTTCTAAAAATACAAAAATTAGCTGGGCATGCTGGCACACACGTGTAATCCTAGCTACTCGGGAGACTCAGACGGAAGAATTGTTTGAACCCAGGAGGTGGAGGTTGCAGTGAGCCCAGATCACACCACTGCACTCCAGCCTGAGTGACACAGCAAGACTCTGTCTCACAAAAAAAAAAAAAAAAAAAAAAAGTAAAAGAAAAGATGAAGTCCAACAGAGCTTAAAGGGGAATGGAAGGAAGTAAGCAAGGAAGGAAGGGAAGAAAATATACAAGCCAGACACTTATCCCTTACTGTGGAAGAGAGGGGAGGGGTTGAACTCTGAGTAGAAAATTGGACTTCTGGCCACGTGTGGTGGGTTACTTCTGTGATCCTAGTACTTTGGGAGGCCTGATCACCTGAGCTCAGGAGTGCGAGACCAGCCTGTTCAACATGAGGAAACCACATCTCTACAAAAAACACACAAAAAATTAGCTGGGCATGGTGGCATGCCCCTGTAGTCCCAGCAGGTTGAGGCTGCAGTGAACCAAGATCACGCCACTGTGCTCTAGCCTGGGTGACAAAGTGAGACCCTGTCTCAAAAAAAAAAAAAAAAAAAAAAAAGTGGACTTTTTCTGAGCCAACTGGAATATATATGGAATCCTGAAAACTATTTGATCAGTTCTTTATTTCAGGTTCAATCCATAAGCAGGGGCTCTTAAACTAAATGGAATTCAAAATCAGTTGGTGGAGAGCTTGTTTAAAAAGCACAATCCTGAACTCCACCTCCGAGGTCCTGATTCAGTGGGCCATGGTAGGCCTGGGGAGTTTGTGTTTTCATTGAGGTTCCTTAGGTGGTTCTGTTGCGGAATGCCAGGGGTTCATTCTAGGTTTGGTTGCTCACCACATAGAAAGCCAATTGCTGAGACAAGGAGACTTGCCAGGAAGAAAGGCTTTACTACGGGTGACATTAGTTGGAGGGACACGGGAGGTGAAACCTTAAGACCCTCTCTACTCTGCAACCCCTCTGACTAAAGGCAGGGGTTTATATAGTGGGGAAGGAAAACAGGAGGGGTAGGGAAGACGAGTTGGCCAACAGGCAGCAGGTGCATCTCATTGTCTGGGTGCAGCGATCTGGAAAGCCTCAGTTTCCTGATACCATCCAGGAGGCCTGGTCAGTTTCTAAGACAGGAACTCAAATAAGGCTGGGTGTGGTGGCTCACGCCTGTAATCCCAGCACTTTGGGAGGTCAAGGTGGGCAGATCACGAGGTCAGGAGATCAAGACCATCCTGGCTAACACGGTGAAACTCCGTCTCTACTGAAAATACAAAAAATTAGCTGGGTTTGGTGGCGGGCACCTGTAGTCCCAGCTACACGGGAGGCTGAGGCAGGAGAATGGAGTGAACCCAGGAGGCGGAGCTTGCAGTGAGCTGAGATGCTGCCACTGCACTCCAGCCTGGGTGACAGAGAGAGACTATCTCAAAAAAAAAAAAAGAAAGAAAGAAACTCAAATAAGACAAATGTAAGTTTTTCAAACTTCAAGTCTATGGGAGGATTAGGCCCTGTTCAGTTCTGATGCAGTTGGATGATAGACCGCATGTGGAAAAACAGCCACACTGAAACGTGCAGTGCTTCACACTTGGCTCTTGTTCTCTAGCCCCCAATCCCCACCCTGCCCTCCATGATGAGGCTCCCCCAGAACCCTGGTAAATGCTATTGTGTGTGTGTGTGGTTTTGTTTTGTTTTGTTTTTTGTTTTTTTGAGACAGGATCTCTCTCTCTCACCCAGGTTGGAGTACAGTGGCATGATCCTAGCTCACTGCAGCCTTGAACACCTGGGCTCAAGGGATCCTCCCTTCTCAGCCTCCCTTGTAGCTGGGACCACAGATGCTCACCACCATGCAGTCTAATTTTAAAATTTTTTTGTAGAGACGGGAATCTCACTATGTTGCCCAGGCTAGTCTTGAACTCCTGAGATCAAGTCTCCCACCTTGGTCTCCCAGAATGTTGGGATTACAGGCATGAGCCATTGTGCTCAGCCCACGTTTCTGCTCTTCGCTTTTACAATTCTTTCTCCACATTTAAGTTGGCCCATCCTGTGATCTGTTCATTTGCAGCCTAACTTCCTAATGCATCTAAATGAGGTTACATGTGTATAATTAAGTCTTCTTTTTTTTTTCTTTAATTTTTGAGATAGAGTCTTACTCTTGTCGCCCAGGCTGGAGTGCAATGGCATGATCTCGGCTCATTTTAACCTACGCCTCCCAGGTTCAAGTGATTCTCCTGTCTCAGCCTCCCGAGTAGCTGGGATTACAGGTGCCTGCCACCATGCCCGCCTAATTTTTTTTTTTTTTTTTTTTTTGTATTTTTAGTAGAGACGGGGTTTTGCTATGATGGCCAAGCTGGTCTCAACTCCTGACCTCGTGTCAGCTCACCTTGACCTCCCAAAGTGCTGGGATTACAGGCATGAGCCACTGCACCCGGCTGTGTATAATTAAGGCATAAACCACAAGTGTTGCTAAAGATTGGGCCAGGCATCTCAGCAGGCTCAGGTGTGGCATATTAGAGGGTGGATTAAATTTTGTATAACCTGTAAGCAATGCTTTTATGTGGTCGCCTTCTCTACATTTACCCAGGGACAGATCCAAACCTATAGCCCGTGAATCTGGTGACAATAATATCGCTTATTGGACAATGACTATGGGCCAGTTACCTTGTATTTATTATCCTTTTTAATCATCATACAAGGGCACATCTGGGATTTGTAGGGCCTGAAGTTTGTACGGTTTGGGAAGCATGGTTTAAGAACATGGATAAAGCCCAGGTGTGGCAACTCATACCAGTAATCCCAGCAATTTGGGAACGCAGCATGGGTGGACTGCTTGAGCCTAGGAGTTTGACACCAGCCTAGGCAACACGGTGAAACCCCATCTTTACAGAAAAAAAGAAAATACAAAAATTAGCTGAGCATGGTGGCATGTGCCTGTGATCTCAGCTACTTGGGAGGCTGATGTAGAAGGATCGAGGCTGCAGTGAGCCATGACCATTGCACTCCAGCCTGGGCAATAGAGTGAGACCCTGTCTCAAAAACAAATACCTTCCCCCCACAAAAAAAAAAAGAAAAGAAAAAAAGGACAAATACAGGATGAGGTACAGGGCCTTGGAAGAGACCCATGTAAGTGGGCAGTCCTGGCGATTAAGTTTCATTAGCATCACTGCAAAGCCCCCTGGGTCTTTGATCAATGCTAAGAGGCAGGGGCGTAAAACCTGTGGTGCAATTAACAAAACTGACTCAGCAAGTTTGAACACCTTGCCGGGTATCATGCCGGTGAAAATGGTAGAAGTGGGAATTGAAGCCAGGTGTGCTTCAATCCAAAGGTTACACCCCTGCTGCCCTGACAAGTAACAATGGGCCTCCTCCAGTGAAATGCTTCCGTGGCTGCCGGCTGCTCTTGGTTTTGGTGGCATCTTGTTTTAGGACTTCCCTGCACATCCTGATTTGAGAACAAGAATGAACGAGAAGATTTAAAGTGAAAAAGGACACTGAGTTGATTTGAAAGAGAAATATATCTGCAAGGAGGTATGTAGATGAGTGTGTTCTGTCTCAGTCTCTCTAATCAATTTCCAAAGGATTCACTAAATTATGGGTCCAAGAGTTTATTTCTTTTCTTTTCTTGCTCTATCCCAGGCTGGAGTACAGTGGTGCAGTCTTGGTTCACTGCAGCTTCAACCTTTTGGGCTCAGGCGATTCTCCCACCTCAGCCTCCTGAGTAGCTGGCACTACAGACTTGTGCTATCAGGCCTGGCTAATTTTTTTTTTTTTTTGAGACGATCTCGCTCTGTCGCCCGGGCTAGAGTGCAGTGGCGCAATCTTGGCTCACTGCAACGTCCGCCTTCTGGGTTCAAGTGATTCTCCTGCCTCAGCCTCCCAGGTAGCTGGGACTACAGGTGCTCACCACCATGACTGGCTAATTTTTGTATTTTTAGTAGAGATGGGGTTTCACCATGTTGCCCAGGCTGGTCTGAAACTCCTGACCTCAAGCGATCCACCCACTTCAGCCTCCCAAAGTGCTGGGATTATAGTTGTGAGCCGTGGCACCCGGCCGGCTAATCTTTTTGCTTTTTCTTGTAGAGAGGAGGTCTCACTATGCTACCTAGGTTGGTTTCGAATGCCTGGGCTCAAGGAATCCTCCCGCCTTGGCCTTCCAAAGTGCTGACATTACAGGCATGAGCCACCGTGCTCTGCCAGGTCCAAGGGTTTAAACACTATTCTTTTCTTTTGCATTTTGTTTTGGTGAAATAGCAAATAAAACTAAAATAGAATTTTGTTATTTAAGAATATTTAACACAAAGTCTTGATAAAAAGATTGTTTGTGAATGGGGGGGAAGGGAAGGGAGAGATAAGTAACTCATATTTTTTGAGAGATTATTGTGTGCTAAGCATATAATCCTCAATGTGAACCTTTGGGATAGACGCACAAATCTCAATTTTGCCAGTGATTGAGGGGACTGAGACTCAGATAAGTAAATAGGTCAAATCTGTACTATCACGGCAGGGAAGAGGCTGCTATCTGTTTTAAGTTTAAGACAAAGAAAATTTCTACAAAACACCATGTCAAATCCACATGTATTTTAACAAAAGTTAATTTAACCCAAGATAGTGGTTTTCTGCAAAAGAAAAACAAAATGAGTCTCATTTTCACAGATATGAAATATGATTTGTCCTATATGGTATTGCATCACTGACATTTTTTAATTGCAGTCTATTTAAGGGGTTAGTTAAAAAGAATTTGAAGGACCTATTAACACACAGTACAAAAATGTGACAGAAGACTAAGAGAACAGACAATCCCAATTTCTAATTGTGAAATCAGACCATGCTTGGGTTCAACACGGATTTGCAGCAAGCTCATTAAAGTCCTGTAAGGGACCATCTCTCTACTCAGAGCTGACTGCATTGAGCCCCCCTGAGAAGTGATCTGGTTGTTAGCCCAAGTCTGACATATAGGGCTATATGTCAACCTCTGACCTCACAAAGGTGGGAAGTTTTCTTGACGGCTTAGAAAATATTTCTCTCCCTTGATCATCTGTAGAGAACTGTTCCTAGATTATTCTCGACACAAAAGGAAAGTAATCATTGTGAATGCAAACTTTGAAGTTCTTTGAATACACAAAATAATAAAGAATAGTATGTCTGAGCCTTACAATAGGTAATAATGGGAATGCAAACCTTAACTTCTGCCTGGAACAATTTTATCCCAGCTTTATTCAGTGAGAACATGCCAATTTCACACAATAGTAAGAAACTATAATTTTGATCTCTTTTTGGCACACTGGACATAAAAGTTGTATTATAAAAATTATACAATAGAGATATATTTTCTCTTACAGGTTTCCCCCTTTATATTTCCTTTTTTTTTTTTTTTTTGGAGACGGAGTCTAGCTCTGTCGCCAGGCTGGAGTGCAGTGGCACAGTCTTGGCTCACTGTAAACTCTGCCTCCCAGGTTCAAGCAATTCTCCTGCCTCAGCCTCTCCAGTAGCTGGGACTACCAGCATGTGCCACCACGCCCAGCTAATTTTTGTATTTTTAGTAGTGACGGGGTTTCACCATGTTGGTCAGGCTGGTCTTGAACTCCTGACCTCAAGTGTTCACCCACTTAGGCCTCCCAAAGTGCTGGGATTACAGGTGTGAGCCACTGTGCCCAGCCCCCTTTATATTTTCATCTTTTCAGAGGATGTCTCAAACAAAAGTCACCAATTTACTTAGAGTCAATATAGCAGAAAAAAATATTTAAAGAATTTGTCCGTTAATAGAGTCTCTGCAGAATTACTGTAAAATCTAACAATTCATAATGATAGTAGTGTTTCGGTTTAGGTTTCTATTGCTTTCTCTTCATCATTTTCATAGGATCATGCTTCCTCGATTTTTCTCAGACTGTGTTGCTAGTGGTTCACTGATTTCAACCCAGCTGCATTTCTTCGGATATCTGTCAGGACCCTTTCCTGGGTCTGAGCAGGTCTTATTTGCAGAGTGCTCACTCGGACCACTGAAGCAGAGGCAGCCAGCTGGGCGCATCAGCAGTTGGCATGCCTTCCCCAGTCGGTTTCTAACCATATGCCTCGTTCCACGTTTTGGCACGGGCTCTGCGCGTGTGTGTAGGAGCAGCCTAATGGACAGCTGCAGCCTACTCGAAGGAGGTAACCCTTCTGAGATAATCAGATCTGCTTCCTGCACGGCTCTGTGATTTTTACCTTGTCCCTCTACAGGGTGAGAGTCTCTGATGATTGCCATGGTGATCAATTTGTCCCCTGGGAACCAGCCAGAGACCATCACACTGATTCTATGCAGGCCATTAGGTAATGCTGAGAATCTTGGAGAGAATTGCATTTTTCTATGAAAAGAATCCCTGTGGACGACCGGTGCGAGGTTTAATTGGACTGTATAGTTAATGCTGACTGAGAGGGGACAAAGGGTCTGGGGAAATAGTCACAGAAGTGAACTGACTGATGGGTTAGTCATATTCCGCTCCATTGTTCTTTTTTAGATATTTAACAGGAAGGAGGTGAATCTCGGTGTTTTAGGGCCAAAAGCGAGGGGCTATTTGCAAGTAATGGATTTGCAGATAACAAATAGTTGGGAAATTTTTAGAATACAGCATGCATTTAGGACTTCATTGCTAGGACACCTGAAAAGTAATTGTTGCTTCTTAGAGACCAATTACTAGACATCAGCTCGGCTGGAGACCACATTCCCTTTCTTCCCAGTTCTTGCTGAGGTTTTGCCATAGGCCGACCAACCACTCATGGACACCTTTCTGGACCTTAGGAACCTCGTCTCTATCTTTGAAGGCATTGTTCAATCAACCTTGTTCTGATACTGGAAACTCCATTGTGGGGTTGAGCACCACAGCCCTCTGTGAGCTCCTTCTGAAGTCTTCAAACAGTGATTTTAGGATGGCTACCTAAGCCATTAATGAGAGTTATGTATAGTCATGACCAATTTGTTAATATCTCTACAATTTGGTGCATGCTGTTCTATGCTGTGTCTATAGGCCCTCAAGTAAAAGTCATCAAGGTGACTTGCCCTGAGTGGTCATACAGTTGATTAGAGGAGCGAGGCAAGACTAATATTAAAGTTATCTGGCTTAAATTGAATGCACTTTATGATTACAGGATTGCATTGGCTTTGCTTGCTATTCTTTGCTGTTCAGATTTTCTAACTTCAGTGTGTATTGGACTAGTCTTACAGATTTCCAACTATGCTAATTCCTGTGTTCACATTCTCTTTTTTCCACTGGGATTTCCATGCCTAGAAAATAAGAATGTCAGCAGAGAAGAAGAGCTTCCCATTCTGGAATATTGTAATCCAGTGCCAAAGCCTCTCCCTACCACATAGGTTTCCACAGTCACCTTAATACCATTTCTATTTAAGGCTCTCCACACTTCACCTTCCTTTATACCTTCTTGTACTTTAGCCCATGGTTTCTATTATCTCAGGTGTACACAGACAAGGTGTTATTTATTAAGAAACAGGGTCTTGATCTGTCTCCCAGGTGGGAAGTACAGTGGTGTGAACATGGCTCACTGCAGCCTCAACCTCCTGGACTCAAGTGATCCTCCCACCTCAGCCTTCGCCTAGCTGGGACTACAGGTGCATCCCACCAAGACTGGCTAATTTTTAAATATTTTGTGGAGACAGGAGTCTCACTATTTTGCCCAGGATAGTCTTGAACATTTGGCCTCAAGTGATCCTCCTGCCTTGACCTCCCAAAGTGCTGGGATTAAAGTTGTGAGCCATTGCACCCAGCCCACGGGGTGTTATTAAGTTGGCTGAGACCCTGCTTGGAGCCTTCTCCCCCAGAACACTGAGCTGTTTCTCTTTCACCTAAAACTAGAAATGCTGTTACATCCGCTACTCTTCCCTGCAGTCCCCCAAGAGATGAGAGTAAAGCTGACTATTCCCTTTACAGGGAGCAAGTTAAAATCAGTGGCCCCTTTCCTCGATGCTATCTTGATAATCTATGTCTTAATGTATGTTATCAAGATGTATTCATTTGAACAACTACTAAGCAACATGTTTTGGACCATTTCTGATAAAGTTTTCCTCTTCTATATTCCTATAACTGATGATCTTTGTCAGCCTAACAAAACTAGCAAAGTATTATGCACTAAATGTGTAACAAAGTAATGTGCCAGGTAAAAACTAATAACGTGTAATCACTGCAAATGTACATATACACCAAATAAACAGGACCTAAACAGTCACTCTCAATGGACATTTAGTAGATGCTTCCAGAAGATGATGGTGATGATTCATGAGATTTGGTTAAGCAAATCACAGCTGCTCAAAATATGATTGAAAATTACTTAATTTTAGTTGATGGCCTCAAAGCTATTTGGATTGTAGATTTTATTACTATTACTTTGTTGTTTAGCAACTTTTCTGATTTTGTTTGTCTGTGGAGTTTTATTCTTTCTCTTAAAGGTCAAGCTTTTTTTTTTTTGCATTTTTGAGATGGAGTTTCATTCTTGTCATCCAGGCTGGAGTGCAGTGGCCTGATCTTGGCTCACTGCAACCTCTGCCTCCCAGGTTCAAGTGATTCTCTGGCCTCAGCCTACTGAGTAGCTGGGATTACAGGCATGCGCCACCACTCCGGGCTAATTTTGCATTTTTAGTAGAGACGGTGTTTCACCATGTTGGTCAGGCTGGTCTCAAACTCCTGACATCAGGTGATCTGCCCACCTCAGCCTCCCAAAGTGCTGGGATTACAGGTGTGAGCCACCATGCCTGGCCTCCTCTTTCTTTTATTTTTGATTCTTTTTCTTTCTAAAACTTAATTTCTGTTTCATATTCATTTTCTCATAGCTTCAGTACTTCCTGCAAGGTGTTGTTGTCATAACTCAGCAACATCCGTTCATCATTTGTCTACATTCTGATTGTGATAGCATTCTCCCTTGGTGCAGACACTATAGAAAGCAAAGGAAAAAACAAATCCTTGACTCATTAATCATTTTCTGTCTCCATGTCAACTGAGACCATGACAAAGGTTAATCATAAAGCAGGTGTCCATCTGTACTGGGCAGTCCTCATGAACAGCAGTCATCAATGAGTCATCTCTGAATCAAGAACTTCTGTAGATGGTTGTGTACTTTTCAAATAAAGGTCAACCATTTGGGCTAGGTTAAAACCACTGTTTGAGCCAAGGTGCACAAAGTCATGTACAAGTCCAAAAAATTGACATAAACATTAGCTTACAGTGGTTTTGAACCTTTGCACTCCTTTAAAATAAGTTTCCTTATTAAAACAAGCCTTTTAATAGGTACATTTAGTAAGGTTTCTTTAACACATCTATTTCTTTGCCGAAGAACTGGATGGACTAAAGGTAGTTTCAGATGGCTCTAAAATTTCACTTTTAAAATTCATTAAATTGTATTTGTTTGTTTTATATCTTATGAGACTCACCACCTTATGAAAATTTCATCACTTTTTAAAGTTAATTCCATTAATCTTCCAAGTCATTCCTTGATCTTATGAAATATGAACTAATGTTATAAGTTCTCTGAAAAAATGTTTATATCTGTTTAAATTCCTCGTTAATTTCTATTGAAATATGCTCAAAATGTTACAGAAAAATTTCATTTTTTAAAGCAGTATATATCAGACAAAGCTGTATTTATTTTTAATAAGCTTAAACTTTGTATCTGAATTAAAAATTTTAAAAGAATAATTGGGTTAAGAGTTGAGACAGGGCCAGGTGCAGTGGGTCACACCTGTAATCCCAGCACTTTTGGAGGCTGTATTGGGGGGATTCCTTGAGCCCAGGAATGGTTGAGACCAGCCTGGGTAACATAGTGAGACCCCATCTCTGCACAAAATTGAAAAAATTAGCTGGGCGTGGTTGTGGCAGTGGTGCATGCCTGTCGTTCTAGGCTGAGGAAGGAGGATCACGAGCCTGGGAGTTTGAAGCTACATTGAGCTATGATTGCACTGCACTCCAGCCTGGGTAAGAGGGCCAGACCCGATCTCAAAAAAAGAAAAAAAGTTGACTTAGAAATGAAGTTAATGGAGGAAAGATGTTTGAATCAAAACAGCAGGCACAGGTGTATCCAGCAAGCAAAAAAGGGAATGATAAGGACAAGGAGTTCTGAAACTAGCAGACCTGATCTGAAGTCTAGGCCAAGCCCTAACTGGCTGTGAGACCTGGGGCAGGGGGGTGAGCTGCTCTGAGTTGTGCTCACGTGTGTAACGGAGGTGGTGATGATGATGCCACCTCGCTACCTTCATAGGGTCTTTCTGAGGAACACAGGAGCAGAGTGCTTAGCTGTATGCTGCATAGCATGGACTAAACATTTTATTTTTTAAAGTGGGCTTATTCACTTTCTGCTTTTATGTTTAAAAACTAGAAAAAAGCTTTTTCTTTAGAATGCTCACTAGAGGGTCAGGCATGGTGGCTCATGCCTGTAATTCCAGCGCTTTGGGAGGCCAAGGCAGGCAATGTCTTGAGGTCATGAGTTTGAGA
The DNA here is from genome assembly GCF_028878055.3 of Symphalangus syndactylus. NCBI lineage: Eukaryota > Metazoa > Chordata > Mammalia > Primates > Hylobatidae > Symphalangus > Symphalangus syndactylus. The sequence continues at coordinate 21,757,548 of NC_072432.2, read as the reverse complement.
CCAGCCTGGGCAACATGGCGAAACCCAGTCTCTACTAAAAATACAAATATTAGCTGAGTGTGATGGTGCGTGCCTGTGGTCACATAGGCCCAGTTACTCAGGAGGCTGAGGTGGGATGATCCCTTGAGCCTGGGAGGTTGAGGCTGCAGTGAGCTGAGATCACATCACTGCACTCTACTGTAGCCTGGGCAACAGAGCCAGACCATGTTAAAAAAAAAAAAAAGATGCTCACTATGGGTGGAAGATATGACTCAAGATACTCACATGCTTAAGAAAAAAAATGTAAAGATACAACTAAGGCCTGAGATGTAAAGGAAGCACCATTTTCATCTACTCTGGGTGAAATTGAACCTAAGTCTTTATTTGTTTTGGTTTTAATTGACAAATGAGAATTATATATACTTACGGGGTACAATGTGATGTTTCCATACATGTATGTATTGTGGAATGATCAAATCAGGCTAATTAGCATATCTGTCACCTCAAATATTTATCATTTCTTTATGGCGAGAACATTTAAAATTCCTTTCTATTTAGCCTCAATACTAGAGGACAACTAACTAAAAATCTACCCCCCACTTTTTTTTTTTCTGTTTTTCTTGAGGTGGAGTTTTGCTCTTGTTGCCCAGGCTGCAGTGCAATGGTGTGATCTCGACTCACTGCAACCTCTGCCTAACGGGTTCAAGTGATTGTCCCACCTCAGCTTCTGAGTAGCTGGGATTACATGCGCCTGTCACCACGCCTGGCTAGTTTTTTATTTTTAGTAGAGAAGGGGTTTCGCCATGTCAGCCAGGCTGGTCTCGAACTCCCTACCTCAGATGATCCACCTGCCTTGGCCTCCCAAAGTGCTGGGATTACAGGCGTGAGTCACCGCACCTGGCCTAAAATCCCCGTTTTAAGATTTTTATTTATTTCTATTTTTTTTTAAATGTGGATGGGGCGGGGTGGCGGGTCTCACTCTGTTTTCCAGGCTGGTGTTGAACTCCTAGGCTCAAGTGATCCTCCTGCCTTGGCCTCCCAAGATCATGGGATTACGGGTGTGAGACATTACAATCTGCCTGTTTTGGGGTTTGAATGCCTTTAGGTGGACCCAGCCTTTTGTTTTGTTTTGAGATGGGGGCTTGCTCTGTTGTCCAGGCTGGAGTAGAATGGTGCGATCTCGGCTCACTGCAACCTCCACCTCCCGGGTTCAAGCTGTTTTCCTGCCTCAGCCTCCTGAGTAGCTGGGATTACAGGCATGTGCCACCATGCCCGGCCAATTTTTGTATTTTTAGTAGAGACAGGGTTTCACCATGTAGGCCAGGCTGGTCTTGAACTCCTGACCTCATGATCTGCCCATGTTGGCCTCCCAAAGTGCTGGCATTGCAGGTATGAGCCACCGTGCCCAGCCAGTGTGACTGGGCTTTGAATAGTGGAGGTACCTAATTAATGGGAAGACAAATGAATTAAGTTACCAAAGTTTTCCTCTCAAATGGTATACACCCAATAGATTCTTTTATAGCAAGTAGAACCTAAAAACTGAGAACTCAAAGCTAAAAACTGAACCTCAGTAGAACCAAGGGGTTAGTTTTTAGCTTTCCTTCCTTTCCCCACTCATGGTTCTGGAGGTACTAAGCAGTATGGAATTTACAAGATAAGCAGGTATTTGCAGAGGAGTATTTTGTTGCATTAAGTGATTCATGTCATTAAGTTTCTACATATAGTACAGGAGCGGTGGCTCACGCCTGTAATCCCAGCACTTTGGGAGGCCGAGGTGGGCTGATCGCTTGAGCCCAGGAGTTCAATATCAGCCTGGACAACAAAGTGAGACCTTGGCTCTCCAAAAATAAACAAAATTAGCCTGGCTTGATGGTGTGTGCCTGTAATTCCAGCTACTTGACAGGCTGAGGCAGGAGAGTCGCTTGAACCCAGGAGGCGGAGGTTGCAGTGAGCTGAGATCGTGCTACTGCACTCTAGCTTGGGCAACACAGCAAGACTGTAGCTAAAAAATAAAAAATTAACTGGGTATGGTGGCACATGCCTGTAATCCCAGCTACTCAGGCTGAGGTCGGGGTGGGAGGATCCCTTGAGCCTAGGAGGTTGAGGCTGTAGTGAACTATGATCACACCACTACAATCTATTCTGGGTAACAGAGTGAGATCCTGACTCAAAAAAAAAAAAAAAAAAAAGTTTCTACATATATGTAGGCTTAGGAGTGTAAAGCAGATATAAATTCTTTACAATGGCAATTAAGTGAACATTGAAGTCTGGAATTACAAGTAGTTTCAATCTTATGAGTATACTTAATGAGATTGAATTAAATTTTCAAAAACTAAATATTTAAATTTAGTTAATTAAAATTGCTATATACATTAATTATAATGTGTATAGTCCTTTGATTTTAATTAATCTCTATTATAGAAGAAAACACCTTTTTAAAAAGAATATACAAATATTTGATTTTTCACATTTATATTAATTTACCTTTTGGATAAAATATGCTCAAGTTTTGGACACAATTAAAAAATTAAAAAATTCTTTAGGTGATGATTGATAATTGAGCAAAAATTATGTAAATATCTTCATTATAATAGCATAATTATTGATTTTCGTGGAAAGGCAAAGAAACTATGAAATTATAATTTATGAAGTATATATCATTATGTTATTACTCATCTAATCATCAGTGGTGCGTTGACAAAATATTTGGACATTTACAAAAATAATTAAATTCAGCCACCTTCTGTTTTACTGACTTTTAGTTACGTAAAATTAATAGCTTAATATACTGTTTTTTATTAAGATATATTTATGAAGGCGGGGGAACAATAAACAATTTTGTAGGTCTTTGGCTGGATTTTTAATGTGAAAATATTTAAACAAATATTATGTCTGTCTACATTTGTCAACTTAACCTTCTTTTCCCCAAATGTTAGCAGCAGGTCTAGAATGAGGCAGAGCGGAGCATCTAAAGGGAGACAGTTACTCTCATTTCCCTACTGAATTCTAGAGAAGATTTTATAGAAACATGGCAGAAATTACTTTGTACTGACCTCATAGAAATTGACCCACGTATTTCTGTTTGGTTAATTGTGGTTCCATATTCAAAGTTCCTTGACTCAAGAAGCTGCTGTGTCTCTCATAGTCCTTGTCTATAAAAACAGACACTCTGATAGTAGAATTGCATCAAATACTGATCAAGAAAACAAAAAGGAATTAGAGAGTGGAATTTATAGTAACCACTCTTCTTTAAAAAAAAAAGTGGGGTTGATGTCTTACTGTGGGAAAAATTAGAGACATTTTAGAAGTGTCATTTTTACCAAAACTGTGCTTAGATTTTGTGTCATTTTAGCGATGCACATATTTATGTACTCTTTCTCTACAAAAATGTTATATACCTACTTGAGTATTTACATGAAAATGGAAGCACTCTAGATGAGTTAGTAATGGTCTTACCATATGAGGTATGCATCATACTGTTATTACATGAATTTGGGATTAAAATACATTCAAAGTTCGTTCTTTACAGAACTTACCATCTCAGTTCTATTTTTTCCTTGTAAGTACTTCAAAAACACACAGCTTTTTGTACTACGAAAACACACATTTGTAAAAATGGGATTGTGTCTGTGCTGATGTTAAAGTTTACTGAATTTTTCTCACTTTACTGTGAGTGACATTAATCTGGAGAGTTTTACGTGGGGGCCATATGACTTACATCTGGGGAAAAGCCTTGAACTTTTCTCCCTAGAACCTGAACACAAACGTCTGTCACTCTTCTAGTTATTTCGAGACCCGCCTCCAAAAGATAAAGGGTGGCTTTGAGCAAAACTGGTCTCTTTTCCTAACAGCTGCTATATTTATGGGAAAATGTCCCTGCCTGTGACTATCCGATGATTCTGTCATCTTATCTGTTGAACACTTGAGTAGCTTGACATTGATGATTTCTCATGTTTCTTGTGACCTTCGGGGCTTCCTTACTGCAGGCTTCAAGGATAAAGACCTGAGCTGTAAGCTCCTTAACTCCTAGAGAGGAAAGAGCCTACTTTTATCTTTCCATGTGTTCCAGATACAATACTTTAATTTTCTAAGTGTCCAACAGTCAATGAAGTGCCTTTGCCTGCGGTGTTGATTCCATCAGACCCCCAGAAAGCATGATTTATAAATACTCAATGCCTTTTTCTATTCTTAGGCGAATGGAATCTACAGTAAGTATAATGAAGATTAGACACTCATGAGACTTGGTGTCCAGGTAGACATATTACAAATTTTAAGTGCTGATGATCAACTCGGAGCAGAAGTTTTGTGAAGTGATCCAAGGACATGCACTTGTCGTCAGGATCATCCATATCACTTTTGTTTTACTCTTTTTTTTTTTCCTTAAGCTCTTTTGGACTTGACCTATATAGCATTTAAAGATTTAAATTCCTGGAGGTGTGCTGTGGTTCACATGTGTAATCCCAGCACTTTGGGACCCTGAGAAAGGAGGATGGCTTGAGGCCAGGAGTTTGAGACCAACCTGGGCAACATAGGGAAACCTTGTCTCTATCAAAAAAAAAAAAAAAAAAAAAAGAAAAGAAAGATTCAAATTCCTAAGCCCACTCTTTACCTACCAAATAAAAACTGGGGGGCAGTGAGAGGATGGAAGGAGTTGGAAGTTACACTCTTTATGTTCTACTTGCCTCTCCACATTCATGCTTCTGTCTTTACTTGGTACCCAAGAGGCTGGTCTGTATGGACATGACTGAGCACCTTGCTTTCTGGCTTCCAGGTGTGTTCAGCAAAGTGGGAGGCAGAGCAGGAGACAGGAGGGAGTGGGGAGAGTGAGTCTGGATATTTCTCTCTCTTTCCTGCACCTCTCCCTGCAGGTCATTTCTAGCTGGCTACCTCCCTCCTAAAGATCCTATCAAGATAGTACTTTCTACAGGACTCCTTTTTTAATTGAGACAGAGTCTTGCTTTACTCTGGAGGCTGGAGTTCAGTGGCACCATCATGGCTTCTTGCAGCCTCCATCTCCTGCACCTAAGCTATCCTCCTGCCTCAGCCTCCCAAGTAGCTGGGACCACAGGCATGCACCACCACGCCTGGCTAGTTTTTCAAACCTTTTTTTTCCATAGAGATGAAGTCTCACTATGTTGCCTAGACTGGTCTTCAACTCCTCGACTCAAGTGATCCTCCCACCTTGGACTCCCAAAGTGCTGGGATTGCAGACGTTAGCCACTGCACCCAGCCTACAGGACTATTCTTTATCCTGATGGCCACTTCCTTCCTTGTGCCTGTGGTCTTAGGGCTGTTAGCCCTCTATTACCGCACTTTCTCTTATGGTTTTCTTACACTCTGCTTGTGTCTTTAAAATAACCCCTTTATTAAATTCTCCTCAAATGACCTAATTTGCGTATGTCATCTCTTTCTACTTTCTGCTGGAATCCTGGTACAGAATTTTAAATATCCATCTAAAATTTGCAAGATCTCTTTGTTCCTGGAGATAGCACATTGCTATATACCTTCTGAGTACACTGAGTTTATGTAGAATGAGTTCTCATTCTGTGCATGCCTATAAATGGTAATTTTTAAAAATTTTTACTTTTGAAATACAATTTATTGCACCCATTTTAAGTGTACAGTCTGAGTTTTGAAAATTGTATATCGCTGTGTAATCATCTTGACAATCAAGTTAAAGAACATTTCCATCACACCAAAAAGTTCTCTTCCCTGCCTAGCTCCTCTCTATACCAGCCCCAGGCATAAGCTGATCTGCTTTGTCACTACAGATTAGTTTTGCCTGTTCTAGGATTTTATATAAATGGAAATGTATAGTGTTTATTCTTTTAATTTTTTTGAGACAGCATCTGAAAAGACCTGTAGGTGACAGGTGCACTAAAACCTCAGACTTCAGGCCAGGTGCAGTGGCTCATGCCTGTAATCCCAGAACTTTGGGAGGCCAAGGCAGGTGAATCACCTGAGGCCAGGAGTTGGAGACCATCCTGGCCAACATGGCAAAACCCCGTCTCTACTAAAAATACAAAAATTAGCCGGGCATGGGAGCATGTGCCTGTAATCCCAGCTTCTTGGGAGGCTGAGGCAGGAGAATCATTTGAACCTGGGAGGTGGAGGTTGCATTGAGCCAAGATTGTACCACTCTACTGCACTCCAGCCTGGGCAACAGACTGAGACTCTATCTCCAGAAAAAAATAAAAATAAAAAAATAAAAATAAAAATTAAAAAAACGCCTCAAACTTTACACTACACAGCTGATCCATGTAACCAAAACCATTTATACCCCGAAAGCTATTGAAATAAAAACCTAAAAAATAAAAAATATATAAATACCTGTCTGTGCCCAGGCTGGAGTGCAGTGGTGCAACCATTGCTTCCTCTAGTCTTGAACTCTTGGGTTAAGAAATCCTCTTACTTCAGCCTGCCAAGTAGCTAGGACCACAGGTGTGTGCCACCACATCCAGCTAAATTTTTAAATTATCTTGTAGGAACAGGATCTCTCTATGTTGCCCAGGCTGGTCTTGAACTTCTGGGCCCAAGGGATCCACCCATCTCAGCCTCCCAAAGTGCTAGGATTACAGGTGTGAGCCACTGCACCCAACCTATTTATTCTTAAGTCTGTTTTTCTATTCATCATGTTTTTGAGATGTATCCTTCTTGTGTGTCTATCATTGGGTTGTTCTTTTTTTTATTGCTCATTAGAATTCCAATGTATAAACATACCACAATTTGTTTATTCACTTTGCTATTAATGAATATTTGAGTTATTTCTAGTTTTTGTCTATTATAAGTAAAGCTGGTATGAGCATTCATGAATGTGTTTCTGTGGATATGTTTTTATTTTTTTTCCATAAATATCTGGGAGTGGAATGGCTAGATCATAAGGAAGGTATATATTTAGCTTCATTAACTGAAACCTTCATAGTATTGCTCTTACAAACCATAAATATATTTATCCATTGACTTATATCCTATTTAATTTCTCCCAGTAGCATCTTACAATTTTCAGTATTGAAATTTTACACACCTTTTCTTAGATTTATCTCTAACTTGTTAGGTTTGTTGATGTTATTTTAAATAGCATAATTATTTAGACTCTATTTTTTGTTGCTGATCTTTAGAAATACAATTGATTTTTATACACTAATCTTGGAACCAGTGACCTTGCTGAATTTATTTACTATTTCTAATAATCTTTCTTTCTTTTGCATGTTGTCTGTGAAAATCAGTTTAACTACAAATAATGAACAATTTTTTTTTGCTTTCTAATTCTAATGCATACTTTATTTTTCTTGCCTTATTACACTAGCTAGACCTATATGATTTTCAATAAAATTGCTATTAGCATCTTTGTCTTTTTCTCAACTTGGTGAAAGCTTTGAATATTTCACAATTAACTATGGATTTTGGGGAAATATTGTCAGATTAAGGAAGTCTAGTCTATTCTTACCTTGGTAAACATTTTTTTCTTATCATAAATGAGTACTGAATTTCCACAAATCCTTCTGGGGGTTTATTTACCTGATTATCTTTTGTAGAACTGTAATCTGTAGATTCATTTAAAAATTGATTTTTTAAGAACCTACTGGTACTTTATGTCTCCACCATTGTTTGGATAATCATTTAATTTGCTTTCTTACTTATTTGCACATTTTCCCCAAACCTCTGAGTAAACTCTTACTACAATGCTGAGTTTAAAGAAAGGTATTTTTTTTTAATTTACGTTTACGTTTTATGATTTTTATAAACTTTGATTAAAATCACTTTTTAATTTTTTTTTTTTTTTTTTTAGTAGAGTCTCACTCTATCACCCAGGCTGGAGTGCAGTGGCAGGATCTTGACTCACTGCAACCTCCACCTCCTGGGTTCCAGCAGTTCTCCTGTCTCAGCCTCGCAAGTAGCTGGGACTATAGGTGTGTGCCACCTTGCTTGGCTAATTTTTGTATTTTTAGCAGAGATAGGGTTTCACTATATTGGTCAGGCTGGTCTGAAACTCCTGACCTCAGATGATCCACCCGCCTCAGCCTTCCAAAATTTTGGGATTACAGGCATTAGCCACTAAGCCCAATTGCTTTTCATGTTTTTTTTTTTTTTTTTATGGGTAATAAAAGCGTATGTTTTGCAAGGTATGGTGGCACATGGCTGTAATCCCAGGACTTGGGGAGGCTGAGGCTGGAGGATCACTTCAGCCCAGGAGTTTGAGACCAGCCTGGGTAACATAGCAAGACCCCGTCTCAAAAGAAATGTATATCTAAACTCTCAAACCTATTTATATTTTTAATTTGTTACAATCTGTAAGAGTTGTTTTATTTACTGTGAACCTACAACTCAATTATTACACCTAATTTTAGAACAAGTGATTAACAAAATAAGTGTGAATTATATGTAACCAAAAATAGGGAGATAAAAATTGGTAAAAATATTCTTTCAAAAATATATAGTTGCATTATTTCTAGTGCACTCAAAATGTGAAATTCTTTTGACTTTTGGGCTCAGTCTGATGCTTACTTTCAGAGGCCCCATTCAATGGTAAACAGGTTCTCAGATGGAGATGAGTTTCCAGAAGGTTTATTAGGAAATTTACATATAAGAAAGGTAGGGAAGCCAAATGGGATCAATGGAGAAGTCCAGCTGCAACGCAGCCATAATAAGAGACCTCAGTGATTCCCACAGGGACTTCTTAACTGAGATGTCTTCAGTGTCACCCCACCCTGAGGCAAGGAGTCAAGGCTTGCCACTCCTCTTTGGGGCAGTCGCTGGAAATGGGCTTCTGTCTGGAAGGCACGCAACCTTTGACCAAGGGCAGCTCCTGGAAAATGATCAGTGCTGGGGATTCTGTCATCAACATTTCTAGCAGTTGGGGAGTGAGGCCTTCAATTCTGATGGGGAGATCTGGGCAGCACAGCCCAACATCCACTACACCTCGGTGTTTAAGAAGATAGTATATTAGGCTCGGCATGGTGGCTCATGCCTGTAATCCCAGGACTTTGGGAGGCTGAGGTGGGAGAATTATTTGAGCTTAGGAGTTTGAGACCAGCCTGGGCAGCATAATGAGACCCCATCTCTACAAAAAAAAAAAAATTGTTAAAAAAGATATGATATTAAACTAAATAATTTAGAATTGGGTTAATCCATCTTTCTTTTTTTTTTTGTTTTTGAGTGGAATCTCACTCTGTTGCCCAGGCTGAAGTGTGGTAGCTTGAACTTGGTTTACTGCAACCTCCGCCTCCTGGGCTCAAGCGATTCTCCTGCCTCAGCCTCCTGAGTAGCTGGGACTACAAGCACATGCTACTGTGCCTGGCTAATTTTTGTATTTTTAGTAGAGACGGTGTTTTGTCATGTTGGCCAGGCTGGTCTCGAACTCCTGACCTCAAGTGATCCTCCCACCTTGGCCTCCCGAAGTGTTGGGATTATAGGCGTGGGATTATCTTTCTTGATAATGCTTTGATTTTGTTTATATAGTGACCTACAATAGTTTGTACTGTGCTATGGTGTAAAGAGGTGGAAATGAGAGTTGGAAGACTGTTTTTTTCATTTTGTTTTTTTTTTTTCATTTCAGTTCTGCTATTTTGCACCTCTGTGTGTACTTTTAAGTATGAAGTATGGTCACTTAAGGCATCTGCATCTTGGTTTTTCTGTTAAATGAAAAGAACAGTATACTTTAAAAGTCGAGAGGCATGAGAAATTAGTAAACTGTTACCTTGTACTTCGCTTTTGTATTTTTGCCAAAGAATTTTCCAATAGACGTTTGTAGATTATTTACTTTAGTTATTCACAAACCAAATCTCATGGAGTGACTTGAAAAATATTTAATTGTGCTATTTTAGAAGCTGGATGAGATGGCTGATTCTAAGGACCTCTGAATAACTGAATTAGTCTCACATATTGACTTTCTGTATAAGACACAGGAACTAAAAGGCAATGGCCGTTTCAATAGGACACCTACTTGAACTCTGAAGAGCTCTGCCCTAGGGGTTAGCATTCTAGTTAGTTTCACAGGAAAAGTATGTCTTTAATAGAAGACCAAATGGACTCTGAAAGTTGATATTATTACTATTCAGGGATGCAGTTTTGCACTCAAACACAAATATTAACATAAATAGACACATGGAGTAATCCATGCTAGTGAGTTACTAATTTCCAGGAAAATGCCTCCTAAAATTTCCCTGCTGGAGGCTGCATAGCGGCTCTTCTTTGAGTAATCTTTTCCTTTTCTCGTATTTGCAGTAATCACTCTTTTCCAATGAGACATACGTGGTCGTCTTTCTTTTTCTGTGGCACGATTATCAATTCATAAGCAGTGGCTGTCTGAGGCTGAATTTTAATTTCCCCTGGACTAAGCTGGATATTTTTCCTGTAGCTGATCCTTAAGGAACACACCGAACCTGGAGGCTGCAACTAGGTTCAGAAGGTGAAGGGCGGTGGGGGAAATCCACCTGGAGTTAAAAAAAAAAACAGCTAGTTGATTTGTCTTCCTCGACCTTTGTTTTTCTATCTGACTGTGAGATGTGTTACATCTCCTGAAATGTCCACTAAATTGTACTTTCTCTCCCCGTCCCTGCCCCTGAAATGACATTATGAGATTTCCTTTTGTATGCAAGTTAGTTAATAGCTAAATTTCATCAAAATCAATTTGTGAATAAGTAAACACCTCGTAATAAATAACCCACTTTCGAAGTATGTGTTTTCTGGGATTGATCTAACAGCATCCAATAAGTTCTGCCAATATCATTTCACATTAACTTCTGTCATGTTTAAATGCTTTTATAGGCTAATGGAGCAGTTTGTAATTTTACCATACCTACGCTGTTACTCAGATACATGGCATATGATGGATAAATAAGACGTCCGCAAAGGTATTTGTATTAAATGTTCGCTGGGGGTTTTCTCTCTTACTGCCCCCACTCCCAGAAGCTACCCTGAGAGATGAATGTGCCAGGATAAGTTATCTGGGGCTCATAAAATCTTTTTCAGAAGATTGAAATAAAGTCAGTGCTTGCAGAAGACAAATCAATTGTGACATTTCTGAATAGAGTGCGATGCATTTAATTAGCACAAGACATACTAGCAAATGCTGAATTACCCAATAAATCACTGGATGCTGGAACCCATACAGAGTGGGGAATCAGCTGTCTTGTGAGATGTACAGCAAGTGATAATAGGGAATCTGGCCATTTGTATTGTCACTTTGCCCCATTTTCTGCTAATTTTTTTCTGTGTTGACATTTGCGCATAGAGCCCCTGTAATTATTCTAAACTATCAGCAAACTCTGTCCCCACCTAGTCTGAGAATATTTTACAAATATTTGCATTTGCAAAGGACATTCACTACTATTGATGTGATATGGCAGATGTGGCAGTAAAGTCCTCTGTAGAGGGAGAGAGTTTGCAGGTAAAAATCTTCAACACGGACATACTGAAAAAGCAACTAACGGGGTCACTGTATTGCAGTTCATTGAAAATATTGAAGGTGTTGCTTCAGTCATTTTTAAGTCTCACTAAGATATCTACCAGTTTAGGCAGAAAAATGGCTCACTTTAATGTTTGACACCTTTGGATTTTTTATTTTTTTTAACCTGGAACTTAGATGCTACTTCAGTCTGTCTTTGAAATGCTGCAGCTTGGGAGCATTAAGGCTTAAATCCAATGTTTTGGAGATAGAGAATCTGGGAGAAAATTGAAAATGAATTCTAAATGAGTCTTGCTGGCTCTGGAAGGCAAGGTGAAACGTTCCTTCCAGTGAGGGGCACTTTATGGATAAATTGGTGATTGTGCTAGTGAAGCTTTAACTGAGTAGGTTGCTATGATGTAAACATTAAGGTAGCTTACCTAATGAGCACCAGATCATACAGAAGACACCTGCTACATACCCACTGCACTCTGCTTTGATACCAGGTTAATTGGTGACATTTCATAGGTAGGTAAAGGTAGATCCAATCAGGTTTTCATTTATAAAAAAAACTCAGGTCTGCAAAGCTGGAGTCTGATATTCAGGAGAAGTGAGACTCCAGAAATACCAGCACCATTTATCTGAAGGCATGGGAGTCTAGCTTGTGTTATTGGGGTTTATGATCACGATGCAGAGAGGAGAAAAAAAAAAACCTCAGAATAAACAGAGAAGGCTTTGCAAATTATGCAAGGGCCCTTTCCTCCCCGCCCGTCCCCTGACACCCATCCCAGGCATCCTAAAACATGAAAGGGAAAGAGTTCTCCTTACCCTAAGGAATCAACAGGGATGGAGAGGCAGACAAAACTAAAAAGATGGAACTCATAGGCAACCAACAATATCTGCTGCATGGACACTGTCCAAATCCATCATCACCCACCAGTACCTTTCTTTGTTTTTCTTTCCTTATGTTTTTCTTTCCTTATGTATTGCTCTGTTGCCCAGGCTGGAGTGTAGTGGCACCATCATAGCTCACTGCAGCCTTGAACTCCTGCACTCAAGCAGTCCTTCCACCTCGGCCCCCCAGTAGCTAAGACTATAGGCATGCACCACTACGGCTGGCTAATTTTTGTATTTTTTCTAGAGACAGAGGTCTTACTGTATTGCCCAGGCTGGTCTCGAACTCCTGGTCTCAAGCGATCCTCCTGCCTTGGCCTCTTTTTCTTGTTTTCCCCATCACTGCTTGGGGAAGATGACGTCCACATCCCCAGGCAGCTGAATCTTGATTAGGGTACACCTGTCCTGACAATTCCCTTTCCTTAGCCAGTGTCTGGTTGAGGAAAGGGGACGTCAGATAGTGCTGACCAATGGGATGTCTGGGGAAATCTGTTGGACAGTTTCTAGGACAGTTTAATGCTTTAAAATAGAGGTACAGAAAGAGAAATAGTCTTTTCTGTCTCTAAATGAATTTGAATATAGAGAACTCAAGCTGATGTAGTCATTTTTAGCAATGAGAGCACAGGCCCCAGGACCAAAGCTAGCACCCTGAGGGTGAAAGGACTCATAGGGTGACCAACCATCCAGGTTTATGTCAGACTAAGAGGGTTCTCAGGACATCTCATTTGAAGTGCTAAAACCAGGAAAGTCCCAGAAAACTGGGACAAGTTGGTCACTCTAGAAAAGAAAGCGTTGGATGTTTGATGATATCATCACTGCTAAGTTAAGCAGCTCTGTGGAAGGTCTACCTCTAGACTTCAATCCTTGTGACAAGTGTCTTAATTGTTTATGCCATTCTGAGCTGTGTTTTCTTTTATGCAGGTTAAAGTGTCCTAATGGCCAATATAGAAGGAATTGTGTTTCAAATAAAAGCTTACACAAAGAGCTGGATGTGGTGGCTCATGCCTGTAATCCCAGGACTTTGGGGAGCTGCGGCTGTAGGATAGCTTGAGCTCAAAAATTCATGACCAACCTCGGCAACATAGTGAGACCTTGTCTGTAATAAAAAATAAAAATAATTAGCTGGGTGTGGTGGTGTGCCCCTGTAGTCCTAGCTACTGGGGAGGCTAAGGAGGGAGGATCGTTTGAGCCCAGGGGTTGGAGGCTGCAGTGAGCTATGATGGCACCACTGCACTCCAGCCTGGGCAACAGAGCGAGACCCTGTCTGAAACCCTACAAATATGAGTGGTGCTATAGTAATAGGAAGATAGGGCCTTTCAAATATGCTCTTATTAATCTTAAACATTTCCTTTATAGTTAACTAATACATGGATATTTATTAAAATGTGTTTAATAGAGATTACTAGTTCGTCACCAGCCATATTATGTTGCCTTATTTTAAATTGCTACTCTCTGCTCTTAGAGTGTGATGAATTCTTAGACATACAAATGACCATAAAGCAGAGCAAGCCTGTATTACTGGTGAAGTATCTTTTACATCAGCAGCAATAAATGTCAAATGAGCAGGTACAAATTCAAAATGTGAAATGAAGCTTTCATTAGCAGCTTCAGATGATCAAAGCAGCAAGCAGCTTAAGCACCAACAGAAAAGAGACCTCAATATTATCATGTTTGAAAACTTAGATTACTGTCGATTCACTATTAGCTTGCTTTCTTTTGAGACAGAGTCTTACTCTGTTGCCCAGGCTGGAGTGCAGTGGCAGGATGTCAGCTCACTGCAAACTCCGCCTCCCAGATTCAAGTGATTCTCCTGCCTCAGCCTCCTGAGGAGCTGGGATAAAGTGCTTGCCATCATTCCCGACTAATTTTTGTACTTTTTTTTTTTTTTTTTTTTTGTAGAGATGGGGTTTCACCATGTTGGTAAGGCTGGTCTTGAACTCCTGACCTCAAGTGATCCTCTTGCCTTGGCCTCCCAAAGTGCTGGGATTACAGGTGTAAACCACCGCACCCAGCCACTATTAGCTATTAATTGTCTGGAGATTTCTTACTCTGTGCTTCCAGGGAGAAGGGTTCTACTAGAAGTCTGTCTCAAAGTCTAAGCAACCATGAGGCACAGACTTGTCTTCTTCAATGTGTCCCTTAATTAATTTTATCACAAATACTGAGGAGTTTATTTGTAGAGTGATTGTTAAGTACTGGCCTTGCACATGACCTCAGACAACCAATTTCACCATCTCTTTAAACACAGAAGAATAGTAGAAATTCACGCCAACAGAATTGCTTAATTGCCTAGGTATCACTGTAATTGCAACTCTGGAAAAAGCCCTAGAGATAATTGGGCATTATAACATTTGACAATAGAAGTTCTGTTCAGCCTGGTGCGTTGGCTCATGCCTGTAATCCCAGCACTTTGGGAGACCGAGGTGGGAGGATCACTTAAGCCCAGGAGTTCTACAGCAGCCTGGGCAACATAATAAGACCCTGTCTCTACAAGAAATCATGAAAATTAGTTGGGCCATGGTGATGGGTGCCTATAGTCCCAGCTACTAGGGAAGCTGAGTCAGGAGGATTCCTGGAGCCTGGGAGACCGAGGCTGCAGTGAGCCATGATCATGCCACTGCACTTTAGCCTGGGTGACAGAGTGAGACCCTGTCTCAAAAAAAAAAAAAAAAGTTACTAGAAGTTTTGGTCCAGGATACTATCTTAGTACCTTGGGATACATTTCCATCCATTGCTCCTATAAAATGTGCGATGATACCACTCGAGAAATGAGGAAATGGTGTTGGCAATAGGACCATCGGCACACCGATAGAACTCAGCTGTTAATGTCCCTTTGTCAGAGCTGGATGGTGGCAGATTTCAACACCTGGTGAGTTGAGGCTGTGAATCCAAGTGAACTGCTAGGACTTGTGATCCACAATCAGGGATGACAGCATCTAGGGGAAATCCGCAGCGGACAGAAGGAGGTCTCACGCTCGGCAGAAGGATATATAATTGTACTTTGTAATTTTTCCAACTTAAATTGGACAATTCTCCTTTTAAAAAGATAAGAATGTTTAAAGGAATCCAAACTAAGCCTTTCTTGTGTCTTCATATTTTCCTTTTTCAGACCAAAACAAACCGAAACCTGCTAGCAAGAGTATCTGATTTCCACAATAATGTTTTCAAAAATTGCTGGGTTTTTTTTCCTTTTTTGTTTTGTTTTTGAGATGAGGTTTCTCTGTTGGCTGGTCTCAAACTCCTGGGCTCAATGGATCCTCCCATCTCAGCCTCCCTGAAAGCTAGGACTATAGGCACTCACCACGCCCAGCTAATTTTTATTATTTTATCTTTAATTTTTTTATAGAGATAGGGGACTTGCTATGTTACCCAGGCTGGTCTTGAACTTGGGATAAAGCAATCCTCCTTCCTCAGCCTTCCAAAGTGCAACAATTACAGGCGTGAGCCACTGTGCCTGGCCCCAAATTGCTGCTTTGTAATTATTAAATTAATGACTTTCCTTGCCTTGCAGTAAGGCTGTTTCTCGTAAAAACTTTTCTCTGATTAAAGGATGTGGGTACAAATGCTTGATTAATTTGTCATTCTTCACTTAATGTTTCTGGAGAAGCTTCACTCTGCCTCTCTAATTCTCTTTAAGAATGAACCCACCAAGCACTCTGGGTATACCCCATAATAAGTACATATTCCTCTATCTATAAAAGAACCAGAAATTAAAAATCAAATATCAAATCAAATGCCACTTCTGGAAATATTTAGGAAAGGATCATATAAATCATTTATAATAGCCTCCAAAAAAATTAGAAGAATTCTGAATTTGCATCTAAACCAGTGCGCCCTTTTTTCCTTGAAATGAGATAGTAATGCATAGATGCTTAGACTTAGAGCATGGATTTTGAGATCCTGCAGACTCTGAATTCAAATCCTTGGCCACTTGCCTGTGTGACATGCATCAAATTACTTAAATTTTCAAAGCTTCACTTCTGCTCATTTGAACATTGGAGTCATAATACCAACCAAATGGGTTTTAAATTAGATGATGGAAAGGAATTAGCAGTGTCTAGCACATAGTGGTCAATAAATGGTATCAATGTGATAATAGTGTAACCACCCAATGGGTTCACCTTGCCTGCTGCCTAGACAGAGCCAATTTATCAAGACAGGGGAACTGAAATAGAGAAAGAGCAATTCACACGGAGCCAGCTGTGCAGGAGATCAGAGTTTTCTTATTACTCAGATCAGTCTCCCTGAGGATTCAGGGATTAGAGTTATTGAGGGTAACTTGGTGGGTTGGGGAAGGCCATTGAGTTGGAAGTGCTGATTGGTTGGGTCAGAGATAAATCATAGAAAATTGAAGCTGTCCTCTTATACTGAGTCAGTTCCTGGGTGGGGGCCACAAGATCAGATGAGCCAGTTTATCCATCTGGGTGGTGTAGTTGATCCATCAAGTACAGGGTCTGCCAAATATCTCAAGCACTTATCTTAGGAGCAGTTTAGGGAGGGTCAGAATCTTGTAGCCTCCAGTTGTATGACTTCTAACCCATAACTTCTTTGTGTGTGTGTGTGTGTGTGTATGTATGTATGTATGGCAGGTTGTTTCTCTGTTGCCCAGGCTGGAGTGCAGTGGTGTGATCTCAGCTCACTGCAACCTCAGCCTCCCAGGCTCAAGTGATTCTTCTGTTAGCCTCTTGAGTAGCTGGGACTACAGGCCCATGCCACGACACCTGGATAATTTTTGTATTTTTGGTAGAGATGGGGTTTCACCATGTTGGCCAGGCTTGTCTCGAACTCCTGACCTCCAGTGATCCACTCGCCTTGGCCTCCCAAAGTGCTTGGATTAGAGGTGTGAGCCACTGTGCATAACCCAGATTTGTGTTATCTCTAACTCTACAACCTGTTCACTTGACTCCATGTTGCTCTCTCAAGCTCTGCACGTTGACCAACCAGCTAATCTCCTTGTGAAATCGTCACCTTTATCACATATTTTGGAACATTTTTCTTATTGTCATGAGTCTTGTAGCCAATGCATTTTGCTATTGTCATTGACTATTTTTGTTTTCCTAGTTAGAGGTTCGATTATCCTTTTCAGATACATGTGACAAGTAACACAAACTATTCTTTCTCCCCATGACAAGTCATTATCAATATCAGAGAGATAAGAAAAAAAAAAAACAATCAGAACTTTTTCTTGCTTTTCTTCCCCTGGGTCATTTTAAAGGAGAGAATTAACTACTCTATTAGTTGCCTGGGGCAGCCATAACAAATTAATGAAAACTGAGTGGCCTAAAACAACCGAAATGGATTCTCTAACAGTTCTGGAGGCTGGAAGTCCTAAGCCAAGGTGTTGGCAGGGTTGATTCCTTCCAGGAACTCTTAGAGAGACTTTGTTCTAGACCTGTCTCCTGACTTCTAGAGGTGGCTGGCAGTCCTTGGTGTCCCCTGGCTGCAGATGCCTCACTCCAGTATCTCCCTTCATCTTTACCTGGCCCTCTTCCCTCTGTATCTCTGTGTATCTTCAAGTCTTCCTCTTCCTCCTCCTCCTCCTCTTCTTCCGTTGTCATTGTCATCTTGCTCTGTGGCCCAGGCTGGAGTGTGCAGTGGTGGGATCATAGCTCACTGTAGCCTTGAACTCCTGGGCTCAAGTGATCCTCCCACCTCAGTCTCCCAAGCAGCTGGGACCACAGGTGTGCACTGCCACACCCAGCTAGTTTAATTTTTTGTACAAATGGGGTCTCACTGCATTGCCCAGGCTGGTCTTGAACTCCTAGGCTCAAGTGATCCTCTTGCCTCAGCTTCCCAAAGTGCTGGAGTTACAGTTGTGAGCCACGGGCCAAATCTCTCCCTCCTTCTAAGGACACTAGTCATCGGATTCAGAGCTCACCCTAATCCGGGATGACCCTGTTTTGGCTTCATTACGCCTACAAAGAATTTATTTTTAAGTACTGTCATTTCCTGACCTTCCTAGTGGACATTAATTTTGGAGGGACACTAATCAACTCAGTACAACCACAAACAAATGTTCATTTTTTAAGAAGGGTAAGTAATTAAAGTTAGTTTACAGCAGTTTTCTGAAGAATCTGCCACTAAAGTGGCCCTTTGTATTTGCCTCTGTTACGGTCTGGCCAGTGTACCACAATGTAGCAGTCTCTCCTTGTGAGGTATCACCCAGAGTTCTTTGTCTCACGACCGAGAGAATTAAGGAGCCAGGACACAAAGGGTGAGGTTGGAGCAAAAGTTTAATATGCAAAAGAAGAAAGCTCTCTGCCATGGAGAGGGCACCTGGAAGATGGTTGCCATTTTTACAGTTAAATGCAAAGTCTTTTTATAAGAAACCAGTGAGGGTGGGGCATCTCATTTGCATAAGGTGCGAGTTTCTGGTGGCTCCACCTCCTGGTGGGCATGTGGGCCCTTAGCTTCAGTTACTCCATATTGCTTTGTTCCCCTACTGTGCGTGTGTTAGGGGACGGAATTTTCCACTGTGGGCATGTCTAGACAACTCATCTGTGTAGCCTTTATCTGGGTAGCTCTAGGCACATCTTAGGCAAGCCCTCCTGTGAAAGTTCTCTTACCTGTGCCTGCAAGCTGTTCTTTTGTTTAAAGAATTCAACCAAAGACCTGCCCTCACTGCCTGACCAGTTTCTTCTTTTCTCTTCTCTCAACCCCTCCCCCATTCTCAAATTCCCATTGTCATCATTATCACCCCACCTAAGATTATAGTGTACAGAGCTAATGTTTTAAAATGTGTAATTTGATCTGTTTTGCTTTCTCAAGTACATACATAAGTGTGGCCCTAATTGGCTTGGGGCATGTATCTTCTGGGGGTGGGAGACAGGAGATAGAGAAGAATTACCATTTGTTGGCTGGGCGTGGTGCCTCACGCCTGTAATCCCAGCACTTTGGGAGGCCGAGGTAGGCGGATCACCTGAGGTAGGGAGTTCGAGACCAGCCTGACCAACATGAAGAAACCCCATCTCTACTAAAAATACAAAAAAAAGAAAGGCCGGGCGTGGTGGCTCATGCCTGTAATCCTAGCACTTTGGGAGGCTGAGGCAGGCGAATCACTTGAGATCAGAAGTTTGAGGCCAGCCTGTCCAGCATGGCAAAACCTCGTCTGTACTAAAAATACAAAACTTAGGCGTGGTGGGGGGCACCTGTAATCCTAGCTACTCAGGGGGCTGAGGCAGGAGAATTGCTTGAACCTGGGAGGCAGAGGCTGTAGTGAGCCGAGATTGTGCCATTGCACTCCAGCCTGGGTGACAGAGCAAGACTCTGTTTCAAAAAAATAAAATATAAAAAATAAAATAATAAAAATGCAAAAAAAAATTTGCTAGGCATGGCGGCGCATGCCTGTAATCCCAGCTACTCAGGAGATTGAGGCAGGAGAATCGCTTGAACCAGGGAGGCGGAGGTTGTGGTGAGCCGAGATTGTGCCACTGCACTCCAGCTGGGCAACAAGAGTGAAATGCTAGGCCGGGCGCGGTGGCTCACGCTTGTAATCCCAGCACTTTGGGAGGCCGAGGCGGGCGGATCACGAGGTCAGGAGATCGAGACCACGGTGAAACCCCGTCTCTACTAAAAATACAAAAAATTAGCCGGGCGCGGTGGCGGGCGCCTGTAGTCCCAGCTACTCGGAGAGGCTGAGGCAGGAGAATGGCGTGAACCCGGGAGGCGGAGCTTGCAGTGAGCCGAGATCGCGCCACTGCACTCTAGCCTGGGCGACAGAGCGAGACTCCGTCTCAAAAAAAAAAAAAAAAAAAGAGTGAAATGCTGTCTAAAAAAAAAAAGTTTGTTAAAGGAATAGAAATAAGGTCAGTTTTTGACTTTCAAAATAGGCCTTTATAGTCAAAATTGTCTTGTAAACCTACCTACTTGTTGGAAAGGAAATTACTAAAGTCTTTTTGCACTAATCTTTTTATATTTTGGCACATTAATTGCTAAACCAGGGATTCAGGTCACAGAGTACTTGTAAAATACATAGAAAATACCAGTATCTGTGATTAATGCTTAGCTAGGCATCTGGAATTGGCAAGAAGGAGGTGTATAAAAACACCTCTGTTTCCTGTGTTATGGGAAGAAAATTGGGAGAGAAAGGAGAGTTAAGCAAGATACTGGTCAAAAATATCTTCTAGGTAGGATGAAAAAGTTTGTGATAGACAATCATTTCTGCCATAATAAAATGGGCAAATATAAAATCTACGTATTTTAAAAGCCAGCAGAGGGTGCAAAGAAATGTAAAGGAACTGTTACTGGATGCCACCACTTACCCAAAATTAGCCTTTGGGTTGGAGGTTTCCTTAGTATTGTCTCTTCCATGGTCCTTAGACGTTACTGAAAAGGGGTCCCAATCCAGACCACAAGAGAAGGTTCTTGGATCTCAAGCAGTAAAGAATTCAGGGAGAATCCGTAAAGTGAAAGCAAGTGTATTAGGAAACTAAGGGAATAAAAGAATGGTTACTCCATAGGCAGAGCAGCCCTGAAGGCTGCTGGTTGTCCATTTTTATGGTAATTTCTTGACTACATGCCAAACAAGGGGTGGATTATTCATGCCTTCCCTTTTTAGACCATATAGGGTAACTTCCTCATGTTGCCATGGCATTTGTAAACAGTCATGGCACTGCTGGGAGTGTAGCAGTGAGGCTAACCAGAGGTTGCTCTTGTTGCCGTCTTGGTTGTGGTGTGATTTGGCTGCTGCTTTACTGCAACCTTTTTATCAGCAAGGTCTTTATGACCTGTATCTTGTGCCTACCTGCTGTCTCAACCTCTGACTAAGAGTGTCTTAACTTCCTGGGAATACATTCCAGCGGGTCTCAGCCTTATTTTACCCAGCCCCTACTCAAGATGGAGTTGCTCTGGTTCAAAGACCTCTGACAGAACTGTATTCCAGAGACGGGCAAGCCTTTTCTAAGTGAGAGAAAGCTGTAGCCAATTTCATCCCAGAGCAAATTAACAAATTAGGACACGGACAGGCCAATTATTTAATCTGCCACAGGCAGAGGACTTTCTGGGGGTAATGAGATACCAGCAGAACTCGACACCATTGTGGGTAGGCTGGTGACAGATTAGAACATAGAGGAACTTCAAATGCACAGCTAGTTCTTCCTCATTCCTGTTTTTCCCCCTCCCTCAGAATTTTGCTGAGTGTGAGTGGCTGTGGGAAGCTGAGGAAAGAGCTGGAAAACAGAGATTGATAAACACGGCAAATCTTGCCGTTAAGATATTTGAAACCAAGAGTGAACTCAAAATAAAGTGGCAACCCAGCCTCAACCCAGCGCAGTTCCTGATTGGATCAAAGTAATCAGTTCCTCACCTTGATTGCCAGACAGAAGAAAGGGTATGTCCTCTCCAGGGGAAAATGTTACTTAAGTTTCTACAGTTTTTAAATAATAATGTCTGAGATACAATTAAAACAATGTATGAGACATGCAAACGATGATGAGAAATTAGCCAAGAGGAAATATAGTTAAGAGAAGTTGACTCACAGATGATCCAGATGTTGGAATGAACAGATTAAAGACTTGAACAATTATAAATATTTTCAAGAAAAGAGAAAAAATGAGATAAACAAATGAAAATGTGGAGAGTTTTAAAAACTATGAAATGCTAGTAAAAAACCAAATTGACACTTTAGGACTAAAATATGCAACATCTAAAGTTAAGGATTTATTCAATGGACTTAACAGCAAACTGGACACAGCAGAAGAAAGGACCAGTAAACTTGAAGATAGAGAATAGAAATGATCTAAACTGAAACAGACTGAAAAGAGAATGGAAGAAAATAGCATTCCGGACATGAAGGACAGTAACCAGCGGTTTAATACATGTGACTGAAATCGCCAGGGTGGTGGGTGAGGGAGGAGAGAGAGAGAGAGAGAGCATAAATACAAAGAGATAATGGCTCAGCCTGGGCAACACGACAAAACCCTGTCTACAACAAATTAGCCAGGCATAGTGGTGCACGCCAGCTACTCAGGAGGCTGAGGTGGTGGAATCACTTGAATCTGGGAGGTCAAGGCTGCAGTGAGCTATGATCCTGCCACTGCGCTCTATATTTTGTTCAGTGGTTTGGGCAAACCAAACCAATGGCTCAGAGGCAATAGTTTGTTGCCCCTGAGCCTGGGCAACAAGGGGAGACCCTGTCTCAAAAAGAAAAAAAAAGAGATTAATGGCTGAATATTTTCCAAAATTGATGAAACATACTAACAGACTCAAGATGCTCATCTAACCCCAATGTGGACAAACAGAAGGAAAACTACACCCTGGCAAATCATCAAATTGCTGAAAGCCAAAGGAAAAATCTTAAAAGCAGTCAGAGGAGAAAAGATATATTTTACGCTGGGGAACAACAAATGGATGAAATAAACCTCTCATCAGAAACAATGGAAGTCAGAACACAATGGCATTGCTTCCTCAGAGTACAAGTTAAAAAAAGCACCCAATCCCTGCCCATCCAGAATTCTATATCCAGCCAAAATAAAATTCAAAATGAAGATAATGATTTAGAGAAACATGAGCTGAGAGAATTCTTTGTCAGCAGATCCAATACTACAAGAAATAATATAGAAAATATTTTAGGCTAAATGGTAAATATTCCCATCTGTTGAATAACAGATGTACAGGAATGAATGGAAAGTAGCATAAAGGTAACTTGAACACATTTGGAAGATTACTGGCTATTTTAAACAATGATAAAAATGCAATGATAAAAACATATTATGTAATTTATAACATATAAAGGTAAAATATATGATACCAGCAGCACACAGGGCAGGTGAGTGAAGCTATAGTTTTTATATTATACATGAAGTGATAAAATAATTCAAGGCAAACAAATAAGGATACATATAATAATGTCAAGAGTAACCATTGAACAAAATAAATATATAGCTAAAAAGTAAAAGTAAAGTGAAAAAAAAAGGTTTTTAATCCAAAAGAAGGCAGAAAAGGTTGAGCAAAGGAACAAAGAACAGAAGGGATAACTGGTAAACAAATAGCAAGATGGTAGGCCAGGCACAGTGGTTCATGCCTGTAATCCCAGCACTTTGGGAGGCCAAGGCAGGCGGATCATGAGGTCAGGAGATCAAGACCATCCTGACT
Organism: Symphalangus syndactylus; assembly: GCF_028878055.3. Taxonomy (NCBI): domain Eukaryota; kingdom Metazoa; phylum Chordata; class Mammalia; order Primates; family Hylobatidae; genus Symphalangus; species Symphalangus syndactylus. Next base: position 21,734,198 of record NC_072432.2, on the reverse strand, counting down.
AACATGGTGAAACCCCATCTCTACTAAGAAAATACAAAAATTAGCCAGGCATGGTGGTGGGGACCTGTAGTCCCAGCTACTCAGGAGGCTGAGGCAGGAGAATGGCGTGAACCTGGGAGGCGGAGCTTGCAGTGAGCCGAGATTGAGCCACTGCACTCCAGCCTGGGCGACAGAGCGAGACTCAGTCTCAAAAAAAAAAAAAAAAAAAAAAGCAAGATGGTAAACTTAAACTATATCAATAATTAATTATATTAAGTGCAAAAAAGAATTAATACTCCATTATCAGATTGTGTCAGTCCGAATAACAAAACATCACCTAACTATATGCTGTTTAGAAGAGACATACTTTATTTATTTATTTATTTTTTTGAGACATGATGTCTTGTTCTGTCACCCAGGCTGGCGAACAGTGGCATGATCATTGCTTGCTAAAGCCTTCAATTCCTGGGCTCATATGATTCTTCCACCTCAGCCTCCTGAAGTGCTGGGATCACAGGCACACACCACCGTGCCCAGCTAATTTTTAGCTTTTCTGTGGAGATGCAGTCTTGATATGTTGCCCAGGCTGGTGTCAAGCTCCTGGCCTTAAGTGATCTTCCTGCCTCAACCTCCCAAAGTGCTGTGATTACCGGCATATGCCACTGCACCTGGCCAAGAAACACATTTTAAATATGAAGATACTGATAGGTTGAAAGTGAAAGAATTGAAAGTCAAAGCTATGTAAGCACTAGCTCTAATAAAGTTATTGTCTGATATGGCTATATTAATATCTGACAATATACTTCAAGATGAAGAACATTGTAAGAAATAAAGGGGAATATTTCAAAATAATAACATGGTAATTTCATAAAAGTACCCATAAGGACCCCAAATATTTAAATAGAATTAGGCAATATGTGACCTTTGTGATTTATTTCACTGATCATGTTTCCTTTTTCTTTTTTTAAAGTTTTATTTATTTTTTTTTGAGACAAGAGTCTCACTCTAGCACCCAGGCTGGAGCGCAGTGGTGCGATCTTGGCTCACTGCAACCTCTGCCTCCTGGAATCAAGTGATCCTCCTGCCTCAGCCTTCAGAGTAGCTGGGACGGTAAGTGTTCACCGACATGGCTGGCTAATTTTTTTTTTTTTTTGGAGAGATGGGTTTTTGCCATGTTGCCCAGGTTGGTCTCGAACTCCTGGGCTCAATTAATCTGCCCATCTCAACCTCCCAAAGTGCTGGCATTATAGGCATGAGCCACTGCGCCTGGTCTTCACTTAAGTTTTGGAGGTTCATCGATGTTGTAGCATGTATCAATACTTCATTATTTTTTATGGCTGGATGATACCTCAGTGTATGTCCACACCACATTTTATTTACCCATTCATCCACTGATGGGCATATGGCTTGTTTCCAGCTTTTGACTATTGTGAATAGTGCTACTGTGTACATTTGTGTACAAGTATTTGAGTATCTGTTCTTAATTCCTATTGTTAATATTTTCTTATTTTGAAACCATGACGAACATATAGAAAAGTTTAGGCACGTACAATGAACATGTATTTTCCTGAATCATTTGAGAATACATTGCTGTCCTTATGCCTCAACTCTCCCTAATATGTTAGCAAGTATTTCCTACCAACAAGGACACTCTCCTAAGTAACCATAATACAGTCACTAGTCCTCAGATCTCATTCATGTTTTCCTGACCAGGTGCGGTGGCTCATGCCTGTAATCTCAGCATTTTGGGAGGCTGAGGTGGGTGGATTGTTTGAGCTCAGGAGTTCGAAACCAGCCTAGGCAACATAGCAAAACTCCATCTCTAAAAAACAACAAAAAACCCCCACAAAAATTAACCAGGCATGGTGGTGCTCCTGTAGTCCCAGCTGCTTGGGGGGCTGAGGCAGGAGGATTGCTTGAGCCCTGGAGGTCGAGGCTGCAGTTAGCTGTGATTGAGCTACTGTACTCCAGCCTTGGCAACAGTGCAAGACCCAGTCTCAAAAAAAAAAAAGTTTTCCCATTGTTCTGGTAATAATATTTATAGCAAAATGATTCAGTACACAATCAGATTGTATTTATTTGTCACATCTTTTTAGATTCTTTCAGTCTGAAACAGTATATTTGATTCATCTAGCTTTGACACTTTTGAAGATTATAGGCAGGTTATTTTCTAGAATGCCGCTTAACTTGGGGTTCTGATGTTTCTCCATGATTAGACTCAAATTATAAATCTTGGTCAGGGGCTGGGCATAGTGTCTCATGCCTGTAATCCCAGCACTTTGGGAGGCTGAGGCAGGCAGATCACGACGTCAGGAGTTCAAGACCAGCCTGGCCAACATGGTGAAACCCCGTGTCTACTAAAAATACAAAAATTAGCTGGGCGTGGTGGCACATGCCTATAATCCCAGCTACTCAGGAGGCTGAGGCAGGAGAATTGCTTGAACCCCGGGAGGTGGAGGTTGCAGTGATGCAAGATCATGCCACTGCACTCCAGCCTGGGTAACAGAGTGAGACTCTGTCTTGGTGGCGGGCAGAGGGGTGCGGGGTGGAAACCTTGGTCAGGAATGTCACAGAAATGGTGTGTTCTCTCAGTTGACACGTGATCTCATTTTCTTCCATTGCTGGTAGTGTGCATTCCTTTCCCACTTGCAATTAGCAAGGATTTTGCAGGGTTAATTATTTTAATTAATAATTTTAAAACTATCTTAATATCCCAATAATCAAACTTTCATCAATTTATCTGTATGGACTTGTGATTTCCTATTTTATTCAATGGGTTATTGATTCTTACAATTATTATAATACTCAAATTGTCCCATATTTGGCCATTGGGAACCCCTTCAAGCTAGCTTCTATGTCCCTTTAAGATGTCATTCTTTTAGTGCTTCTCTGATCTCTAGTACAAGAAAATGTTCATTTCTTTTTTTTCTTTTTAACTGTTTGTTGAAGTTCTTCTTTTTTTTTTCTTTCTTTTCTGAGACAGGGTCTGGCTTTATCGTCCAGGCTACCGTGCAGTGGCGTGATCTCATCTCACTGCAGCCTCTGCCTCCCAGGCTCAGGCCATTCTCCCACCTCAGCCTCCCCAGTAGCTGGGACTACAGGCGCATGCCACCACCCCTAGCCAATTTTTGTATTTTTTATACAGATGAGGTCTCACAGTGTTTCTCAGGCTGATCTTGAACTCCTGGGCTCAAGTGATCCACTTGCCTAGGCCTCCCGAAGTACTGGGATTATAGGCATGAGTTGCCATGCTTGGCCTCTAGATTCATTTTACCCATTCCTTTCACCAACCCCGGAATCAGCCATTTCTCCAAGGAGCCCCCCATTTCTTATAGTGAAATATAGTACTTAGTACGTAGAACCCATGATCTGGGTGCTAGGAGTGCTCATTACTACTGGGGTGTCACTATTCCTAGTTGCCTCAGTGGACAGAGTCAGGGGATGTATGTACGTATATAAACACACACATAGGTACCTTGTTTATTTCCATTACCATATATATTAAAAACCAAGAGCCCATACTAATTACTTCTAACACCACGGGCTTTATTATCATTTTCTCCCTTTCATGTTTTTTACTCTTTTCTGTAACCATGAGAAACTTGGCTCCCATTATCTTTAATATATTTCACTGTTTGTAACCACTTTTCCATCTGCATTTCCACCTGCTCCCTTCATAAATACCCTCCTTACCCAACTTGGGCTTAATTCCACTTTCTGGGCTGCTCTCCCTCCCACCCCTCTCCCACACACAGATGCTCTCCTCATCCAGCTTGGGCTCTAATTCCCTGCACCAGACCACTCCTCTGTAGAGATTCTCTCTGCAGATTCCCTCTACAGACCTTCAGCCTCTGCTTCCTCATACTGGGCCACCCATGTGGTAGTTGCCACCTGCTTGGATCCAATGCCAAGGCAACCCTCCACAAAGCAGCCTTTCTGGTTCCACTTCGCCTCTGGCAGCCCAGGTTGGGCAGACTTCCAGTCAGCATGCATACTCTCTTCACCCTACTTGGGCTATGATAGCTCTCTGGGTCACCAAGAGTCCATCCCCCTATTCTTTTTTTTTTTTTTTTTGAGATGGATTCTTGCTCTTTTTCCCAGGCTGGAGTCCAGTGGTGCAATCTCAGCTCACTGCAACCTCCACCTCCTGGGTTCAAGCGATTACCCTGCCTTGGCCTCCTGAGTAACTGGGACTACAGGCGTGTGCCACCACACCCGGCTAATTTTTATATTTTTAGTAGAGACGAGATTTCACCATGTTGGTCAGGCTGGTCTCAAACTCCTGACCTCAGGTGATTTGCCTGCCTCAGCCTCCCAAAGTGCTAAGATTACAGGCATGAGCCACTGCACCTGGCCCATCCCCCTGTCCTGCTGGTAGCAATGCCTACCTTGCTTTGTGTTACCTAATGGTTTATGGACTGAATAGTTCAAGATGAGGAGGGAAGAGGGAGAGGCATCAGAATGGTCCTTTAAAAATCCACATCAAATCAAAATTGTTGTAGTAATTTACATTGCTGTGAGGCATCTCATTCCTCCATGTCTTCCTGAAACGGTTCCCTGCTTCATTCAGAGCAAAAGCCAAAGTCCTCATAATAACATGTGTAACCCCCCTGACTGTTGCCTTTTATCTTACTAATGTCCCCCTGCAAGTCTACTCTCCACATGCTTTGCTTTCAGACACCTGGCTTCGTTGCTGTTCCTCAAGTATGTAAGGTAGACTCCTAACTCAGAGTCCTTTGCTGTAGGTGTTTTTCTGCATCAAACATTCTTCTCCCAGATTGTCTTTCAAATACCTATGCAAATCTTTTTTTCTTAGGGAGACCTAACCTGATATATTTGTTTGGTAGGGCTTCCATAATAAAATACTGAAGACAGGATGGCTTTGACAACAGAAATTTATGTTCACACAGTTCTGGAGGCTGCAAGATCAAGATCAAGGTGCCAATGGGGTTGGTTTCTCCTGAGGCCTCTCTCCTTGGCTTGCAGTTGTCTGCCTGCTTGCTGTGTTCCCACACAGCCTTTCCTCTGTGTGAGCATCCTTGGTGTCTCTGGTCTAATCTCCTCCTATTATAAGGAAACCAGCCAGATCAGACTAGGGCCCATCTTAATGGCATTATTTTAACTTACCTTTTTTAAAAGATCTGTCTAAATACAGTCACACCAGGAGCTAACTACAGCTTCAAATGTGAATTCTATTGTATCCTCTCTAAAAGGGGACACAATTCTGCCCATAACAGCTGGCCACCTAATGTAATGTTGAAATTTACATAAAGCTGGCACTGGTAATTCCTGTTACCTTGTATTATATTTTTATTTCTATAGCTCTGATCAACTTCTACTATAGTATATAATTTGATTAATATATATGTATTTTTATGGTCTGTTTACCCCTACTGGAATATAAGTTCTACAGAGGCTTACAACAGTGCTTAGTATATAGTAAGCATGCCATGCATAGTGTTGAATGAATGTAATTAACATATCCACTTGCTGTTGATGAGCATTTGGGTTATTTCCATTTAGTGCTATTATCAACAATGTGCTGTGAATATTATTTAAAATGTATCCAGGAATACATATGCACAGGTTCCTATGTAGTTTATCTGTATTAGTCTGTTTTCACACTGCTGATAAAGACATACCTGAGACTGCACAATTTACAAAAGAGAGAGTTTTAATGGCCTTACAGTTCCACATGGCTGAGGAGGCCTCACAATCATGGTGGAAAGTAAAAGGCACATCTCATGTGGAGGCAGACAAGAGAAGAGAGCTTGTGTGGGGAAACTCCCATTTTTAAAACCATCAGATCTCGTGAGATGTATTCACTATCATGAGAACAGCATGGGAAAGGCCTGCCCCCATGATTCAGTAATCTCCCGCCAGTTTCCTCCCATGATATGTGAGAATTGTGGGAGTTACAATTCATGATGAGATTTGGGTGGGGACACAGCCAAACCATATCAATATCCAAGAGGAGAAATTGCTGGGTCACAGGACGTGTATATTATATTATTTTTTAGAATTACCTTACTAAAGTACCGTAAACTATGTAACTTAAAGCAATCAGAACTTTATTTTTTTCACATTCTGGAGGTTACAAGTCTGTAGTTAAGGTGTCAGCAAGGTCATGATCCCTTTGAAGGCTCTAGAGAGGAATCCTTCCTTGACTCATCCAGCTTCTGGCACTCCTTGGCTTGTGGCAGCATCACTCCAATCTCGGCCTCTGTCTTCACATGACCTTCTTTTTCTCTATGTGCCTATGTCTCTACATCTGTGTCTACAAACTTCATTTATTTACTCTTTCATAAGGATATCAGCCACTGAATTAGGGCCCATTCAAATCCAGTGTGATGTCTTTTTAACTTAATTACATCTGCAAAGACCCTATTTCCAAATAAGTTTATATTCACTGATACCCAAAGTTAGGACTTGAACATTACTTTTTGGGGGTAATAAATTATGCCACAACACATTTATCTACCTTAGTAGATAATGCTAAAATATTTTCTAATGGTTGTGCCAGTGAACACTGCTACCAGTGATGCTGTTCCTCCATACCCTTGCCAACACTTATTGTTAGCAGATGTTATAAGTTTAGCTCATGTGGTGATTTTGATAGTATCTCATTTATGGTTTAATTTTAGAATGCGGTTGTCAAGTTTCACAAAATAACTGTTGTATTTTGATTTTGATTACATTATAACTATAAGCCAGTTTGGTAACAATATCTTTATATACTGTCTCCCAATTCGTGAACATAGTATATTATGCCATTGATTTAGTCTTCTTTAATGTTGCTCAATAAAGTTGTTTAATTTCTCCCTTAAAAATAATTTAGGTCTAGATACTTCTTTTTCTAGTTTAGGTTCAGGCATTGCAGGCAGGTCTGCCCTGCAATGCAGCTAAAGTATTACCTGGAACTAACCTGCAGTTAACCTGGAGTGCAGCCATAGAAAATTAAACTATGTGGCATACCATATCAGACAGAGGGGAAGGTCTGAGATTTAGGGTTCTTGTGCCTTTCCATAGCCACTCTCATTTTTGTCCTGGTTCAAATGCTGATAAGCCATGGCTTGTGACTGGCCTACATAGTAGGGAGAAGAGGCTGTGAAGCACAGGTGAGGGGCAGGCAGGTGACTTGGCAAGTAGATTGAAAATTTGTAGCTGGAGCAAGTCAGAAACAAGGCCAAGTGGACTGGAGTGTCTTCCCAGGTTCTAAATAGGCTCAGAGAGATCACATAGCACACTAGATGCAGTGTTCAGCTGCAAATTTTAGCTGAGCAAGCAACCTGTAGGTGGACAGAGGACATTGGCTCTGAGATTAGTGGATGCAGGCCATTGCCTAGCTGAGGACTGACACGAAGCCCTTCCCTCCCTTCCCAACACATAGGGCACTCTCCTCCCTCCACATACCTGAACGTCAGCTTAGGAAGAACAGCAGAAGACAGGGAAAATATCTGAGAGATACAGTGTCTTCATCCTGGAGATACTAAGCAATAGATGTAGGAGCTGTTTAGATTATTAAATAGGCCTACTTTTAAACCAGATTAGACATTTAATTTATTTCTTCCTTGGTAACCTGTGGGTGTGGGAAAATTCTAAATTAAAGACCAAATTTAGCAGGACATCTTCTTTACATATATGAGTTATAAGCTCAAAAATTGGAGCCCCACTACTAAATCTTCCCACCATTCTGCCTCTTTTGCCACTGGCTCTTTCTGCAGATTGAAGAATTCATTAAATGGGTTTATTCTGTTCCTCTAGCTGAGTATATGGAGAGGCTCCCTCTTCTTAATGAACGGTGCATCAAATGCAAGCATTCAGGGCTCTTCATAACACTGCCCTAGGCAATGCACATAAGTGCAGTCCCCACTACCTTGCAACAGGACCCTCGCTCTGTGTCTCGTCAGACTCCACTCCTTCTGCGCCAGTGTCCCAGAATATTCCATGTTGTTTCTTTCCAAGTCTATGGCCATAATGTTTTCCTTGTTTAGGATACTCATTCTCTCCTACCGAAACACTCTGGCTTCATTTGCAGCCAATTTTAAAACCAGGGCTGGGCATGGTGGCTGATACCTGTAATCTTAGCACTTTGGGAGGCTAAGGCAGGAGGATCGCTTGAGACTAGGAGTTCGAGACCAGCCTGGGCAACATAGCAAGATCCTATTTAAATAAAACAAACAGGAGGAAAAAAAAAGTAAAAATCAAAAGGGACTTTCCAATAAGTATAATTTGTTCTAAAGTCTTAGCCACTTTATTGTCAGGGCATTTTTTTTCTAGTGTACATGAACTTTATCTTCTCTTTTTTTGAAAACCATCTTAAACCATTTTCTAATTCCCTAAAACAGCATGGGAATATGTAGAGGATAGAAATTCAGTATGTAGCTAAAAGTGAACTAGACTCTTAGAGCAGTAGAAAAGATGGGGACAAAAGGAGCCTTGGCTGGGCCTGGTGGCTCATGTCCACAATCTCAGCACTTTGGGAGGCCAAGGCAGGAGAATCCCTTGAAGTCAGGAGTCCAGGAACAGCCTGGGTAACATAGTGAGACCCTGTCTCTCAAAAACAAAACTTCAAAATTAGCTGCCATGCTGGTAGATACCTGTAGTCCCAGCTACTTGGGAAGCTGAGGCAGGAGGATTGCTTAAACCCGGGAGTTTGAGGCTGCAGTGAGCTATGATTGCACCACCACTCTCCAGCCTGGGCCACAGAGTGAGACTCTGTTTCTAAAAAATAAAGTTAGATAAATTAAACAAAAGGTATCTTTTAGTTATTAGGTGTAATTTTAATTTTTTCATTGTTGCTGACTTTAACTTGTAATGAGCAGCATTGAATTGTTCCCACGCTCCCAGGAACATCTGTATTTCCATGTACCCAAGTAATGACAAGATTGTCCTTGACTTACCTTCATTATCCAAATAAAGTATTTGGATCATTTATACCCGTGTCCCTTAGCCAAGGGGGGATGTTAATATTATTATTCATTGAGTATTCACAACACTCTAATGAGATATTAGTCACCTTTCTCACAGATGAGGAAAACTGGTATTGATTGGTTATTTGTAGAAACTCATACAACAAGTGATGAGGAATAAACATGTGAACATAGGTTGTCTAACTCCGAAGCCTTAGGCTACAAAGTGCCTGTATAATAAACTGACATTGAGAACTTAAAAAACTCAGACAGAGGTTGGGCGCAGTGGCTCACGCCTGTAATCCCAGCACTTTGGGAGGCCGAGGCGGTTGGATCAGCTGAGGTCAGGTGTTCGAGACCAGCCTGGCCAACATGGTGAAACCCTGTCTCTACTAAAAATACAAAAATTAGCCAGGCATGGTGGCAGACGCCTATAATTCCAGATACTCAGGAGGCTGAATTTCTTGAATCTGAGAGGCAGAGGTTGCAGTGAGCGGAGATCGCACCATAGCACTCTAGCCTGGGCAGCAAGAGGGAAACTCTTTCTCCAAACAAGAAAATCAAACAAAAAAACTCAAAGACAAGAGTGCTAGAGATTGCTAGAACCTAAAAGAGGGTTCAGGGGAGAAGTGGGTCAGTTGAGCAAAAGTTCAGCTTCGTTTGCTGTGCTCTTTCGTCCTGTAGTTTCACTGGGTGTGAAGGTTCTTGTGTGAGTTTTGAAGGCACAGAGTACTCTGTTGGGAAACTTTTTCTTAAGACTGTTTTAAGTTTTTCCAGACTCCCTTTTATTCTTATGAAATAAATGGAAATAGGAGGCCAAGTGAAGTCTCTGGTGTCCAAATCCCAGCGCTTTGGGAGGCGAAGGCAGCAAGATGCCTTGAGCCAAGGAGTTCAAGATTAGCCTGGGCAATGTAGCAAGACCTCATTCTACAAAAATTTAAAAGCATTAGCTGAGCATGGTGGTGTGTCCCTATAGTCCCAGCTCCAGTGGAGGATGGGATGGGAGGATTGCTTGAGCCCAGGAGTTTGACGCTGCAGTGAATGATGATTGCGCCACTGCACTCCAGCCTGGGTGACAATGAGACACTGTCTCTGGAAAAAAAAAAAATAGAAGAAACAAGTAGAAATAGTCTTATTCGTGTATGAGAGCTAATAAGCCTGAAATAGAAAGGCATCCAGTCATTTTGTGACATGCCATTTCATGACGAACAGTAAAGTGAGAAAATAAGAATAAAATCTAGATGTGACTCTCCACTGTCCTACATCCAAGAAACTCCTGCTGTCTCCATGCTGAAGCTAAAGATTTGTAACAGGGTCTTTCTTCAAGCTAATATCATATTGTGATTTATTTGTATACTCATAAAGTTAAACATTAAAACAAAAGTAGTGAATATTTATGAAGTAACTAAGCAATTTTGGCCAATGTAGGTGCATTCAGAAAGACATCAATAAAAGAAATCATTCATGGCAGTAAATGAATCTCCATGACTCAAGAGAGTGGTAGAAATAAAATTAGATGATGGTTTCGTTGTGTTAGGATTCACATCAGTTTTTCTGCTTGTTAGATATACGAGGTTCAAGACTGTGAAAAATGTGAAGCAAATGCTTTGCTGCTAAAGTGGTAGGGGCTTGAATTGTTTTTTAAGAGGAGCCTAGGGCTTCCCTCTTCTCTCTGTGCGACTCTAGGGACTCCATGGAGCCAATCCATTCAATCTTCCTGACTTAAACATCCACGCAGCTGGGGCCTCTTGGATCCCCAAAGCCACAAATCAGGCAAGAGTGGGTATGGGACTGCCTGCTTCCAGGAAAATGAGCTCACCTGGGGAGGAGGCAAGACTCAGTAATTCCAAACTCCTTAGGACCCCACAGGAGTCTAGGGGACTTTCTTGGCAACCCAAAAGACTTAAAGAACCAATTATTTGTATCGATGAGTTGTTAGCTTATGTGTGTTCATTTAAATATGTACGTATTAACATATAATGTTGTGATGTTCATATTAAGTGCTACAAATGTAGCATGCTACATGAATACCTAGTACTGTTTTTAAAAAAAACAATAAAAATGCTTCCCCAAATGCTCATGAAGCTTTTTGATTCCCTCCATTCAAAAACAGACTGTGGGCCCATTAAAAAATGTGGCAGTACTAGGCAAACTCAAGATGCAATTTCAGAAAATTGGAATCTAAATTTGCAGTCTTTTTTTTTTTTGTTCTCTTTTTGAGGCAGAGTCTCTCACTGTCTCTCTGACTGAAGTGCCGTGGTGTAATCATGGCTCACTGCAGCCTCGACCTCCTGGGCTGGAGCAACCCACTAGCCACAGCCTCCCAAGTAGCTGGGACCACCACACGTGGCTAATTTTTAGTTTTTTTGTAGTGATGGAAGTCTCAGGATGTTGTCCAAGCTGGTCTCAATCTTCTGGGCTCAAGCAATCCTCTCACCTTGGCCTCCCAAAGTGCTTTGATTACATGTATGAGCCACCATGCCCAGCTATAAATTTGCAGTCTTTGAGAGACGAATAGTAGAAGTTGTCTTCTCACCAACTTATGCCGGACAGAGAGTGAAGGAGACACACAAACCAACTCATTCATTCACTCAACATGCATGTACTAAGCACCTATGCTGCTCCAGATGCTCAAGTGACAGAGGTGGGGCAGATGCCGCATTCCTGTTCCCACAGGGTTATGGTCTAGTAAAGCAATCACTACAGCAGACCAAATAACCAATTAGAAAATGTGGCTGACTCATTTAAGCAACACTTATGAAGCAGGCATTGTGGTTAAACCTGAAATGGAGAACTGGGAGTTCTTAGGCTGCAAATCTATAATTCAGGTATCCCACCTGCCTTTTATAGGCAAGAGAAAATATTCGTACCTCATCCTACCTGTTGCATAGACGCTTCTATTTTATGAAAAGGGTTATATAATTTTGAGGAAACAGTTTTTTTTTCATGTGGTTGTGTTAGATATTTGGTGATATGGTTTGGCTGTGTCCTCAACCAAATCTCATCTTGAATTGCAGCTCCCGTACTTCGCCCCTGTTGTGGGAGGGAACTGGTGGGAGGTAGTTGAATCATGGAGGCTGTTTTTCCCATACTGTTCTTGTGGTAGTGAGTAAGTCTCACGAGATCTGACGGTTTTATCAGGGGTTTCCCCTTTCACTTGGCTCTCATTCTCTCTTGCCCACTGCCATGTAAGTTGTCCCTTTGCCCTTCCTTCATCTTCTACCATGATTGTGAGGCCTCTCTAGCCGTGTGGAACTGTGAGTCCTTTAAACCTCTTTTCTTTATGAATTACTCAGTCTTGGGTATGTCTTTATTGGCAGTATGAGAACTAATACATTTGGGCAAAACGCAAGGCCAGTGTTCACTTTGCTATGTTTTGATTTTGGTACCTTGGCAAAGTGAGGAATTTCTGTGGGGGATTATCCTTCTGAATATTTCTTTCTGGTTAGGCATACCACCTACACTGTCCTTTCATAATCCTCATACTCTCCTGTTTTTACTTTGAAGTTAACATAGGTTAAGTTTTCCCTACTTAGTTGTGAACTAACTTACCATATATCCCATCACTTATAATGGCATTATGTTATACATTTATGCCTTTACAACGTCCTTTCAAATACAATTTAAATTTGATGGTATAAATATTTTTGGCTTAGGGAAAAGCATTTTTAACAGGTGGGTGGCATTTAAACTATTTTATTGAGATAGCATGGGCCCAGAAAGCTTTCTGGAATTTACAAATATGATTAGATTTATGTTTCACTTTGTAAACCAGGAGAATGACTAATTAGAGCCAAGACTTAAAGCCGTAAGGAGTAGTTAGTGATTCAGATCATGAAAAGACTGGAATGATCAAAAGCAAACATCCTTCTCCCTCCTCATCCAGAGTTCAGGGGGTTAAGTGCTATTTGTCTCTCAAGGATTTCTTGGCTTTAACTCCATCTTTGTAATGAAGAAAACAATTAACATCTCTCTTCATTCCCTGTTAGGATGTAGTATATTAATTAGCAAAATCATTCAATTAACAGCACTTGGTAAAACATACCACTGGTTTCTCACCTTTCCCGGTCTATTTGAACACATAAACAAATGTCACATTGAAGAAAATGTCTAAAACCCCTAGAATGCATATTTATTCGTGTTTCTACTGCACTAAGAATAGGTGTCCTGGTATTTTAAACAAGGACTGGTACAGCATGCAGATACTGGCATGATCTATTTACTATTTTTATTTTATTTAATTATATAACATAATTGTAAGCTTGTACTCATAACTATGCATACCTAGAAATGTCCTCTCTTTTTATGTATTCCTGAAGCTTAGAAGGCTAAGTAACTGCCTAAGGACATCATAGCTGTAGTTAGTAGTAGAGCTCAACTTTTAACTTAGAGTGGAGTGTTTTTAGAGTCTGAGTTTTTTTTTTTTTTTAACCTACTCAAAGGCCTTCTAGGAATGCATAAATGTTACAGAATAATCGGAGTTGTGGTTAAATATTTATGTACTATGTTGATGTTAGTCATTTTAGCATTATTTAAAATAGTGAAGAATTGGAAAGAGCATTAACGTCCAACAGTTGAAAAAATGGTTAAATAATTTATGGTAGAAGAGAATATGATTCCACCATTACAAATTATGTTTTCAAAACATGGAGCCATTTGAAGACACTTATACCATAGTGCAAAGCAGAGAAGTAGAATTAGGTGACAAGCCAATAGATACAGTATGAGTATATATTTTTAAAGAAAATACACACATACACATACATAAAAATATACAGGAAAATAACAAAATTGGAAGTAAATAGACCAACAGGTGATCAGATATTATGTCTTGATTTGGGATAATGAGTGATTTTGATACTCTTCTGTAAATGTATCTGCAGTTTTTCTTCTTTTCTGTGTAAATTTAAGGTGTACAACATAATTTTATGATATGTATAGTGAAATGATTACTATAGCTGAGAAATTTAACATGTCCATCATCTTCCACAGTCATTTCTTGTGTGTGTGTGTGTGTGGTGAGAGCACCTAACATCTGCTCTCTTACTAGGTTTTCAGTCAATACAGTATTATTAACTGTGGTTCTCCTGCTGCACGTTCATTCTCTAGACTTATTTATACCCTTTGACTCACATCTTTGCCTTACCTCCTCCTCCACACCCTAATAACTGCCACTCTACTCTCTCTATGTGTTTGACATTTTTTTGAGTCCACATATAGGCCATACGCAGTGGCTCATGCCTGTAATTCCAGCACTTTGGGAGGCCAAGGCGGGCAGATCACCTGAGGTCGGGAGTTCGAGAACAGCCTGATCAACATGGTGAATCCCCATCTCTACTAAAAATACAAAAATTAACTGGGCATGGTGGCATATGCCTGTAGTCCCAGCTACTCGGGAGGCTGAGACAGGAGAATCCCTTGAGCCCAGAAGGCGGAGGTTGCAGTGAGAGGAGATTGCGCCACTGCACTCCAGCCTGAGAGACAGAGGGAGACTCTGTCTCAAAAAAAAAAAAAAAAAAAAGCAAAAAAAAACCCAAGAGTCCACATATAAATAAGATCATGTAGTATTTATCTTTCTGTGCCTGGCTTGTGTCACTTAGCATAATGTTCTCCAGATTCGTCTGTGTTGTTACAAATAGCAGACTTTCTGTCTAAGACTGAATTACATTATTCCTTACATATATTATATAATATATATTCCTATATATAATGTGTATATATATAAAAAATATATATATATGACATTTTCTTTTCTTTTTTAGGTAGAGTCTTGCTTTGTTGTCCAGGCTGGAGCATGCTGGCGTGATCATGGCTCACTGCAGACTCAAGCAACCCTCCAACCTCAGTCTTCTGAGTAGTTGGGACTACAGGTATGTGCCATCTTGCCTGGCTAACTTTTTTTTTCTCCTTGTAGAGATAGGGTTTCACTGTGTTTCCCTGGGCTGGCCTCGAAATCCTCAGCTCAAGTGTTCCTCCCACCTCAGCCTCCCAAAGTTCTGGGATTACAGGTGTGAGCTAACACACCTGGCCCTAAACATTTTCTTTATCTGTTCATCTCCTGCTGGTTAGGTTGTTTGCATATCTTGGCTTTTGAAAATAATACTGAAAAGATTATGTGAGTGCGTGTATCTCTCTGAGATACTGATGTCATTTTCTTTGGATATAAGCTCCGTGGTGGGTTGGCTGGATCACAGGGTAATGTACAAGGGTTCCCTTTCCTCCACACCTTGTTATCTGTCATCTGTCTGATCATAGCCATTCAAACAGGTGTGAGGTGATATTCATTATGGTTTTGAGTTGCATTGCTCTGATGCTTAGTAATATTGATCATTTTTTCTTGTACTTGTTGGCCATTTGTATGTCTTCTTTTGAGATATGTCTGGTCAGATCTTTGGACCGTTTATTTTCTTGTTACTGAGTTTTTGAGTTCCTTCTTTAATTTGGATATTAGCCCCTTATTAGATGTATCACTTGCAAATATTTTCTCTCATTCCCTCAGTTGTCTCTTTGCTTTAATGATTGTTTCCTTTGCTGTGTAGAAGCTTTTCAGTTTGATGTAATCCCACTGGTCTATTTTGATTTGGTTACTTGTGCTTTTGGGGGTCACATCCAAAAACTCATTGCCCAGACTAATGTCATAGAGCTTCTCCCCTGTATTTTCTTCAACTATTTTTATAGTTTCAGGTCTTACACTTAAGTCTTTTATACATTTTGAGTTAATTTTTGTTTATGATGTGAGATACAGGTCTAATTTCATTCTTCTGCATGTGTATATCCAGTTGTCCCAACACCATTTATTGAAGAGGCTTTTCTTTCACTATTATGTATTCTCGGCACCGTTGTCAAAAATTAGTTGACCATATATGCATGGGTTTATTTCTGTGCTTTTTATTCTTTTCCATTGGACTATATGTCTGTTTTCACATCAGTATCATACTGTTTTGATTACTAAAGCTTCATAATATACTTGGAAATCAGGGAAAGTTATGCCTCCAGTTTTGTTCTTCTCAAAATTGCTTTGGCTATTTGGTGTCTTTTGTGGTTCCAAATTTTAGAATTGTTTTCTATATCTATGAAAAATGCGATTGGAATTTTCATAGGGATTGCATTAAATCCATAGATTGCTCTAGGTAGTATGGACATCCAGTTTCACATCTTAAGAACCTAGAACAGCAAGAGCAAACTAAGCTCAAAGTTGGCAGATGGAAGGAAATAATGAAGATCAGAGCAGAAATACATGAAATAGAGATTAGAAAGATAATAGAAAAGATTAATTAAACTAAGAGTTTTTTGAAAAGATCAACAAAATTGACAAATCTTTATTTAGACTAACCAGGAAAAGAAGATGAATCAAATAAATTATGAATGAAAGAGGGGACATTACAACTGATACCACAGAAAAGCAGATACATGAGAGACTATGATAAACAATTATGACAACAAATTGGATAACCAAGAAGAAACAGGCCCGGGAGTGGTGGCTTATGTTGCTAATCCCCAGCACTTTAGATACCTGAGGTGGAGGCTTGCTTGAGGCCAAGAGTTTGAGACCAGCCTGGACAACATAGCAAGACACTGTCTCTACAAAAATAATAATAAAAATGTTAGCCAGGCATGGTGGTATGTGTCTGTAGCCCCAGTTGCCTGAGAGGCTGAGGGAGGAGGATCATTTGAGCCCAGGAGTTCGAGGCTGCAGTGAGCTATGATAGTGTCATTGCACTCCAGCCTGGGTAACAGAGTGAGATCCTGACTCAGAAAAAAAGAAAAAAACCTAAGAAGGAATGGACAAATTTCTAGAAATCTGCAAAACCAAATCATGAAGAAACAGAAAATCTAAACAAACCAATAATGAATAAGGAGATTGAATCAATAGTCAGAAAACTTCCCAATGAAGAAAAGTGCAGGACCAGATAACTTCATAAATAAAATCTTACAAACATCTAAAGAATTAATACCAGTTATCTCAGACTCTTCCAGAAACTTCAACAGGAGGGAATGCTTTCATATATGCATGGGTTTATTTCTGGTGGTGTGCATGTCTATATGTATGTTAGTAACCCCACACCAAGACCAGATAAGGACACTGCAAGAAAATTAAGGGCCAGTATCCCTGATGAACACATATGCAAAAACCCTCAACAATATACCTGCAAACCAAATTGAACAGCACATGAAAAAGATCATATGTCATGATCAATTGGAATTTATCCCTGGGATGCAAGAATGGTTGAAAATATGCAAATCAATAAATGTGATAAACCACATTAACAGAATGAAGAATAAAAATCATATAATTATCTCAGTAAATGCAGAAAAAATTGGAAAGAATTTAACATTCTTTTTTTTTTTTTTTTTTTTTGAGATGAAGTCTTGCTCTGTCGCCCAGGCTGGAGTGCAGTGGCGCGATCTCGGCTCACTGCAAGCTCCGCCTCCCGGGTTCACACCGTTCTCCTGCCTCAGCCTCCTGAGTAGCTGGGACTACAGTCACCCACCACTGCGCCCAGCTAATATTTTGTATTTTTATTAAAGACGGGGTTTCACCGTGGTCTCGATCTCCTGACCTCGTGATCCACCCGACTCGGCCTCCCAAAGTGCTGAGATTACAGGCATGAGCCACCATGCCCAGCCGAATTTAGCATTCTTTCATGATAAAATTGGAAAGAATTTAACATTCTTTCATGATAAGAACATCCAACAAATTAAATCTAGAAGAAATGTACCTCAACAAAATAAAGTCCATATATGAAAAGCTCAGAGCTTATATCGTACTCCTAGGTCATTCTTGATGACAATATCCTGCGACAATTTTCTTGCAAGACTTACCACTACCTACTATTTTATTTGTTTGCTGTCTGTCTTCCTGCAGTAGAACAGGGGCATTTCTTATCTTGTTCACTGCTTTATGGCTAGTACCAATGAAAATGATTAACACAGGGCAGTTGCTCAAAACACATTTGTTGAATGAATAATTAAATTCGAGGGCAGACAATATACTCTCTGGGGGTAGAGGCCATGGGAGAATCATCTCTTTGTGATTTATAGTACCTATGATATTATTTTCAATATTTGTTGAATGAGAGAAAGCTCTTCAAATTTAGCCTGTGCTACTATGATTTCATGTAAGCTCACCTCAAATGAATTGCTCTGTTTTCAGAAAAAAGTACAGTAGAACCTTTGTCTTTATGAATTTAATGTCTGTGATTGTCTCTCTTTAAAGGTGGTCTGGAAGTTCATGACATGAAATATTTTTCAATTTTTTCTAAGTTTTTTTTTTTTTTTTTTTTCTTGAGATTGAGTCTGTGTCACCCAGGATGGAGTGCAGTGGCGCAATCCTGGCTCACTGCAACCTCTGCCTCTGGGGTTGAAGCGATTCTCGTGCCTCAGCCTCCTGAGTTGCTGGGATTACAGGTGCCTACCACCGTGTGTGGCTAATTTTTATATTTTTAGTAGAGACGGAATTTCGCCATGTTGGCCAGGCTGGTCTCAAACTCTTGACCTCAAGTGATCCACCTGCCTCAGCCTCCCAAAGTGCTGAGATTACAGGCATGAACCACTGCACATGGTCAATTTTTGCTGAGATTAATTTGAATCCTAAATGCTGGTGAACAGGACTGAATCCCTTTGAGACAAATGTAGCCAGAAGCCAATGTGCAACCCAGGATGTGTGCATTTGGAAGTGGGCTGGGGTTCAATTTATGACCTCATGTGTGCATGAAAATTTTTTTATTCTGCCAGAAAATGTTGCCTGAACTGACAACAGCTTCAAAAGCTGATGAAGTAAAGGAAGGAGACTAAAAAAGAAGTATTAATTCTTAGCTGGAAAATAGACCTTTTTGGTTAGAGTGAAATGTTAAATTTATCGGTGACTAGAATCTATGATATCAAGCCAGACATATGTTCTTTATGAAAATTTTAAAACATCATTCTCAGTAAACTATCGCAAGGACAAAAAACCAAACACCGCATGTTCTCACTCATAGGTGGGAACTGAACAATGAGAACTCATGGACACAGGAAGGGGAACATCACGCTCCGGGGACTGTTGTGGGGTGGGGGGAGGGGGGAGGGACAGCATTAGGAGATACACCTAATGCTAAATGACGAGTTAATGGGTGCAGGAAATCAACATGGCACATGGATACATATGTAACAAACCTGCACATTGTGCACATGTACCCTAAAACCCTAAAGTATAATAAAAAAAAAAAAAATTGAAAAAAAAAAAAAAAAGCAGAATTTATAAAACGAATTGAGTAAGCATTTCAGGTAGGACAGAAACTGGTCATCAAGTGAGAGTTAAATCATTTACATATAATTTTTCAGCTATATGCAACTGCATTGCATAGGGAACATGATATGTGGTATATGAATTTGGGGATTTTCCAGGGTTTTAGGAAGTCTCTGATAAGTTAAACAATCTATTCTTAAATGAGCTAATGGGGAGTTGGTATCTTCAAAAACAATAGATGGAGATTAAACTATAAAAAATTAATTAGAATATAAACTCTGGCAGAATTTAAAGACAGAAAACTCTCTCTTCCCATGGGTGAAGGATCCATTTCTTTGCTGTTTCCTGAAAAACTCCTTTCACATTTCCTTCTCATCACTGTGTTCTGTTGATCCTTGCTCCTCAATTCTCCTGCCAGCCATTTTCCCTGGAAATGTTCTACCATTAACAAGTGTCTGACTGTTTAATGTTCTCTCTGAAAGTTCAGAAAATGACATAGACAATGTCTAATTATTAGCTTGCACAGTATGACCAGCGTCAACATTGTTACATTATGCATAATTTTATGGACAGAATCTGTTTTACTTAAATATCATCAGACTAATTTACTGTGGATCAATGAGCAGGCTGATAGCAATTATAATGTGATCGTGTAGATATAGCCTATTATAGGGGCATATCCATTTCGTCCTAAGTGATCAAAAAAGAAGTGGCACAATGTTTTCATGTATTAACTGGTGTGTTTTATTACATTATTTTTTGAGATGGAGTCTCACTCTGTTGCCCAGGCTGGAGTGCAATGGCATGATCACAGCTCAGTGCAGCCTCAACCTTCTGGGCTCAAGTGATCTTCCCACCCCAGTCTCCTGAGTAGCTGGGACCACAGGTAATGTGCTACCACACTTGGCTAATATATTTTTATGTTTTGTAGAAATGGGGTCTCCCTACATTGCCCAGGCTGATCTTGAACTTCTGGGCTCAAGTGATCCTCCTGCCTTGGCCTCTGGAAATGCTGGGATTACAAGGTGTGAGCCACCATACCCAGCCACCTGGTGTGTTTCACATTGTTGTTGTTCTCTTCTATTTCTTGCCTTTATCCTCATTCAGTCGGTGGTATGCTGCCGATTCATACATCCAAGTATTATCCTGTAATATTTGGAAAAATTGGTATGAACTAAGACTGCAGGAGTACAAGTCTTAACTTTGGAGTTTGAAAAGCTAAAACCCAAGCATAAAATTTCTTAATTTAGAAGAATATACAGCTAGGCAATTTTTCTTATTCCTGGAAATAGATAAAGATTGCTTGGATTGAGGGATGGAAAATAATATCAATAGTTGGGGAGGAACAGGAGAGTTGAACTATGTGTCTTTGAGAACGGGATCATTACTTTATCTCCATGCCAGACTGAAAAACCCTGGACTGGGGATGAAATCAGATAAAAAAAACTCTGGTAATTTTGGGAAATCTGAAAACAGAAATTTTGCCCTGTGCTCCCTGGACAGAATCCAAGAAAGCAGTAAAATCTCAGGTTGCTTGCCCTGTGGGGATTGTATTTAAGCATTCACACACTCATTTGTCTGCTTAACAGGTATTTTCTTTTTTCGTTGATTGATGGATTGATTGAGAAAGGGTGTCTGTACTCCAGCTCTGTCACCGAGGCTAGAGTGCAACAGTGTGATCATAGCTCACTGCAACCTCAAACTTCTGGGCTCAAATAATCCTTCCACCTCAGTCTCCCAAGTAGCTAGGACTACAGGCATGTGCCAGCATGCCTGGCTGCTTTTTAAAAAATTCTTTTGTAGGGGCAGGGTATTGCTTTGTTGCCCAGGCTGGTCTTGAACTCTAGGTTCAAGCGATCCTCCTGTCTTGGCCTCTCAAGAGATATTTTCTGCCTACTAAGTGTTAGTCACTGTGCTTAGCACTGGAGACAGCCGCGTATGGAACCATGGCCTAGGAACAAAAAATCAGTAGCACCTAATCATTCTCAACAAACCTCTTTGTCTACAGTTGGCCTTATCAAGCTGATGGTAACTCCATCCCTCCAGTGTCCAGGACAAAACCTTGGTATCTTCAACTCATCTTTCTCCAATCCTATAAGAAATTCTGATGGCTCTACTTCGAATATACCCAGAATCTAAACACTTTTCCCTACCTCCACTGCTAGTGAAATAGCTCCTAACTGGTTTCCTTTCTTCAACCCTCTTTCCTTAGTGTGGTCTTAACATAATGACTAGAGCAGTCCTTTTAAAATCTGCCAAATTGGGCTGGGCACGGTGACTTCCTCTTGTAATCCAAGCTATTTGGGAGACTCAGGCAGGAGGATTCCTACAGATCAGGAGTTCGATGCTAGCCTGGGAAACATAGCAAGACCCCATCTCTACAAAAAAATTTTAAAACTACTAGCTGGACATGGGGGCACACATCTATATTTCCAGCTATTCAAGAGGCTGAGGTGGGAGGATCACTTGAGCCCAGGAGGTCAAGGATGTAGTGAGCTATGAATGTGCCACTGCACTCCAGCCTGGGCTACAGAGTGAGACCTTGACTCAAATAAATCATAAATAAATAAATGACCAATACATGAAAATATGTCACTTCTTCAGTAATTGTCCATTTCTCTCAGAGTAAAAGCCCAACCCAATCTTCCCCTCTCCGTTGCCTTTCTGAATGGATCCCTTGATTTTATTACCCTTGCTCACTCCACTCTGCCACATTGGCCTTCCTGTTGTTCTTTGAACAGGGCTACTCTTGCCTTTGGGCCTTTGCACCTGTCATTCCTTCTGCCTGGAATGCCCTTCCTCCAACTGCTCACCTGACTGTTCTTCACCTCTTTCAAGTCTTTGCTCCAATATCACCTTCCCGATGGACTCCATCTTGACAAGTCTATTTAGAATTTCAAGGAGCCACCTGACCCTGAATTCCTAAGTCCTCTTCATCCCTCTGTACTTTATTCCACAGCACTTCCCCATTTCTTATATACTACATAATTTCTTACTTATCACTATGCCTGTTATTTGCTGTTGATTTCCTCATCCCAGAATGCATGTTCATGAGGTCAGAGATTTTTGTCTGTTTTGTTCACTGCAGTTTCCAAGAGTCTAGAACAGTGCCTGGAACACAATAGGTTCTTGGGAGATATTTACTGCTATAGATTGTTGAAAGAATTGTTTTATAGAAAGGTGCTGGAAGCCCTACATTGATTATCTAAGCACTAAAAAGTAGCATTGTAATAGTGGAAGGTCTTAGCTTTGTAGAGTTTCCTGTCCTTGGAGAGGCATGAAAGAGGGCTCAGAACTGGTCAAGAAAGAGCTCAACCTGAGATATTGCAGGGTGAGAATGGGGCATCATGGCAGTGAACAATATGGATGGGTGATTAGGACCTGAGGAATGAGAGTGATTGGGGAAACTGAGTGGAGGGCAGGGTGGACATTTGTTTACCAACAACCAGACCACTCACACCATGTTAGCACTCTGTAAGCCTTCTGTTATGAAGATGTAGCTTTGGGTACAGGCTGATTAATATTTCTTCTTCTGGTGTGTCTTAGTCCATTGGCATTGATGTTAAGGAATACCTGAGACTGGGTAATTTATACAGGAAAGAGGTTTGTTTGACTCACAGTTCTGCAGGCTGTACAAAAAGCATGGAACCCGTATCTGCTTCTGGTGAAAGCTTTAAGGTACTTCTATTCATGGCGGAAGCAAAGAGAAATTTGCATGTCACATGGTGAGGGAGAGAATAGGGGCCAGGCTCTTTTTAACAGTCAACTCTTGCAGGAACTAATACAGCAAGAACACTCATTACCATGAGGACACACCAAGCCACTCACGAGGGATCCACAGCCATGACCCAGATGCCTTCCGTTAGGCTCCACTTTTAACACTGGGGATCAGATTTCAGCATGAGATTTGGAGGAGGTAAATATCCAGACAATATCAATGTAGAATAGAGATTACAAGTAAAACTTACTATGACACATAGAAAATGTTACATGGTTTTTGTACTTGAATTGTGAGGACTGAGATTTATGCTTCGTACCAAAATAGCTTGGCCAATCTCTGTGATTTCTCAGTAAACTTGAAGCCAGTGAACTCATGTCATAGCAGACACATGAAGTATGAATAAATGCAAGATGAATAACAGACTAGAGAGAAAAAATGCCTTCTTTTTACCATTTTTGTGTGTATGGGCAAAAGTCAAGTTTTCATGTCATGCACTGTTTTAAAAGTCTTATTAAGATTTTCTGATTGTGGTAAAATTTCTCAACACCGAGACAATATTTTATCCCTATGTTCTGCCATTGCTTGTTCTAATAGGCATAGTAAATGTATCTGGCAGACAATCAAGTAGGAAATTCGTTTCCATTTATGCATTTAAGAAGCACCAAATACCTACCCCATGTGGAGAACCCTCTACAAATGAAATGCACACAAGCTGAATTGCCAGCAGCTTTATGGATGCATCTGTCTGTATTCCTCTGGGACATTGAGAATAACACGTCCACAGTGGAACTCATCTTCAACCCCCAAATGCACTTGTTTGCTCCTTAACTTGGCTAAAGTCATCACTGTTCATCTAGTTATCAAGCCAGAAACTCTGCAGTCCTCCTAGAATAGTGCTACTGAAAATGTGCTCTGAAATAAATGCTTGACCACCGATTACCATAACAAGATTAAGTACGGAAATTGAACATAAATGAAACTTTTAAAGCAACTTGACACTTAAGCAATATCCAAGCACATGATCATTTTTCCCTTTACGGAAGTATTGGTCCACAATAGGTTAGAAATTCTAAAAATGGGACTCCACCAAGGTGATTTGAAAAGCCCTATTCTAGGCCATTTCTTTTTTCTCAGTAAGAAGACATAGATCCTGAAATACCTTCCAAATATATATCAGATCATTTCCTTCTTTCCTTTAAGTTTAGGCTCTTCCTTTCTTCCTTTCCTTTTCCTTTCCTTTTTTTCCTTTTCCTTTCCTTTTCCTTTCCTTTCCTTTCCTTTCCTCTCCTTTCCTCCTTCCCACCTGGCTTCCTTTCTTTCTCCCTTCCCCTTCTCCTTTTTCCTTCCTTCCTTCCGACAGGGTCTCACTCTGTCACTCAGCCTGGAGTGTAGTGGTGTGATCACTGCTCATTGCAGCTTTGAACTTCTGGGCTGAAGTGATCCGCCCATTGGAACTATAGGTGCACAACAGCATGCCTGACTATATATATATATGTATATATATATATATATTTTTTTTTTTTTTTTTTTTGAGATAGAGTCTTGCTTTGTCACCCAGGCTGGTCTCAAACTCCTGGGCTCAAGTGATCTTCCCATGTCGGCCTCCCAAAGTTGTGGGATTACAGATGTCAGCGCCTGTGGCTGGCAGGCTCATTTTTTCCCTGAGCTATGACAATGGCCAGCTAACTGCTTTTTCTTCCTCAAGGCTGTCCACTCCTTCTCCAGCCATACACCATATTACCTCTAAAGTAGTATTTTAAGGTGTAAATACCATCACATGACTGTCCTTTTAAATTTTTTCTGTGATTCTCTACTAGCTACAGAATGAAGTACGTGTTCCTTTGGATGATTTCCAGTGCCCTCTGCTATGCTTTGATGTGGTTTATGTGACCCCATCAAGTCTCATGTTAAAATCTGATCTCCAGTATTGGTGGTGGGGGCTGGTGGGAGGTGTTTAGGTCATGGGGATGTGTTCCTCATAAACGGCTTGGTGTCATTCTTGTGGGAGTGAGCAAGTTCTCACTTAGTTCCTGCAAATGCTGGTTTTTGAAAAGAGCCTAGGACCTCCTCTTCTTTGTGGCACTTTCTCTTTCACCATGTCATTTGCCTATACCAGCTCCCTTTGGCCTTCCATCCTTAAGTGGAAGCTTCCTGAGGCTCTCATCAGAAGCAGATATTGGCGCCATGCTTCTTGTACAGCCTGCAGGACCATGAGCCAAATAAATCTCTTCTCTTTATAAATAACCTAGCCTCAGTTATTCCTTTAGAGCAATGCAAATGGACAAAGACACCTCTATAATCTGGCCCATTTCCATTTTTTAGTTTTGTCTTCTGCTACTCTCTACCATTTAGTCTATATACCATCCATATAAAACTTTTTGGGTTTACTAAACACACTTGGTTTTTTCAGACCTCTGCAACTTCAAACATTCTGTTCTATATAACTAAAATAACTGTCTGTATTTGCTCCTTGGAAAAATCTTTTTCTGTAAAGCTTCACTCAACAGAATCCAACTGGGATTGGGATAATGGGAAGCAGGACAAAGTTTATTGGTACATCTGGGTCAGAAGTGAAAAGGAGGGCGAGTGCCTCAGGGCAGGGCAGGAGAATGTCCAAAGCTTGGGGTGAGGATATCTGAGCCACCCAGCAGCAGGAACACCTCTGGGTGAGTCCAGATTTCAGAGACAAGAACCATGTCAAATCTAACCAAGAATAAGTTGTGGTGTTTTTGAGCAGCAAACTCCAAGGTCAAGAAAAATGTCACAAAACATTGCCCAGAAGTCATGGCTGGGGAGCACAGCAGGATACTGACCGAGGTACCATCTGAAGTCTCCAACGGGAGCAGGGAAAATGCAGGCTCCACCTACACTTAAGTCTGCTAGATGCTTTGTTGGTGCTGCAGTCGATTTTTGCTTCTATGTATGCAGAGCTTCTCATGCTGGGATGCTTTGTATCAAGAAATCTGATCTATTCTGCTCAGACATCACTTCGTTTCATCTTCTTGCTGTAGTTTGCTTATGTGTATATACTTTTAACCTACTCATATGCCTGTATGCGTATTGGCTACTAACTCACTGTATCGGGTTGCGTTTATTTATTTACATATTTGCTACTCTGCTAGTCAGCGAGCTTCTGGAGTGGGAGCCTGCCCCTTGTTTATCTCCCTATCTTCATTGCCTAGCACTGTTTGTTGGTGTATAACTGGCATCTAAGCAGATGTTTGTTGTATGAATTATTAAGTGAATATACAAGTGCTAATTTGTGATATTCGTGGAGCTAGATGTAGAGTAACCTTTTGGCTGCCTTTTAGTACATTTTACAGTTGACTGTAAAATCTAGGGCAGAGTCTCACCTAGGCAGTGAGCAAGTTTCCAATGAGCTCTTTGGAGGGGAAATATCATCTACAACTAGTACACATCACAATATTGACCTGTTCAGGACAGAGACACTCTGAGTTAGTTTCATATGAGAAACTGAATTGTCCAGGTTATGAATGAATCTAGTCAAGGGTTCAGCAAGTTTTTTTTTTTTTCTGTAAAGGTTCAGAGAGTAAATATTTTAGGCTTTGTAGGCTATACAGTCTCTGTTGCACCTACTCTAATTCTGGATTTGTAGCGAACAAAATGCCATAGCCAATGTATAAATAAATGAGTATAGCTGCATTCTAATAAAACTTTATCTACAAAACCAGGTAGTGGGCCAGATTTGGCCTGTGTGCTATAGTTTGTCCATTCCTGATCTAGTCAGTTCTTCCAGTACTTCATTACCAGAAGGGGTCTGAGTGTGGGAGAAAAGGATAGACAGTAATGGTTAGTACATACGCTGAGCTTGTTACTTAACATTATGTTATTGATTTTTTGCTGCACTCTGTAAGATGTATAGTATTATTCCATTTGATAGTTGGGGAAAGTAAAGTTCAAAATATCTATGTGGCTTGATAAGATCACATAAAGTGATAAACTCCCTTTTTATTTATTTTTTTTTGAGACAGGATTTTGCTCTGTCATCCAGGCTGGTGTGCAGTGGAGTAATCACAGCTCACTGCAGCCTTGACCTCCCTGGCTCAAGCAATCCTCCCACCTCAGCCTCCTGAGTAGCTGGGACCACAAGTGTATGCCACCACAATTGGCTAATTTATTTTTATGTTTTGTAGAGACAGAGTCTCCCTACATTGCTCAGGCTGATCTCAAACTCCTGGGCTCAAGTAATCCTACCACCTCAACCTCCTGTGCTGGGATTACAGGCATGAGCAACTGCTCCTGGATGGTAAACTCTTTTGATTTCAACCAAATCAAGCTGATTACAAAACTCATATTTTATTCATTAAAACACACTGCCTCCATTTCATTGTCAATTGACTCATTGTGAGAGAAATTGTGGCAAGTTTAAAGTTGTCTTTTATCAATCAGGAGAGGTATGGCTGTAATATGGTAATGACTCCAGTAATCTCAAGCACCTTAAGCACCCATGTGGACTGTGAAATACACACTGTTGTGAAAGGGGTTTGGACCTTAGGGCCACACAGGTATTTTGTGTGTGTGTGATTCTGGTGAGTTTAGTCCATTTCCACAGAAAGTGTAGGCTGAGAGCAGATCAAGTTCTGGGTGGTACTAGTTGTTCATCTCAGAGCAGCAGGGTCTCTGCTTCCTGTTGTCCTCACTCTGAGACTCAGGCTTGGGGACCTTCACCCCAGCTACAGGGGTATCCCTGCTACCTATGCCAGGGGGAAAAGAACAGGGCAGACCATGTATATATCTTATAGGTGTTTCCCAAGAATTGGTATACATTAGAGCCACTCACCTTCACTGGCTACAGTAAGTCAGATTTTTTAAAAATTTAACTTTAAAGTGGGCAGGTAGCTGGCCATGTACCCAGGAAAAACATAACTATAAATATAAGTGAATTGGCTGGAGGCAGTGGCTCACGCCTATAATCTCAGCACTTTGAGAGGCCAACCTGGGCAGATCACTTGAGGTCAGGAGTTTGAGACCAGCCTGGCCAACATGGTGAAACCCTGTCTCTACTGAAAACCCAAAAATTGGCCGGGTGTGATGGGTGCCTGTAATCCCAGCTACTTGAGAGGCTGAGGCAGGAGAATCGCTTGAACCTGGGAGGCAGAGGTTGTAGTGAACCGAGATCGGTACCACTGCCCTCCAGCCTGGAAGACAGAGTGAGACTCTATCTCAAAAATAAACAAATAAGTTTATAGTACTGATAACTACAAAGAACTTTTTTTTGCTAAGTAGATTAAATGTCAAAAGTTATCCTATCTGAAATTATGCCAATGTGTGTGGGAGAAAACGGAGGTCCAGACGCCTTCAGAACATATTAATGTTAATATCACCTTATGTGTTAATTACAAAAAACATTCTTTCCTGACTCATTTACTCCATTATATATTTGGATGGTGAGTACCTTCCACAAATATTTTGACAATAGTGAATGGAGGCATTCCACAAAGTATTGAATGTTATTTAATACTTTGTGGAATTTCTGTCAAGTCAAGGTTTAAAGAAACTTTAGTAATGTTCAAAGAGGCATCTATATGACAGTGAAGTTCTTCTACATGGAAAGGGTATATGGAGATAATATAGCCAATGTGGAAACTAATGTTAGTTAGAGAATTGGGTAAGGGTAAACTTGGCTCCTGGGATATGGAGCAAACTTCAGTCTTCAGTTAACACCATACAATTTTACCAACAGAACTGAGTTCTTTGTAACTATGTGTAAATGCACCTCATGCTATATCCTCCTGAACCCAAGGGCATGAGTAACTGCTAGAGAACTGGAGGGTAATTTGCAAGGTCTCTAAGCCTGTTACTGATTTTCACTGAGCCTTTTTCACCAGTTAAAACCCGTAAGTGGGCTGTTCACATATCCGGAGAGTATGGATTCTTTCATCACTAGGGCCACCAGCTGGCTAGAATCTCCAGGAGACTTCAGGTCTCATGCTGATCATCATGCTGCTTCTGCCTGTTTTCTGTTAATGCTTAGGAGGGATGGGTGGGGGGATTGAAGGCAGTTGAGCTTCCTGCCTCCATCCAAGTGATGAAAAGAAAAGGACTACATATCAGGGTTCGTGTTTCAGCATTAAGGCGTTGTGTGAACTGATTCCACGTATATATCTCTTCAACTTCTCTTTGTCCAGGTCAGTGATGCTGAAGGAATTACCCCCGTTCAGTTGAAGTGGAAGTCTGAGATGATTCCAAGTTTGGTCTATCTGATTCTCTATACTGTGATATAAAATACATTAGGGTGGACATGAGTACAGAAATGGTGGCCAGAAGTTATGGGGTCTCTTTAGAGCAATGAGACTTTTGATTGAAGAGTTCTTTAATTAAAGTTTTAGGAAGGACAGCTGTTTCCTAGTCAGTTCAAGAATCCAAGTGAGATGGTTTGGCTGTGTCCCCACCCAAATCTCAGCTTGAATTGTAGCTCCCACAATTCTCGCATGTCATGGGAGGGACCTGGTGGGAGGTAATTGAATCACGGCGTTTGGTCTTTCTCACACTCTTCTTGTGATAGTGAATAGACTTATGAGATCTGATGGTTTTATATAAGGGGAGTTTCCCTGCACAGCTTTCTCTCTTCCCTGCTGCCATGTAAGATGTGCCTTTTGCCTTCTGCCATGATTGTGAGGCCTCTCTAGCCATACGGATGTAAGTCCATTGAATTTCTTTTTCTTTTCTTTTCTTTTCTTTTCTCTTTTCTTTTCTTTTCTTTTCTTTTCTTTTCTTTTTTTCTTTCTTTCTTTCTTTCTTTCTTTCTTTCTTTCTTTCTTTCTTTCTTTCTTTCTTTCTTCTTTCTTTCCTTTTTAGACAGAGTCTCGCACTGTGGCCTGGGCTGGAGTGCAGTGGTGTGATCTCAGCTCACTGCAACCTCTGCCTCCCCATTTCAAGCGATTCTCCTGCTTCAGTCTCCTGAGTAGCTGGGATTACAGGTGCCCGCCACCACGCCCAGTTTTTTTTTGTATTTTTAGTAGAGACACGGTTTCACCATGTTGGCCAGGCTGGTCTTGAACTCCTAACCTCATAATTCACCCACCTCAGCCTCCCAAAGTACTGGGATTACAGGCATGAGCCACCACGCCTGGCCTAAACCTCTTTTTCTTTATAAATTACCCAGTCTTGGGAATGTCTTTATCAGCAGCATGAGAGTAGACTAATAAGCCATTGAGTGAGTTAAGCTTTTATTGGCTCTACTTCGGACTTACTCTTGGTTCTTAGACTATTTCATCATCTGTCTTTTATTTCCTGTAAATATAAGAGGGATATGTCCATAGAAACCTGTCTTTCTTGTTGCATCATCAGAAGGCCAAGTAAAAAAACTTCTTTAGTAAATTTTCTAATGTTTCTCAGTCAAAAAAAATCACAATCCTATAAATCATACTGCCATAAGAAATGCCCTGCTGGGTCTGACCAGTACTGTATCCAGCCAGCATCTTGTGCCTGGCTGTGATTCTAACCAACATTTTTTGAGGAGAGTTCAGGATAGTGCCCTTTCATGAAGCCCATTCCAAATGCACCAAATATTTTTTTTTTTTTTACTGGAGGTTTTATTGCTATCTACTTTTTTCTGAAATCACATAATAGATTCATAAAAGTATAAAGAGGTATGTCTAAATCCTCTTGAGATTGTTTTTTGTTTAACGCATGATTTGTACATTGTATAGGACAACACCTATTTGACCTCTCTTACTCTTAGAAAAGGAGAAAAGAAGGGTCTATTGAACTAGGAATTGGGTGTTGTATTTTTCTCTGTTTGGTCATCTAGATTCAGAATTCTTCTTTCTCCACCTTGTTAGTCTTCCCTGGGAGGCTGGCCTTTGTAGATGTAGATGACATCAGCCACTCTTGTTTGTCTCCTGATTTCTATTAGATTTCAGCCAATGGGAAGCACTGGCAGGAAGTCAAGTGTAGGAAGAGAGAAAAATCAGGGTGTTTACTCTCCTGGTTCCCTCTCTCTGTGGTCTAAGATAGGCAGGGTCCCTATTCTTCTACCAAGGCTATGGCTCCTGCCAGGCAGCCCTGTCCCACAGCATGAGGTCTCAATGAGTTCTAGCACTTTCTCCCACCCCTATCTCTTTAGTCCTATGCCCAGTTTCCCTCTGTTGCTCATCCCTGGGTCCTTCATCATCCCTTCTTGGGTACCCTTAACATTGGCTACCATGCTACACATAGCCACTTTAACAAATCTCTCCAACTTCCCTCTGTGAATGAGGCATCTGTTCCCTGCTAGGCCCCTGACTGATGCAAGGTGGTTTGTACCTTCTGCTGGGTTGCTGTGCCATTTAGGGTGGGTGCAGAAAGACTGAGTTATGGAGA
Source organism: Symphalangus syndactylus (assembly GCF_028878055.3). NCBI lineage: Eukaryota > Metazoa > Chordata > Mammalia > Primates > Hylobatidae > Symphalangus > Symphalangus syndactylus. Next base: position 21,703,033 of record NC_072432.2, on the reverse strand, counting down.
TAAATGGGTTTTATATCCCAAGGACTAGTTTTGTTGAGCTCTGCAGAGTGTCTTCTGATGGAAATAACCAATGGTGGTTTTTCTTTTCTATGCCTTGTTGGAGAAAGCAAATTTAGTGCCTTTCTATATGCCAAAGAAGAAACTGAATTGAATACACACTTGAATAGTGTATTAGTTTCCTATTGTTGCTGTAATAAATTATCAAACACTTGGTGGATTAAAACAATACAAATTTATTATCTTACATTTATAGAAATCAAAAGTGGCGGTCAGGTGCAGCGACTCATGCCTGTAATCCCAATACTTTGGGAGGCCAAGGTAGGACGATTACTTGAGGCCCCAGGAGTTTGAGACCAGCTTGGGCAACATAGTGAGATGCCCATCTCTACAAAAAAATAAAAATAAATAAATGAGCTGAGTGTGGCGATGTGCACCTGGTGTCCCAGATACTCGGAGACTGAGGTAGGATTGCTTGAGCCTAGGAGTTTGAGGCTGCAGTGAGCTATAATTGTGCCATTGCACTCAAGCCTGGGTGAACAGTGAGACCCCCGTCTTTAAAAAAGAAAGAAAAAAAATGGGTCTCACTGGGCTAAAATTAACATGCCAGCATGGATGCTTCCTTTACAGGGGTGAGGCTGGAGGAGAACAATTTGCTTGCCTTTTCCAGCTTCTAGAGGCTGCCACATTCTTGGCTCATGTCTCCCTTTTGTCTTCAAAGCCAGCACTAGCTGGCTGAGTCTTTCTCACATAGCATCACTCTGACTCCACCTCTCCTGCCTCCCTCTTTCACTTACAAGGACTGTGTTAGTCCATTTTCACACTGCTGATAAAGACCTACCTGAGACGAGGTAAACTATAAAGAAAAAGAGGTTTAATAGACTTCCAGTTCCACCTGGCTGGAAAGGCCTCACAATCATGGCAGAAGGCAAAAGACTTGTCTTACATGGCGACAGGCAAGAGAGAGAATGAGAGAGAAGCGAAAGTGAAAACACCTTATAAAACCATCAGATATCGTAAGACTTACTACCACGAGGCCAGTATGATTCAGTTATCTCCCACTGGGTCCCTCCCACAATGCAGGGGAATTATAGGAGCTATAATTCAAGATGAGATTTGGATGGGGACATAGAGCCAAACCATATTAAGGACCCTTCTGATGACACTGGGCTGGCTTGGATAATCCAGAATAATCTCTCCAGTTCAAGTTCAGCCTTAATTCTACCTGCAACATTAATTTCCCCTTAACATGTAACGTAGCATATTTATAGGTTCTGGACACTAAGATCTTGATGTCTTTGGAGAGGGGCCATTATTCTGCCTACCAGACAGACCTCAACAATGTTGAAGGGGATGCAACTCTATAAAACTAAACATTATGCTTCTGTTCCTATGCAATCACAGAGGCAGGGTGAAGAGTATTAGCTAGGAATTCAGGAACTTTAAAGTGAAGGGCATACATTTTGAGAGCTGCTCTACCACCAACCAGCCATGAGAACTTGAGAAAACAAGATTTGTCCCAGGTCAACTGAAATTTCTTTATGTCTTTCTGTCTTCCTGTCTTTCCTTTTTTTTTTTTTTGACAGCCTTGCTCTGTTACCCAGGCTAGAGTGCAGTGGCGTGGTCTTGGCTCACTGCAACCTCCACCTCCCAGTTTCAAGTGATTCTCCTGCTTCAGCCTCATAAGTTGCTAAGATTACAGGTGCACACCACCACACCCACTAATTTTTGTAGTTTTACTAGATATAGGGTTTCACCATGTTGGCCAGGCTGGTCTTGAACTCCTGACCTCAGGTGATCCACCCACCTTGGCCTCCCAAAGTGTTAGGATTACAGGTGTGAGTCACCATACCCGGCCCTGAATTTTCTTCTAACTCCAACAGATAGTGATTATTTAATAGACAAAGGAAATACATTTTAAATTCTAGTACTTGGAAAGAAGGCTAGAATTTCTCTTATGAACTTATGATTATGGTGGAAAAGATTCAATACTCATGACCAATGTGAACCAATGTCTTTCCAACACCACCTGCAACACATTTAAATTAAGAGTTACGGCCGTATTTATGGGATCAAAAATAATGCTCATATTGGCCAGACACGGTGGCTCACACCTGTAATCCTAGCACTTTGGGAGGCCAAGGTGCGCAGATTGCTTAAGTTTGGGAGTTTGAGACCAGCCTGGGCAACATAGTGAGACCCTGTCTCAGATAAAATAATGATGATAATAATAATAATAATAACAGTCACATTGACCTTTGAGTCTTTCCTGTACAGTTTCCCTACTGAACCGCATTGACTTTGTTAGAAACTTGGTCTCTATTTATACAATGATAACAGCATCTTTTTTTTCTTTTACAGATATACCTTTTGCTTTCACAGATACTATCTTTGCTTAAAACAAGAACATGCATTTGAAATAGGAATTGTATTCCATAATAAAAGATTTTCCCAAGGTTTACGAATCGGCTTTCACCTCCAGCCTCCCCAATAGGAGCCAAAAAGCAATGTGAAAGTGAGAAAATAATAAAACAGAACAATCCTAGAGCATCCCAAGAAGCAGTGAAAAATGCTTTTCAAAGCTAACATATGCATGTGAATTGGGTGACATCACATTACATCTGCGGATACACGGTGAGCTGTGGCCCTTGTTCAAAATGCATGGAAATTCAGAGCCATATTTTCTGCAGTGAGATAGTCCCTGGGAGTTCAGAACACACACATTTTTTTTTAAATGATATCAGACCTATTTCTCCAACCATTTATTTTTCCCTTCCAAAAACCATAGTAATAACCTTTTCTAGCGACATAAAAACTGCATTCGTGCCAAAAAAAAATTGCAACAGCATATGCTAATTCAGTGCTGTAGTAACTTCACATCTTGAAAATGCCTTAGAAATGAAAACAGCCCTCAAACAGATTGGATCTGACCCTCTAAGCAAATCCTAACTAGGAAGGTAAGTTGTGTCGCCTGTGTCAAAGCCCACAACTCCATCTTCTGTTCATGAATGGACAAGATCCCTGGGTAGCACTCTGTTGAACTCAAGAGAAGGAAGAGGCCACAAAAAATGTCAAAGATGAGCGAAGAAGCATACATGTAACATCTGCGATGTGGACATATTCTGTTACTGGCTCACAGACATGTCCTGATTGGTTATTAAGATCTTTAAGATTTGGGGGCAGCTGCATGATGCAAATGTAGGCACTCTCAGCTTTCAGAGTGTTGTGGGGTTCTCTTCCCTGGGTCTTGAAAAGCAGAATAGATTTTCACCTTTTGGGTGTTGTTTAAGTTAGTCTCGTCCTGCCTGAAATGCACACAGAGAAGAAAGAGTTTCAGGGAGGAGGAGATGAACTGAACACTTCGCAAACTACTGAGGACCACTGATTATATCCAATCTGGACAGAAAAAGCCACCTTTTTCTGATACATGTACATAGAGTCATGTGATGTGGGGGCAGTAGAAAAAAGTGATGCACAGTCTCCGGGGCTGTCAAGGAGGTAAGAAGCCAGATGGGGAGATGAGATGTGAACATGAATAGAGAGCAAGGCAGTGCCTGATAAGCGTCTGCTGAGACCAAAAGATGTGTTTTCTATTTCTTACTGTGTTTATTTATGGAAATCCCCTTCATCCTATAAAGTCCATCCTCCACAAGGCTGCCTTTGATCATGCTAAGAAGTGATGTTTTCCCCTTTTGTATCTTTACCACTTATAAGGAATTAAAACATTTGTGTGTGTATCTTAATTTCCCTCCTCAATGGAGACATTTCTGGAGGGAAGGGAGGAAAATTAGGTTTCTGGTTTTTTCTCTGTTTCATGTAACATCTTTAATAGGAGTCCAATAACTCTATAAAATGAAAAAGTGAATACATTCTTATTTTGATTGATTGATTGATTGTTATAGAGACAGGGTCTTACCATGTTGCCTGGGCCAGTCTTGAACTCCTGGGTTCAAGCGATCCCCCTGCCAAGGCCTCCCAAAGTGCTGGGATTGTAGCTGTGAGCCACTGTGCCTGGAAAAATTTTTGTTAAGTGAATAAATAAAAGGCGTAATAAGAGTAAAAAAGTGATTGCTTCTGCTTTAAATATTGAGGGAAGGTTTTATGGGAGAAGTTGTATTTGATTCCCTTTGGGGATCATTCTAAGGGTAGAGCCCTTGCTAACACATCAAGTTCATGGCACCAAAAAGTAAAAGATCTATAGCTCTGAAGAGACATCCATAAATATTATCACGTTCCTTCTCTACCACCAACTCCCCAGCCTTAACACGCACACACACGAAGAGTGAGGATTTCTGACTCACAGTGTTTAGCACAGTGCCTAGCACATGGAAGATGGTCAGTAAAAGTTGAATAAATGATTGAAATGCTCTGATGAAGAAATTCATCTCAACAATATATTGACAATCAACAATCCTTTTAGAACAGATGGAGATTTATTGAGACCTATCTTGTAGCACATATATTTTCTAATTTTAATCTTGACAACAATGCCATGAGGCTGATTTTATTCCTGTTTTTGTTTTTTTCCAAGACAGGGTCTCATTCTGTCATCATCAAGCTGGAGTATGGTGGCACAATCATGACTCACTGCATCCTCAAACTCCTGGGCTCAGACGATCCTCCAGCCTCAGCCTCCCAAGCAGCCGTGGCTACAGGTGTGTGTCACCACACCTGGCTAATTTTTTTATTTTAATTTTTTTTGTAGAAGTGGGGTCTTGCTTATTGCCCAGGCTGGTCTTGAACTCCTGGTCTCAAGCAGTCCTCCCACCTGGGCCACCCAAACTGCTAGGATTATAGGCATGAGCCACTGTGCCTGGCTGCCTGTCATTTTTTTTTTAATAGATAAAACCTTGGGTGAATTGCCCAGGTCACACAGTACATAAAGGACTGAAGATTCAGATTCAAATCTTGCTCCTCATGGTCCTTCCACTATAAGGAAGATGTGCCAATTACATAGGTATCTCTTCTTGCTTAGTTCGTATTTTATTATTAGTTATTTATGTTTGAGACAGGGTATTGCTCTGTTGCCCAGTCGGGAGTGGTGCATTCTCAGCTCACGGCAACCTCTGCCTCCTGGGTTCAAGCAATTCTCCTGAATCAGCCTTCTGAGTAGCTGGGATTACAGGCATGCACCGCCATGCCCAGAAAATTTTTGTATTTTTAGTAGAGTTGAGGTTTTTCCATGTTGAGCAGGCTGATCTCCGACTCCTGACCTCAAGTGATACACCTGCCTAGGCCTCCCAAAGTGCTGGGATTACAGGCATGACTCACCACACCTGGTTCATATTTTAAAATAGCATCATCATCCTTACTTTTAACCTTGCCTGCCATGAGTAACAATTTCTTTGGCACTACCTTAAGATATTGTGATCTTTCTTTGAAGGCACTTAGATTTCCCATCTTAAGCAAACCCTCTGGGCTTAGAGAAGTATTCATGAAATCTTTCCATCTTTTCCCCTGCATCATTTCAAAACTTGTTTCATTTTTACATTAACACATCCTCTGGGATTACATATATATATAAATAAGATACACTAAATTCAGTGCTTCTTGTGCATCGTGATTGGCTAGACCAGATGGAGTGATTTGTGAACCAGAATTGAAAATCAAAACACAAGTGCTTTTTAAAGAGGTTGAAATTGAGAAGCAACTGTTCATGGCAGACTTAGAGCTTTAATTCTAGGCGGGTTTGCGTTTGTTTTCAAGCTGTGTCTGACTATGGAACATTGGAACCTCCACCCTGGAGCTACTATATATGTATCTTGCATATACACTGCCCTTGACAAAGAGGGGAGTGTAGTTGGAGCTGAGTTGTGGAGTTTTACAGGGCAATGTGCCTGTTATTATCATAGGATGATAGAAGTGCCAGTTGTTTGCTTTTGCTTTTGCAGAGCCTGTGTGCAGAAACCAAGAGCAGTGAAAAGTCCCTTTGCTGAATAGGTTCTGGGAGGCCCCCCCCGGAAGAACAAATTCTCAAGAGTAAGGCATGTTAATTTCCAGGTGTTTATTCTGAATTTGACTCCTTCTGCTTATTATCATTTAATCCTCAGCATAATCATATGAAATCAGCATTGCAATCCCGGTTTTCAGAGGATACAGAGAGCATGAGGGTCACACAACCCGTATACAGGGGAGCTGATTTAAAAATCAAGGCTGTGACTCCAAAGCCCTTAATCTATTGCAATACCATTTCTGAACTCATACAAGGATTTTAGATGGATCAGAAGGCAGGTTTCTTCTGTCCCATAAAGTGGAGAAGGAAGGGCCTAGAATATGTCTCTAAGAGAGGAGATCAGTTTCCTGAGATATATAAAGCTTGGTGGCTTCTGGTGCTTGTTTGACTTTTCAGCAGGACCAGACAGAATATGTCATTCAGTAGGACAGTGTTGATGATGATGGAAGTTGTCTTTTTTTTTTTTTTTTTTTTGAGATTAAGTCTCACTCTGTTGCCCAAGCTGGAGTGCAGTGGTGCTATCTCGGCTCACTGCAACCTCCACCTCCTGGGTTCAAGTGATTCTACTGCCTCAGCCTCCCGAGTAGCTGGGACTGCAGGCATGCACCACCATGCCCGGCTAATTTTTTTTTTTCTTTTTGTATTGTTAGTAGAGATGGGGTTTCACTGTGTTGGCCAGTCTGGTCTCAAAACTCCTGACCTTGTGATCCGCCCGCCTCAGCCTCCCAAAGTGCTAGGATTACAGGTGTGTGAGCCTGGGAAGCACTGCGGCATTATAGCTTATATATAGGATGCATTCACAAAGGCTGGGTGATTGACTTCTCCTTTTTTTCCTAGCTATGTTACCTTAAGCAAATTATTCTGCCTCTGTTTCTTCATAAAATGAGGCTAATAGAGTCAATCCTCATTATTTCCTGATTGCATATTTGCGAATTGGTCTCGATAGTGGTTATTTATAATCCTCAAATCAATGCTTACAAGATTTTGTGGTCATTTGCAGTCATGTCCAGAGCAGCAAAAAATGTGAGTTGCCTGATATGTACATTCCTAGGTGAAGTTGAACAAGGCCACAGTCTGCCTTCTTGCTTTGGCTCTCATACTGCGAGTATCCTTTTCAAGGTTTATTTAGTGTCAAGTTTTTACATTTTGTGAAAATTTCACTTTTTTGATTGATTCTGCTGTTTCGCATGCCCCCCAAGCAGAGCCTTGAAGAGCTCTCTAGTGTTTCTAAGTGCAAAGAAGCTGTGATGTGCCTTACAGAGAGAATACATGTGTTAGATAAACTTCACTCAGAATTATGGTGGTGTTAGCCATGAGTTCAATGCTAATGAATCAACAAGATAGTACATCTAACAAAAGGAAGAGGAAATTGGCCTATCTATATGTGAGGCTGCTCTGCAAAGTGCTAAAGGAATATCTGTAGCATGTGATAAAGCTACGGAAAAGATGGAAATGAGGCTAAATTTGTGGATTCATGAGATGAGTTTTAAAAACTTAGCCCTATATGTTTCTATTAATGGTCAAAGGATTGCCCCCCCACCCCAATTAAAATTCCTCTTTCAGATTACAGTATTTTCTCCTAAAGAATCTATAGGCTGGCTGAGCTCTGTGGCTCAGGCCTGTAATCCCAGCCCTTTGGGAGGCAAAGGTAGGAGGATCACTTGAGGCCAGGAGTTTGAGACCAGCCTGAGCAAAATAGGAAGACCCTGTCTTTACAAAAAAAAAAAAAAATTAAAAATTTAGCCAGGCATGGTGGTCTGTGCCTGCAGTCCTTGCTACTCAGGAGGCTGAGGCAGGAGGATTGCTTTCGCTTGAGCGCAGGACTTCAAAGTTACCATGAGCTGTGATCACGCCACTGCACTCCAGCCTGGGGAACAAAGTGAGACCCTGTCTCTAAAGAGAACAACAGGCTGGGCCCGGTGGCTCACGCCTGTATAATCCCAGCATTTTGGGAGGCCGAGGCGGGCAGATCACGAGGTCAGGAGATAGAGACCATCCTGGCTAACATGTTGAAACCCCGTCTCTACTAAAAATACAAAAAACAATTAGCCGGGCGTGGTGGTGGGTGCCTGTAGTCCCAGCTACTCGGGAGGCTGGGGCAGGAGAATGGCGCAAACACGGGAGGCGGAGCTTGCAGTGAGCCGAGATCGTGCCACTGCACTCCAGCCTGGGCGACAGAGCGAGACTCCGTCTCAAAAAAAAAAAAAATATATATATATATATATGTATATATATATATACACACACACATACATACATACATATATATGCCACCAGAAAAAGTGAATTGATTGGACTAGTTATTCAATATCTAGCAGAGAGTGGTCTTGGGGGAACAGATTACAGGAGAGGTAGATATTTTGGCAAATATCTGGGCCACTGTTTCAGAGAGGACTGTCAATCACAGGGTGGTGATGGGGTTGGGGTACATTGTACAGCTGCAGAAATCCTGACACCTAGAGGGGGCAGGAGTGTTCTGAGAGCCTGCTACAGGTCAGGGGTCACATTTCAGGAGGTGAGGTGAGAACACACACATGGGTAACAAGACTTCGATAGGACAAACTTACTCACTTGCTTTATTTCCCAAGTTTGCCCAGAATTATCAAAGCTTAGAATAAATTATTATATTGACATGCCTCAGAATGAAAATTCAGCCTATTTGGCTCAAAATAACAGTTGTGATTATTTAGAATCTGTGCTAAACACTTTTTGTGTTTTTGCATCATCAAATTGCTTTAGAGTCATTCATTAAACAATTACTCGATTTGAAATTGTGTCCCTTAGGAGAATGTTAAAAAAGAATGAGAAAGAACCTAATCCTCATTAAGAACTATTAGCCAAGTGTGACAAGCTTTATTTTGTGTTACAGAAAACAGAGATGTTATTTGGTATTGAGTCAAAATAAATGGATTATGACATATTCCACTCTTTAAAATGTCCCGAGGCTGGTGGGATAAACGGAGGAGATCTGCAGATGGTATGCCAAGCAAAGGCGGCTAATGAACCTAGCATTGCTACATAGCAACGGCATTAGCATTTCATTTGTTGGAATGAATTATTTGAGTTTTTCACTTTTTGCCCTGATCTTTATGCAACGGTGTAACTAATGATGAAAAATGAACAAAGCCTTGAAAAATAGGGCTTATTAACAAAGGTCACAAGACCTGAAATGATTAAATCTGCAAGAAGGCTGATGGAGTTATTGAGTCGGGATTTTTCAGTGCCCGAATGAGGACTGTCCGGGAGATAGTAACTAGCTGTTCTTTCTCTCTGTGGAATATATTAATAGATCTCAAAGAATGTCAACTTGAACTACAATAGGAGTTATAGGGGTGAGTTATGGAAAAGAACTTCCTGCCTGTTTTTGCAGGAAAGGCTAAAACGATTTAGCAAGGAAGATGTGCAATATCATTTCTCTAAGAGTTTTTCCTGTCCATCCTAAATTAGAGTCAATTATCTTTGACCTGCAAAATGTAAGAACAGTCTGGTGTGAATATAGGGAACCAAATGATGTTCCGATGCCTCCATTTTCAGTAGGATTGGTTGTTGTAGTCAATGTGGTGTGTTTGATGCTATATGAGTCTACTACTATTCTAAGACTGTATGGCATTATTCTTTTTATAAGAGAGATCTCAAATTAGAGGTTGAGGATGCAAAGATAACTATTGCCTTGGCCCTGAGGAATTCTTAAAGCATATCCATTTTCCTTGCCTCTACAAGTTCATTGATGGCAAAAGCAACTTTATTCATATTTTCTTGCTCATTCCCTCCTTCCTTGTCCCCCTCCTTTTTCTCCCTCCTTATTTCTAACCCATATAGAGTGGTTACTTGAGGGAATGGTTTTATGAATAAAGATTGTATCCTTTGCTCAGGAGCCTTGCTGTGCGATTATAGATTAAAGATTTCATTTTGAAAGTCAGAGCAATATACAGCCATAAAAATAGCAATAGCAGGATTCTTTTAATTACCACATGTAGAAGTTCCAGAAAGATTCAAGACAAATACAGCACTGTAGCTTGTAGGCTTCAAGAGCTAATTATTGAGAGTAGGGTATTAGAATATCTGATTATACTGTGGATGTCTATATTTCTTCTTGTACTCTGACTAATTATACTGATGTTCATGCTGGGGCTGAACCACCACCTCGTGGAGAAAGCCATAGAGATTATTCCTGTGTCAGATATTGGTTGCACCTGATTCTACACTTCTCACCGTTCTTCTTTCTGTCCTTTTGGTTTTGTTTTAGATCCTATACTTAATCATTTCACCACACATAGGCCCCATGGCCTCTTAACTTTTCTTCACAAGAATTTACCATGTGGTCTCAACTGCTCTTTCTAGGTGATCTAAAACAATTAGGCTCCCTGTGATATTGAGGACATAATTACACTATGGGGTGTGGATCACTTGAGGTCAGGAGTTTGAGACCAGCCTGGCCAACATGGTGAAACTCCATCTCTACTAAAAATACAAAAATTAGCTGGGCATTGTGGTGTGTGCCTGTAATCCCAGCTATTTGGGAGGCTGAGCACGAGAATCACTTGAACTTGGGAGGTAGAGGTTGCAGTGAGCCGAGATTCTGCCACTGCACTCCAGCCTTGGTGATGGAGTGATACTCTGTCTCAAAAAAAAAAAAAAATGTTTATTTAAAATCCAAAATTCAGAATTAACTGGACCTCTGTCCTGTATTTTTATTTGCTAAATCTGAGAACTCTACATCGAGATGGTATTTTCATTAATTTGATGGTGTTAAATGTGATTATTTTGTAACAGCAAATGGATGGTGTCTGTTGGAACTCCACAGTAGTTAACACTGAAAAATTTCTAAAACACAGCTATATATGGTGGTGGTGTTTGAATATTAGTTTCCTTCAAGTCTCGTGTTGAATTTTGATCCTCAGTGTTGGAGGTGGGGCCTGGTAGGAGATGTTAGGATTTTCTTCGTAGATTCTTTATAAAGGGCTTGGTGCTGTCCTGGCAGCATTGAGCAAATTCTCATTCTATTAGTTACTGTGAGAACTGATTATTAAAAAGAGCCTGGCACCTCCCTGCCTTGCTCTCTCACCATGTTATCTCTGTACATGCTGTCTCCCCTTTTCCTTCCACCATGAGTAGAAGCAACTTGAAGTCGTTAACAAAAGCAGATGCTGGCGCTATGCTTCCTGTACAGCCTGCAGAACTGTGAGCCAAATGAACCTCTTTCCTTTATAAATTACTCAGCTCAGATGTTCCTTTATAGCAAATCAAATGGACTAAGACGTGGGGCAGAGTCAAACTTTGACTTAGACAGAGTTAATGGTTTAGGAATCAACAGAACACTTTTGAGTGGAGAAGCAGAGTAAACTATGTTTTACTGGCTAACCAATGTGTGGGAGAATGAGATGGCAATGGTCTCTAGTGCTGATCTGGACCACGGGTTTTTCTTGGTATAGTAGAAACTCTGTGATTGTGTTTGTTTAAAGTATTTTGTGACTGTATTTGTTTTTACCTGTGAAAGTGAAAAGAAAATAGTTCAAAAAGCAAGTGACTCTGTGAGCTAGAATGAAGAGGTTGCCATGTTGATCATTAACTGCCCTTGCCTGGAGTGATACAGGTGATGTATATTTGAAATTTTGGTAAATGTTCTGAGTGTTTTTGAGAAGAATGTGTATTCTGTTGTTTTTGAATAGAGCATTCCATAAATGTCAGTTATGTCAAGTTTATTGGTAGCATTCAAGTCTACTATATTATTGTTTATTTTCCGCCTTGTTGTTCTAATAATTATTGAGAGAGAGGTGTTGAAAGATAAGATTCTAAGCTTGGCATTGTGGCTCACACCTGTAATTCCAGCACTTTGGAAGGCCAGGAGTTGAGACCAGCCTACGTAGCATAACAGGATCCTATCTTTATAAAAACCAAAATAACAAAAACCA